>NW_009649485.1:2272799-2308312 GCF_000708025.1 Charadrius vociferus | reverse complement strand
GCCTTTCAAAAGCTAGTGAATTCTCAGGGACAATTCTTGGTGCCTGTACTATTTGTCACCAATGCAGGGGATTGCCTTCGCCAGAAAAAAGCGGATCAGTTGTCTCATCTATTGGGAGTTCCAGTGAGTAGCTTAAATCTTACTCATTTAGTTATTTACTTATGGTGAATGTGTCAAATGTATTATCTTCCATTAAATGCTGCTCAGTTAAATCAGTTTTATTTTTCCCTTAAGCCCTCAGAAATGCTTTGCGGGAGGTGTTATAAAAGTAAAAAATGCTGTCCAAAGCTAATGGTATTGCCATTGGTAAAGGTACTGATTGTTCCAATGGTAATGGTGTTTCTTCACAACTTTATTATTGTGAGAATAAATCTTGCCTTCTCCTTCTGCATAAAAAAATATGTGTGCCAGTAACATGAAACTGCTCTAGCAAGCTGAGTGTCTTCTGCGATAACATGCCCCTCTTTGATACCAGCGGTAAAACTTTATTCCCCCCTGATTTGTGGGCGCTGCAGGCAGTAGGACTTCTCCGTTGTTGGAGACTCTGTTTGAGCGCTACTAAAATAAAGCTGTAAAGTTAGTTCTGCGGCCCTTTCAGTGAGGGCCGGCAGATGTGGGCATATCTGTATGAATAAAATCCTCTGTGCCGTGGGTAAAATGACATCTCAACTATTTTGGGTTTTTTTTTGTGATCTGTAAAGGTGGTAAGTAGCGATTCATAACAGCATCCTTCCAGGATAATAATTTTACCAGTTTTATACCTATTGAAGGAATGGGACGTGTAAACTAAGGTCTTCTGATGCAATTAAATCAATGCTGCAGCCTGGCAAAGGTACCACAATTGGAACTAGGGCAGTTCTGATTCTTTTTCCCTGATCGTTTTCCAAACGAATTTGGTGATTCTATAAAACTAGGAGAGAAAACCTCATGTTCATGTTGAGTAGAGTAATACTGGAAGCTGAAAGGGATGTGTATTGCTCTTTGTCAGTAGGTTTTCTTTTCTGGCATATTATCAATACATTGCCTGTGAAACTTAACAGAAAACGGTATGTTAGGGTTTTAGGTAGTAATGTATGATTGTGTTGTGACTCACAGAATTTGTCACACTTGTTAGTTAAATCTACATATAAATAACTTACCTGAAAAAAACAGACTCCTTTTGTTTTTAAATCCCAAACAGATTTCACAAGATCAAGTGATGATGTCACACAGTCCTCTGCGGATGTTCAAACGTTATCATGAAAAATGTGTTCTCGTATCTGGACAAGGACCGCTTCTTGAGATTGCTCGAGAGTATCTTTGGGGGGAAAAAAAACCAACCAAACAAAAAACAAACAACCAACCCACCCACAAACAACTTTCTGTTTAGCTATTTTCCTTAATCAAGTTCAGGGAATCCTGTGGATCAAGTGAAGACCAAATATTTCCACACTACACGTGCAGTAATAAGCAATTGTGGTTCTTACTGTGATGTCAAATTTACATTTTGAAAATGGTTGGTGTGTTGATATTTGCTTCACTTCATTCTGTCGGTTTTTAATGGGGAAGGAAAAAAGAGAAAGTATTCTTTTTATTCTTTTTGCTTGTATGTAAATGACACGAGCACAAAGGGTTCGTGCTCTCTTGAGGATGAGAACATGCCATTCTATCTATGATTTATCACATCTGACTTTCAGCTCAGTGGCTCAAGATCTGCTTGTAAGCATGCAGCCAGGCCCGGCCACACTGGTTTTGTAACCAAGATCCAGAGTAGAACTACACTGGAGACTATTTTTCCGCTTCTATACTAACTGCCAAAAAGAACTTGAATTGTGTTGATGTAACGGCGGTATCAAAGCTTGAAACTGTAATTTAATGACCTTAACCTTTGCATAATCTTCGCTCATGTTTCCAGTAACTCCCTTTTGCACTTCTTCCTTTATTAGGATTTTAATTATAGTTGGTGTAAATAATAAGTTGTAAAAAAATGTATACGCCACTTTTAAGTATAAGCTTTATTTCAAATACAAAAGTGAGAAAAAGTTACTGAAGGAACATTCCAGTTAACTGTCAAAATTTGTTAGGCATGGCTAAGAGAAAAGTATATTACAAGAGTGAATACAAAATATAAAAATTTTACTTCCGTTAGATAGTATTTTCATATGGGATGACCTTATTTTAAAATAACTGTACAAATGGCCTGTGGTGTTAATTCCAATACAAAATCAGGTGGCTTAGTTTGTCTGATATATTTAGATAGCTCTTATTTTCATTTGCATTGTGAGAAGTCCTCTTAGAACTGAGAGTAGCATCACAAACTGCTTTTTACGAAAACAAGCTGTTGTAATTTGATTACCTGTTGTTAATTAAGTTTAAATTCATGGGTTATATCAGCATTTAAGGGAAGTGCTATGCAAATTGGGAGGTTGTTATTTCCCTCTTGGTCCTTCCCTTTTTTGCTGTGTCTTGGTACTTATCTTAACTACTTGTAGAGCATAATTAAAGCTGAGTGGTCCACCATTTTGCAAGAGGCTGAGCTTTATGGTGTTTGTTTATCTCGCAGTGCCTTTGTGGCTGTAATGGCCTGAGGAAAGCACGATTTGTGGAGACAGTATTGTTTCCTCCACGAGCTCATATTTCTTTCCTCTAATAATTACAGAAGATGTTGTCTTGCTGCCAGGTAAACTTCTTTTTGTGCTTATGTAAAGGTGATCTTGCAGTATTGCAGGTGTAGAGTGGCTTCTTGCTTTTCATCTCATATTTTGAGCAAGATTTATGTATAATTTCTGCCTGAAGATTTCAGACACATATGTCTCCCACTTATAAGTAATGGGATGATTGTCTGTTTATCTCACAGAAGAAAACATCAGTCTTCGAAATGTTGCTTTCATGTATAAATTATTTCCTGTACCAGATAAACTGCTTATGTTAAAATTGTTAAAATGGAATTACCGATTTCTAAAATCTTTTAATTTAAGCAGTTCTGTATCCTTAACTGGTATTTTCCCAGCCTTGGTTTCTGTCAACCTATTACCATTGAAACATTGCGGGAGAAACACCCTTTGCTAGATGTAGTTGACCATGACAGGAGACCTGATGTTCTGGTGAGTGAGTATTTTTGTTTTCAAATTCTTTGTTTGCTCATTAGATGACATTCTATGATAGGGGTCAATATCTAAACTACCCAGCTAATGCTGCTGTTCTTACACTGTATTTTGATTTTGCTTTTCAGCTTCTTTATTTGTTTTATTACAGCATTTTCAAGAATGATTATAGACTTTTTTCTATCAGTGGTAATTCTTAAACACAATCTTTGGTTTTGTAACTTTCTGTTGTGGGAAACTTTATAATTTAGTACAGATACCTAATTCAGAATCTGTCTTGGAGAGCTTACTGGCTTCCTCACATGTGTGGAAGACAAAATAAGCTTTTCCTTCAGTGTAGGGTTGTCTTGGTGTTGTTTCTAGGCTTTGAGGTTGCTTAGATTGTAAATTAATGCTTTGTAGATAACTCATTTTTTGCCAAAGGACTCCCTTTCTTGTTTATACTATTATTTAAATATATTTAAAATACTAACGGTACGTACTCTATGGTTTCAACTGAATTGTGCAGAATTTCAAAAAGAAGTGAGTACATACACAGTAAATACATGTGTGTATTGTACATATCCAGGGTCAGTAGAGTGGATTTGTCAAGAAATTCTTTGTGGTTCACAGAATCTGTAACTGGGTTATATCACCTTTTGCTTTGTTTTTCAACCAAGCGCATGTAGAACTTCCAGAAACTGTTAATATATTTATCACCATGGGGAGTGAATAATGAAGTACAAACTTATTTGTCTAGCAAATATGTGTGAGACAATGTATTTTTCTTTCTTAGTAGTGTTAAAGAAATACATGTCAAGAACTATTTTTCAAATGTCTTGTTAGTACTAGAGGCCTCTTACTGCTGTGGAAAAGTAAACATCCATACCTTCCTACAAAAGGTAATTAAACAACTGAAACTTTACAGCTTGCCAGAGGAAGTTAAATAGATGTAGGAGGCTCGCAAATGTAGAACACGCTGACTTGTCTGCTGTCCATTTGCCACGAGAGTCACTTCAGAATTGACATACAAGTTTCTAAGTAAACTGATGTCAGGTATATACCAAAATAGAGAGCGTGTTTCCTGTCGGTCTTGCAGAAGGCAACTGTGGGAGCTATACTTGAATTTATTCTGTTAAAAATAGTAGTAGATGTTTAATCTTGTAGAAAACTTTTACTTTTTTCTTATTGCAGTACCCCTCTGCTGTGGAGCTTCCCAAGATTGAGGGTCAGTTCTCTTTACTTCACTTGCAACTATCCTTTAATAGATGAAATCTCTTTATTGTACTTTTCTTTATAATTAGAATTTCTTCTTAGATTGCTGGGTGCTTCAGAAGTCGGCTGAGGCAATTCTAACATTTTCTTGTTAACAGTATCTGTCATTGATTTGGAATGTATCACGATGATAAAGCTATTTTTTTTTAACGTGTGCAGTTTTTCGGCCATGTGTTTTTGAAGTTTCAGAAGATAGGTGAGGTCTGCTTTCCTTTTTGTCTTCCTTGAACAGGCTATTCTTGCCTTTCTTTTAAAAATGAGGAATGAAAATGAGTCTCGTTTGCATAGTAGTCAAGATGGTCACTTGAGTGTTGTAGCAGGAGAAACATCTTGTTTCAGCATACCATATTCACCCTCGTCTCATCTGAAGTGTAGGAAAGTAGAAACTGGACTTTCAGATTTAAAACAATCCAAGTCAAATTATGAATGGAGACCAGAAAAATGTCTAAAAACAACATTCAAGATTTTTTTTTAAGTTTAAGAAAATGGCATCTCTGATGGATTATTTAAATACTGTATGTAAACATAGAATTCACAAAGGTATGAAAGACTTAGAAATACGATTTAAAACTTAATATTTTGTGGTGCTATGGAGAAACTTAGCCAATAAAAAAAAAAATAAAATTCCTAAACCTGTAGATTTTGCAGTGGGGTCTTGTTACTTCTAAGATCTTCTGTGAATAAATGGGTATGTAATATATTAAAACCCTAAGCTAATGTGACTATTACATTAGTTCACGGTTAAATCAAATTACTTGATCAGTCTCTTTGGACCAAGTTTTAGTGTCAGAGGTTTGGTGTCCTGTGAACTAACTCCATAACTCTGTTTTGGAATTCTTTTTCTCATAGCTGTTGTTTTGTTTGGAGAGCCAGTCAGATGGGAAACCAACCTCCAGTTGATCATAGATGTTCTGCTGACAAGTGGCTATCCTGGAAATCCCTATCATCAGGAAAACTACCCTCACATTCCCGTGCTTGCTTGTAACATGGATCTGATGTGGGTAGCTGAAGCGCAGTCTCCAAGGTAAGTGCAATTGTAACTTGTGTGTCTATCGTGATATGTTTGGGGTTTCCTCATTTCTTCAGTAAAATACACATACTTTTATACAAAATGCTTGCTATAGCTTCACAGTACGTCTCAGCTTTGAATACGTCGTCTCTAAAGCAATGCACTTTCAGCAAGTGCTGCCTTATTACTGTCTACATTATTGCATTCAGGAAATCAGTTACTCGAGATAAAAACTGCTTTTAAGCCACAAACCTCTTTGTTTCCTGCTCCCAGAAGAGTGGGGAAAGACAGTTTTTTGCCTGAGGGCCTCAGATTCTCAGTTCAAAGGAAAAAATGAAAAAATTGTCAAGGCCATTGTTTCATTTCATTAGGTCCTCCTTTGGTATTTCTCTTTTCCACCCTAGAGTTTCTGGTAAGGTAAACAGTTGCCCCTGCTAGTTGAAGGCAGTGAGTGTTTTTGACCTGAGGGCAATATAGTGAGCGCTTTAAGGAACGTAAAAAAAAAAAAAAAAAAAGTAGAACACACAGAACAAGGTGGCATGATCTCTGATAGTAGTTTTGTTTGATTTTGTTTTCAGTAGAAGGTAGTTCTTTGATAGTTTTGTTTCCTCTCGCTTTCCCTGGTGTAAAATCTGAACATACACTGAATGAAATTGTCATTATTGTGACTGGATTGCTGCCTTGATCTTGAGTTGAAGATCTTCTCCGATATCCTTACTTGGATGCAAAGGCCATTTCTAGTTAGCACGTTGGCAAAATACATATGTATGATAGTTTCAGGCTAGAGTAAGGCAACCAATATATCTACAGTGCATAGGATACATAGTTTCAGTTGTGTCTTTTGGGAAAGACCCAGTATAAAGTTTGGTTTTTTCCTTTGAGTTTGACAGTATGACAAGTTTGCATCTGTGAGGGCTGTTACCTTCACTGTTGGGGTATAATGCCACGATTAAGTTTTAAGCTGTTGGTAGTAATTACTGGAAATAATTTTATTCTTATTTATTGGTATTTTGTAATATAAAGTAACAATCAGGGTGGAGAGAGGGAATGAAGGGTTCGCGCAGAATTCAGAGAAGCTAATTCTGTACCACCTTTAAAAGTGCTACAGCTGCCGCCTCCTTTGTAGCTTTTTTCCTTAAAAAACTATTTTGATTTCTAGGCCACTAGAGATTTAATTTCTCTGTTACTGCACCTTGTATATCTCTGCTGGCTTCTGATGCTCATTATAGTGGTGTTTGGTTTTTTTAGGCTGTAGATACCTGGTTCTAGCAGTTATGCTAATCTGTGTGCATTAGAAGTTACTTAGCAGCTCTCCTGAAGAACTATGTGTTATTTATTGTCTATGGAATTGTTGTATAGCAACCTTTTACTCTTCTTTTGTGATTTTGATAATTCCATATTTCTTAAGTGGTACATATTAGTTTATCCCTAATATCACACCCTGACTTCAGTAATGAAGTAAAACTGCTTTTTTCATCATAAGATTACATCTTCTAAATTACTGATTTCTTGGTGTGGTGGTTGACCCATCATCACTGGTTTCCACATTGATCAAAATAACTGAGTGAGTTATCAAAAGCATGCTGTAAAATTGGAGTTCGTTCCTTGATCCTCCTCTGCTTCTATTCTTTTAGAGAAACCCACAAAGTGTTTTTGTTTCCATATTACAAGTGGGTTTTGGTGTACTGTTGTGTTTAAGGAGAGAACAATTTTCCTTCTGTCTGATTCTAACTTTCCTTTTCCATTCCTCCTCTTTGCTAATTTAGCTGATTCTGTTAGGTGACTGCAGAGAGTGCATCACAGGCTAGGCATTATTTCAAGAAGCGTCACTTTTGTAACTAGGGTATCTATCTACTTAAATGCAAGTAACACTAACACAAACTATTGCTACATTTTAAAAATAGAAAAGTCTGTTGTGCTCTCCCAGTAACATGTTTTTATTGTGGTCTTTATTGTTCAGCTAATCAGCACTTCATTTTCAGTGAAACAATGCAAATGGAGGGAAATTTGATAGTTATGGAATATGATTTATTCCTAAAAGATCGTGAAATAAAGAGGCCTTGCTTTTTTTTATGTGCCCTTAATATAATTTGTTTTGTCTTTATGTCTCTCTAGGTTTGGGCATGGAACGTTCATGGTTTGTTTGGAAAACATTTACAAGAAGATCACTGGCAAAGATCTGAAATATGAGGCCTTAATGGGCAAACCTAGTAAACTAACCTACCAGTACGCAGAATACCTCATCAGGGCTCAGGCAGCAGAACGGCAATGGAAGCAACCTATTCAAACGCTTTATGCTGTTGGGTAAGATATCAGAAGTCTAATGAGTTCATTAGGAGATTACTCGCAACATAAATACCAGCAATGAAAAATACACAACTCTTACTACTTTGTTTCTCATACCATTGGGACCACCTAACGTTCTTGGTGTGACGGTGTACTCTTTGTAATGTTTTCGAGCCCCACTGTTTCTAATCTTCAAAATTCATAATGCTTTGCTCTTTCTATGTGTAATTTCTGGAGAAGCACAAAAAGTGGTTTATGTCCATCTAAGATTTCTCAGAATTTTTTTTTTTTTAAACTTCTGTAATGGGATGTGTAAATCTATCACGAAGAATTTGGATGGGTGTTTTGTTTTGTTAGTTTTACTGGTGTAACACCAAGCTTTGAGTAAACGATGGTTATTAGGGAATGTAGAGCTAGAATTTATTTGTGAGGTCATTAAGCTCAGTCATATGCTGCTGTGCATGCTGTCACATCATAGAATCCTTTTCATAGGAAGAGAGAAAGCTGTATTGTATTAAAGACTGTTTCAGAATCTCCAAGATGTTTGGAAATACAATAAGCTCATTCATGGGCTGCTAATACCAATGCTTGATTTCCCCTCCCCCTGCCCTGGTCTGCAGTGTCAATATGGGGAGTTACTCACTTTTATTGTATGTCATGCTTAATGAAAATGGTGTAATAAAGTAGCTATAAGAATGGATGTCTTCCTATCTGCATGCTTCCACATAAAGTTATGTAAAGTATGAAATGAACTGTTACATCGAAACCGTAGAAATGTCTTTCATACAATTGAAAACTGGCAACTAAAATTGCAGTGCTGACTAAACTCTTTTCTTATGTTTCCAGAGATAATCTCATGACTGATGTTTATGGTGCTAACCTTTACAATCGCTATCTTGAAGAAAACTCCAGAAAAGGTTCAAAATCACGGATCCAAGCCAAAGTTGCTGGTGGCAGAGGATCTGCCACACTCTCTCAGGATGATGAAATAGACAACAGTTGGGAAAACGAATTAGCATCTGCAGCTGCCGCCCACTGTAGGTCTGTTCTTGTTTGTACTGGGGTTTACAACCCTCACACGGAGGTACCCTTGGAGACCGGGGAGAGCATAACTGAAACGGTGTTCCATGGCCACAGAGATTTTAGATTTGATCCCGGTTTAGTAGAACCAGATCATATTGTACCAGACGTCGATGCTGCTGTAGACCTGGTCTTCCAGCTGGAGAACTTTGCACCTGATTGAGATGACGTGATTTCTTAAGGACTACTCAGTGCTCTGCTTTTCTTCCCAAAAAATCAAACTGTGCTTTAAAATCATGCCACAAACTGCTGCTTTCTAAAATTTTAAACTTTTAAATTAATACAAAGTATGTTAATATGCTTAGGTATATTAATATACTTATATTAAGTATATTAAATGTCAATAATGCTTTTTAAAGTACTTTGAAATATGTAATTTCTTCCTTTAGTTGCCCTTTTTTGTCCTCCTATGATGTTAGGCATTTAATAGCAATTTTTCATAGTAGCTTATGCATGGTACCGATAGTTAAATTCCCACATGACAGTCCATTCTTTTTTTTTTTTGCTCAAAGGTTTAGCTTCTAGGTATTGGGGATCTTGAGGCTATCAGATTGTGGTGCACAATCTGTTTGATTGTGGTGCATTGTGTGAATTTGTCATTCACACAATGACAAATCGTACAGAGCACGATATGTATTACTGCTTGGCATTCTGCAAGTAATGAGTGCTCTTTCAGAGTACAGCAAAGTTCAGTTCGGTTCTGCTACTTTACTTGCTCACGTACAACCCCACAGCCGTGCTTTTTAGCTGTTTGCCCATTGCTTCTCTCTACTCCGACATGTAAAGCCTTAATAGAAATGCCCATGTAAGATGGAGAGGGCCGACTTGTTAACGCCGTTTTAGGAACTCCAACTAAGCTGAACACAATCATGTAAGGAAAGCAGCTAACAGTGGGTACCCTGTGTGGCATGATACCTGGCCTTTTTGTCTTTGCCTTTTTATCTGCACTTTTTTGAGGACTTTAGAATCTTAGAAAGCTTTAGCAATTGTGTTTCAGGCGTTTCTGTCAGTTGGACTTTTCCATTGAATGAGTGGCTGCTGTTTGGGCAAAAAGTGCCTAGTAATTTACTTGAAGCTTCATACCACTGTGGTAATTAACCGGCCTTTAGTGTAATATATTTAATCTTGTGTCAATTTTACATGTTGTTTGGTTCATGGATTTTATAGCTGTTCATTTAAAAAAATAATTTATGTTATTTTTATAAAATACTCTAAAACATTTTTATCCAAAAGATGTCTTTGGAAATATTTTTATGTTACTTTGTTATAACACAGTATGTGGTGTACTTGTGACATAAACTTGGAAAACATAAGCCAATTAAGTGTGCTTAAAAACAAAGTTAACTTACGCACAAATATCATTTAACATCACCTTGAGGGCTAGTCAGGTTTTTATGGTTGGGTTTGTTTTTTCTTTGTTGGTTTTTTCTTTTCAAATTAGAAATTGTACAAACAAAAATCTACGGATCTTCAGTTTTCCCAAGTTCTTGCAGAACTAGCAGAATGCTAGCATAAAAGCATCAATAATACAGACGGTGGCAGAAAGCGAAATGACTTCTGGCCAGCTTCTTCACTGCTTGTTATTCTGAAATCAAATTCTGAGAACTCATGTTGTGCAGAGAACATTGCTGCTATAAAGTCAGATATTTGTTGTTGTGTTTTCTCCATTTGCAAACCACTATAATCCCCCTCTCTGCTATCAGGATTGTCAATTTGTTCACTCATAATTTTTCACAAGTAGCTTTTAACATATCTTGCTGGATCCAGTTTAAGGACACTGCTCTAAACAGTGTATTTACTGTTTCTTCACTGGGAAAGTATTACAGCAGCATACTCTTGCCTTTTTAAATTGTTACAATAAACAGATATATACCTGTTTCTTTAGCACTTCTCTGTAATACGCCAACTATTTGCAAAGCATGCCAAATCTTTCTAAGTAAAGAATTGTAGTTTTGCAAAATGTCAGGGTGACTGAAGTTGCGTTGTTTCAATACTGAAGCGTGTTGCAGAGCTCTTTAACTGTTACCGGGAACGGTTTCAGGCTGTCAGTGAAGCGAGAAATAAAAATGTGAAAGTTGATGAGCAACAGAAAATGTTCAATTTGTTTCTTCTTTTTTTTTTTTTTTTTTCCCCAGAATATGCATGAAAGGTTCATGAAGGAACTGCATATATACTTTTTAAACTTCATCCCTCATGGAAACATTAACTTCTAATGCATATGCAGAAAAAAATACTGTTTGACTGCTCATCAGGCTGCTGCTGTTTTTAACTGAAAGGAAGACAGGTTTTTAGTTTATCATCTCCCTCTTGGGCCATTTAGGCTTTTTCTGTGTTGCAGGGGTGCAAATGTTGCCTGCTGCATCTGCCAGAG
This sequence comes from Charadrius vociferus, assembly GCF_000708025.1. NCBI lineage: Eukaryota > Metazoa > Chordata > Aves > Charadriiformes > Charadriidae > Charadrius > Charadrius vociferus. The sequence continues at coordinate 2,297,229 of NW_009649485.1, read as the reverse complement.
CTATTTCTAATGTGATTATTTGTATGAATGTATGACTGAGTCCCAGTAGCGCACTGGGGTGCCACTACATTTGGAGCTGTGTCAGCACAAAAAAAACAAGGCGGCTGTTGGCACAGGTGGTGGACACAGGTGATTAATATATATGGGTTTTACTATAAAACACAAAAGAGAAATCTTAGTGTAGTAGACGCCTGTGGTATGCCAGTGACCTAGGCAAATATTTTGGTGACATACCATGAAAAATGTATGGGAGGATTTGAAGGAGTATAGTGAGTTACCATTGAGGATGTCTACCTGGAGCTCTTGCCAAAGGTGAAGGACCTCACAGCATCCACTTGCTAGATGCTCCCACAACTTCACTGCAGCGCTGAGATGGGTACACTGGAATTAGATTGTGTATTCCTTAATTAGTGCTGCAGCCACGCAGCATAGATCTAGCTCTGGAGCCTGAAAGCAAACTGCTGCCTCAGTGACGTGTTCCAATGTTTATGTGCACTGAGGACATACACTATAGTTAGAATTTTGAAATATTACTGGTGTTAGTAGTATAGCAAACTCCTCACACTTTGCAAAATGAGTAGAAAAGCATGTGTGTTCCCCCCCCGGGGAGTCCCGCTCCAGTTTACGCTTCTGTGTAAATGTCTGGTGAAAATATTTCTGCCGAGGTGCTAGCGTGTGAACTCAGCAAACCTTCCATTCCACCTGCTTTACTCAATACTGAATTCCAGTAAAAGACTTCTCATCTCTATCTTTTTATTAATGTGACCCCTCAAAAAGGGGTCATTGTTCATTATATTGTTATTTAATGCCTTACAAAATGAAGATGCTACACTGACAGACTTCAAAGTCTTTGAATTTTGTGCCTCCTGTTCACTCAGGAAGTGGTACAGATGAGAATTTTTTTTGAAAAGAAGTGTCATAAAACATTGCATCAGAGTTACAGCAGTAATTTCTAACATTTCCTGCTATGGCACTTTAAAGTGAAATTTAGTGATTCTTTGTTAGTAACAAGCTAAGATGTGGAAATCCTTGGAAGAAATCTCAATCTCTAGTAATGGAAAGGTGCTTTTCTCAGAGTTCTTAAGGAAAACTGAGTTTAGTAAAATGTTCTTTCTAATTGTTCAGCTAGAAGTGAGATGAATGAATATTATATTAGGTAAGAAAAAGGTTAAGACCTTGTCTTAACTTTTGCTCTCCTTTGCTTGAACGTCCTCTTACCTGGATTTTCACTTATGTTCTTTAATGTGTTTTCAGCTTTGACATTTACCTCTTCGAAATAGACAATATTTCCCACGTTATGTTCAGTGTATTTCAGTCATAACATAGGTAAGCTATTGGATGTTACAATACTTCTTTCAAGTTTAAAATGTACTGTTGAAACACCTAAGTGACCAAGATGTGCAGAAATAGCTCACTGAAATCACTTTTAAAAAATACTTCTGAGGATCTTGCTGAAGTTTCTTCTAAGTAGAACTTGCCCTTTGTTCGTGTGGTAGTGTTTCTATTCTTGATACCTGTTGTTCTATTAAAAAAAACCACCTCAAAAATAACCTTTCAAAAATAGATCCTGTACTTATTTTTGCTAATACAAAATTGACAATACTTTAAACTCCAGTCATGTATTGTCTTCAGTATCATGTTTTTCTTCAGAAGCCTTTTTCTAGAGGAATGTACAAGCCTTAAATTTGTTTTTCTTAAAATACACTGGTATCTCCTCTTCAATATAAAAAACCCCTTGCATTTAAAATTAAATTAATCACGTCAAACTTGAATACTCTTAAAGATAATGAAAGGAATAATTATTTTATAGTAGAACTTACATTTATGAAATAAGTCTACTACAGCTATTGATACTTCTTGTTAAGGAATAATCTTTTCAAATCACAGATCTTTTTTTAGTAAAAGATCATATCCAGGCAGTTTGTGAGAGGTGAGTAATTCACAATCATCTGTTTCAGTGTTTTGTAGTAGTTTACTTCTTCCCATAAACTGCTTGATCATTTGTTTTCTGGGACAGCCCTTGTTATGGTTTGAGGAACCCACAACAATTTATTGTCGTTTAGACAGTTATTCTCTCACCTGATGACCCACCGGGAAGGGGAATTGGGGAAAAAACCAAGGAAACCTGAGAGTTGAAATATAAACAGATTTAATAGAATAAGATTAGATAATTAACATTAATAATACTAAAGACCAATATTGATCCTGATACCAACACAACACTATACCAGGATTATCCTCAGCATTCTATCCATAGAAGCTGTGCACTCCCAGCAGTGACAGCCAATGGGGGACACTGTGAGCGCTGCGGCTTTGGGAGGAAGGGACGGGCTCAGGGCTCCGGCACCGGGACAAGGAGTTCTCAGGATGGCAGCCATCACGGGAGAGAGAGAACTCCTCAGCAAACTTTCTAATTTCTCTGGAATGTGCCGTTCCTGGTATGAAATACCCCTGTTGGCAGCTTGGGTGCAGTGCCCGGGTCTCGCTCCTCCTCATCCCCGCACCTGGTGAGCTCGAAAACACTGAGACCTTGAAACCCGCACACCATAGCTGGCTACAAAGTCAATATTTTCACAAATTCAGCCACCAGAGTCTTCTAAACGTGCAATTTTCCCAGGCATTAGAAGAAACCTTACTGAAAAGTAAAATTGCTGGAAGATAAATTAGTCCTGCATTACTCAAACCAGGACAGCCCTCCTTATGTTGTCATGTCTTACGTTCTTTAGCAACACAAATGTGATTATAGGCTGTGATACAGTATAATCGAATCATATCTAGAAAAATTAAAAATATTTCAGCAGTAGTAGGTGATGAAATGCAGCCTCTGCAACGTGGTGGGATTGGCTGACAACTATTGGTAGCAGTATTGAAATAGATCCTCTAAAGTAAATGTTTTCACTAAGCTTCAAAGCTCACTCTCTCTGGCTGTCAGTGTAGTATTTAAGACCGGTTTACAATTTTCAGACCTCTGTTGGAATGCATTAGGCTTCGTCCAGCGGGAATGCAGCTGCTGTAGAGGCGATGTAGAGGAGGGCCGGCCGCCTTCCCCTCAGCGGCGGCGGGGGGCGCTCTCCGCCATCTTGGCTTTACCTCAGGGCAGCGGCGCTCGCGGCTGAGGCACCGCGATGGGCGGGAAGAAGTCGGAGGGCTGCGACCGTCTCCTGCCTTTTTTTCTTTTCTTTTCCTTTTTTTTTTTCCTTCCCCTTCCCAATTATAGAAGTAGTAAAATGCAAAACCGTTGCCCCCACGCAGTTCTCCAAGGCTCAGTGTATTTCAGCTTCTCCAACTCCGCAGGCTGAACTCCGGCTTGGTAAGTGGTAATAGGGGCTTGGCCTCAAAAAGCCAAAATGCTTAAAAAATAGCAAGTGAGAGTGTTCATTCATAATTTTAGCTGCTTCTCATTTGCACCTTTTCTTGGTTTCAAACAAGCAAAGCACTTGCTGAGTTTTTCCTGTCAGCGGCTGAGAAATTGTGCCTCAGGGGTTTGAGAGATGAGCTCAGCGTTCGGTGCTCTTGAAAACTCTCCCAGCTGCTGGGAAAGATACGTTTACCCCCCAGTTCTACTGTAGATGGTTTCGTATGAATCAGAAATGTGCAGTTTTAGTAAGAGCTGTGTTTCATGTTTAGGGTTTGGCTGCTTTATAAAACTGACAATTGGTTGGGCTTTCTTCAGCAAGGAAATAAGCAAGCGTGGCATGGAAGTGACACAGTGAAGGTTGTTTCTGTAAAAATGTGGAAAGGATGGGGGGCTGGAAGGGCCTGGGGCGTTTGGGTCGTGTTCCATGGGTGGACGGATGGACTCGCAGAGAGATGGGTGTCGCACCACAGCCCTGCTTTCTCAGCTCTGGATTTTCAGAACTGCAATGTCAGTGCTTTTGTCAGCTTTTTCTTGTTCGAAAAATGTTTCTAGGTGATGGGTGGAAAGGAAGAGTGCTAACAAAATTATTCATAGGAACTTGTGCTAAACTTTGCCTTTTCCAATGTATTTTTGTTCCCAAGAGCTAGGATTGAATCTCAATTGAATCAATTAATTGTTCAGAGTGCACCTCCAAGCACAATATCTGCATGTAGTGGCATCAAGACGTCCATCTTTGTAATGATTGAATATAGTTTTGCATGAAGTACAAATTAAATTGAAATTAATGAACATGTATCTATTGCTTTAAATTACACTAATTGCACAGGCAAGTATGTGAACTAGCCCAGACCTTTGGTTGACTTAGGTTTCCACATACCCTGTCTTCCCTGTGCTGGTTAAAAGCAAGAATGCCATTGTTATGTCAGGCGCAGTGTAAATATTTTATCCCCCCACCTAGTCTCACCAGGGGTTAAAGGAAGATCGAAATAGTGACCTGAATAACACAACACGCAGAAGGCAGTTGCTGAAAGAGGTAGAAATCTCTTTCCTTCAGTGTCAGAGGCAAGAAGCCAGGGTTATAAGAGTTTCTTTAAAACTCAGTGGTGTGCTTGTATGTTCTGTAACTTGAACAGAAATGGGTATGAACAGTTTTTACTGTTGTAAGGTGTCACTGCTTATCTTCCACGGTCTGTATTAAAATCCTTTGTCTATACAAGGATGAATTCTTGGGTGATGAAATATATCCTGTTTTCAACGTGGACTGAAACAGCCTGCATGTTGAAAGTTTCAGAAAAGAGTGTTTCTGTGGTCATTTCTGTGAATAAAAGAAATCAGCCCATATTCAAAATAGCATAGGTGGGTTTACTTTGTGTAATTAAGACCACCTGAGAGTCAGCTGGTCTAAATTAAAAGTTCCTCTCCTTGCATTTTGTTGGTCTTGTATGCCAAGCTCATAATCCAGTATCAGAATCTAAGATCATGCTAAACACGTCTTATGGTTTAACACCCAGCTAGGTTTACTGCAGATTTATCTATTGACCTCTTTCTGCAGCAGAAGTAGCACCTGTTGTATAGGTAAGAATATTTCTCAGAATAAGAGATGGATTTTCAATAGGTCTTGAGTTTCATGTCTTGTTTTATGGAGGTGTGTATGTAAATATGCTTTCTGCCTGTTTAAAAGCCAAGTTGCTGACCATAGATGGGGAGAAATTAGTGAATTAGTGAATTTAGACTATAAAAAAAGAGGGGTGTTTTTTTTGCAGGTGCAAGCTACGTAATGAAAGCTAGTTTGCCTCACTAACAGGAAAAGAAAAATGGTTGTGATGTCTGTAGACCTCCTGCATCCAAACTATTCCACATTCCTAGCGAATTCAAGGAAGCGTTCCTAGAAATGTGACTAAGAAGTCCCTTTCAGCTGTTTGTTGTATGCACTTACAATAAAGCCAACTAAACAGTTGTCATGGTTGTTTTCCACAATAAATTGAAGTTACCAAAAGAGATCTGTTAGTGATACATATTTTAATTTGCCACATACACTTACAAATGATCAGACTACAGAGATCAGAGCAGGGTTTGGGTTTTTTTCAGTGTGGTTTTTTTTTTGCTCCACATAACCTTTTATGACTGGTTTAGCCTGTTCACATTTTCAAGGGACTGCAAGGGTGTCCTGGGGAGATTCTGGCCACCCATGCTCCCTCGTCAATCACGGTTCTGTGTTCTGCATGTCATACAGTACTTTGGAAGATGACCTGGGAAGCAGCTATGAAACTAGTTAGTTATATCAACACAGGTGTGTGTCCTTTCTGCTCTGGAAATATCGTGAGACCTTATTAGCAGCAAGACAGGCAGGGGTCCAAGGTTCATACAAGGTGACATACGACTAGCTCAACATTGACATATGCTGTGAAAGCACAGGTTTGCTTTTGAAGGCCATGCATTTTACAGGGGTTTAGAGAGAACTGTTGTACACGTTACATTCAGGACTGTACTATAAGAAGTACTGATTACTGTTTTGGTATCTGAGACTGTTATTGAAGTAGTAGACTGAATACAGAACAAAGTAATTCACTATTTGTCTCCTGTGGATCAAAGATGCAGGTTTTAAAAACTTGTTTAGCTCATCTACTGACGTTAGAATTAAAGAGCCAAACAAAAAGAAAGGGGTGTTGCTTTGTTTAATTTACAGCAACTAAATAAAATCCAGGATCTAAATGTTCCCTTGGGAAGGTACAGTTGTAGCTACATTGTTTACACTTAATTGCAAGCACTGAACAAGTTATTTGCATTTCTCCAACACTGAGGACTTTGGTTCTCAGTCTTAATCGTCCGACCAGTTATGTTGGAGAGCTTACTAACTTAAAACAATTTAATGCGCATGCATTTATGTAAGCGATCGGCAGTTGTAGGGTAAGAGGAAGAGAGTTAAGTATTGTTTGTTTAATAGAGTGCATTAGATCATATCTTGCATAAAAGTAGAAGACCATACAGTACTGTAGAACAGGATACATAATTTCTTAAAACTTGATTCTGTTTCTGATAATAAACCACAACAAGGTACATGCATAAAAGAACAACAAAAGATAATTGCCAAATGTTTACTTTAATTAAACCTTTTTAATGATACACAGTACAATTTATCCACTACTTCGCCAAAATTCACAACAAAAAGCAGGTTTCATATGTTTAAAAATATTTTTCATAATAAATTCATAAATAGATGAAGGTAAAGTATAAAAAAATTACTGTAGTATGTAAGCTTGCTCCCTTGTCTCCTCATATTCCGAATGATCCAGTCAGTACTGTGCTAAGAAAGTTTAAAAGCAAAGTAGTTACTGATGATTAGAAAGGTACAGCCTGCATCTCTGGAAGAAACCTTGAAAAACAGCAACAGATTTGTCCTAGAAAATGCAGAATAATTTTAACACTGTTATCATCCAAACCCCTCAAATAATTTTGAAATGCAGTGAATGAATTCAATATGAATTAGAGATTTTTATTTTCTCCCCAACAGGTGTGTGAGCCAGACTCACCTGAATGCTATCTAGTCTACAGAACTGTGGGGTTTGTATCTGTCAGATATCAGTGAGTGAGGCACAAAAGAGGGAAAAGCTGGTTGACGGCACTGAGCGTATCTGACTATCAAAAATTTTAGCATTTCTCCTTACAGACTTATAAAATAGAAATCTTTAAAAACTGTTACAAATAACTAAATTCACCTTCTGCTCAATATATGTCTGTATCTACTTTATGCCTGACAAGCAGGACAGTGTCTAACCTCGTCCATTGGCTTCCCCTGCTTTTGAAATGGTATATGTAGTAGCACCATTCCACCACTTAACTCTAGTTGGTGAATCCCTTATATTACACCACCAAACTGTATTAGCAAAGTTACTCTTGTCATCAATATTATCACTTTCTTAAGAAAATGTATATAGTATTTTATTTTGTCAAGTATCAAAGTGATTTTCACACTTAGAATAATCTATTTTAATACCATTTATAAAGGGAAAAATGCTTACTTATGCACAGCATTGAAATGGGGAATAAACATGAAAAATACAGGATAATCAGGATGCTCTGCCTTTCACACGAATGCATTCTTTTTTTTCCTGATAACTATTTCCCTTTAGTGCAAACCCAGTTCCATACAAGTTTTGTGCTTTTTTGCAATGGTAACTAGATGCTTTTGAAGACATTGGTAAGCATCTGTCTGCAGCTTTAATGTCTCTGAAAATTCAGCTCTTAACACACTTTTAAAAAGTACCTTCAAATTGTCAAGACAAGTTTGCATGCCGTGTTCAAAGGACAACCTTTCATACCCTTCTTTTTGCATACAATAGTTTAGATACCCAAAATCACTCCCTCACATCTTCATATGAGTCTATATAGCTCATAGAATTTATTGCAGAAAAAACAGGTGTTGATCATTGCATGTTCTACAGCACAGGGCAGTGTAATAGGCTGCTACTTAGTGGTTAGTGAAAAGACTCTGGCTTTTGGAAGTATACAGATTGTGTTGGTCAGATGCCTTAAACAGACAATTTCTAAGGAAATAGTCTTTCATTTAACATTTTCCTCTGCTTTTATCTTGAGAAGATAATCTTTGTGTCATAAGGGCTCTTTGTATTGATTGAACAATTAGAAATCATAACTGCAAGCTTGCCACAGTTGTGGTCATATATAAGGTACTTTCTCTAAGCTAAAATTTACAGAAACTTGGATCCTTTTAGCTATCTATTACATCTGAATAGTGTGTACTCTAAGATGTCTGAGTGAGTTTATGGGGCAATTGAGGTTTAAACTCCTACAGGTTAGTTAATGATAAGGTGTATGTTCTTATGAAGTCTTAAAATAGGTGACTACTGTTCTTAGCATCCTAGTCTGGACTTTAACATTAAAAGATATACATGAATAAAGGAAAATAAAATAGTTCACTTGTAGTAATTTAGCTGTAATAGCAAATTTTGAATGGGCTAGGTAAGCCTTAGACAGAAGTGGCTTAAACAGAAGGAGCTTTGTGAAGCTGCTGTACCTACCCAATACCTTACTCTGACCTATTCAGATGAATGATGGCAAAGCTGGACTTGATTGATTTCAGAGTACAGTGTATTATATACACACATTACAGATCTTAACTGTCACAGGAGCAGGAGATTGATAGATGTGCAAAAACCTGCTGCTTATAATCTATCTGGTGGCCCTTTAGTGCTTTGTGATAGGAAGATCAACGCTCACTTTTCTGTTAAATTTGAAGCTGAGAGAAAGTAGAAACCACTGTCAGCAGTTCAGTTGTATAGCTGACTTGGGGATAACTCAATTGAAGTAATTGTGTAAAAGAAAAATGGAAAGTAACTTTTTTAATGTTAAAGAAAGCCTCCATAAATTTTTATCAATGTATGATCTTGGATTGTGTCTGATCTTAAAGGTTTTCAAATGGTGTCCTGGAGGAGAGAGACATGCTTTTACTACTTTTACCTCATAATGGAAGGAATAGGTTCTAAATACAGCTCTCCAAATGTTAAACTGTTATGTTACCATCCACTAAACTAGTTTAGCAGTCCACTCTTGTTCTGTATAGACAGCAGTCAAATTACTGTTGTACAAAAAGCAAACAGGAAAACCCGTAACTACCTGTGTAGTGTATTATTTTACCTTTGGGAAGGAAATTATTTTCTTTCAACTGAGTAAGCATTGATTAAACCTACCACATTCAATCAGACTAAATAGAAAATCTTCCCTGACTGTTACTCAGGCTTCACTTGACTCATTCTTGTGAAGTTATTCTGTTCACTTGTTTCCACTGAATCATATAGGAAAACAAGGCAATTGTTGACATGGTCTGTCTTCAGTGACACCTAGTTACAAATGTAATACAGGTAACTGCCTTTACCAGTATTGAAGTAATAGAAATCCTTTTTTTAAAAAAAAAAAAAAGACATAGTAAAAAAATTCACAACCCTTTTGTACTTCAAAGTATTATTTTTAAAGTGCATTTATCATATTACAGTCATTAAAACAATGCTATTTAAGATCAGGATGGGAGAGCATGCTGACTATTTTTATCTAACCTCTGGCAACAATTCCATGGACAGTAAATATACATTTGGGTTGGTTTGTTTGTTTTGATTTTGTAACCCTGCTCTTTTCCAAGTAAACCAAAATGAAATGATAAAAAAGATGCAGAGGGCTAAACTTGTGCGGGAAATCAGAACATCCAGTTGTGGAATAGTTTGTTGGTTTTGTTTTCTAAAGTATGCAGTGGGGATTGCAATTAAATGCTTCCATCTGAATTTTTTTGCTGCTTCAGATAGCTCTATAAACCAATTCAATAGAGTTAAAAGAAATCTAACACCAAGTGGCCCATAAAAACTACGATACCCAGGGTGCTGGCTGTCTAACTGAAATCTCAGTGTGATTATCAGCACCAAAAGATACTACAAAAATAAAACTGAGACAGTATTTCCCAAATCTATGAATCTCTTCTTATAGTGGGGAAAAGAATTGTCAAATCTGAGAACAGCCCAATTATAAAGGACTCTACTCTGTGACTCTGAAGACACTATACTTCATATAACTGTAATAAAATGTAACTATTAATCTACATGGGTTAACAATGTGACATCTTTTATTGCCAAATTTGTAAATCTAGAAGGCATTTTAGTTGATGAAACAACCCAGTACCATTTGAGAAAGGATAATTAAGTGGTTAGGGTGATTTGCCTGAAGTTTGGGATTCATTTCCTTTCAATTCTACCAAGAACTACAGTGTCCTCAGATCTGTTGCTCTTTAATTGCCTCACTTCCCGTCCCACAAGGGTGGGAATACAAGCTATGTGCTCATCATCAGCTACTGGGGCAAAGTGAGTCATGTGAGAACCACCTCTCACAAAAGAGTACATATTCACTCCAATTTCCTTGGATTTTCCCTGTTTACTGGTTGCACACTCTGCCTGTAACCTGTTTTGTTTCTGTGAAGTTTCCACAGAGAATGACTGACAGGGGTTAAACTGAGCACTCTCCAAGGCTGGAAGGTACCAAAAGGAGAGTAACTTTATTTTTCAGTTTCAAAAAGCATGTATTGTTCTCACTTCATTTTTCTCCAGCACACCGTTTACACAAAATAATGCAATAGGGTAAACTTCAGTGGTCTGTTAATATATAAATGTTTTGGAAGCAGGATGAGTAAAGATAAACGATTTCTATGAACGAAATAACATATAAATTCATCTTGATTTAAAGAGACTTACATTCTAACATTGAGTAAAACAATCCTATGAAGAGAAACTAATGGTGTCATTACCTTCCAGATCCCTGAAGACTGGCATGAGATGGCAAAACACATTCAAATGGTCAACTGGCAGGGACTATGAGATTAAATAACGAAGGTGTAAATGCGAGTGGGACAATATATACCCGGGTAAATCAAGGAAAGGCTTTGATGTTATTTAAGGGTGCTACTGTGTGAGTGTATACATAATGTAATGTACCACTGCAGTAACGTGTGTATATTGCATGTGACGATGATCTCTATTTTTCGAATAAATATGATCTTCTTTGAAGGCAAAGAAAAAACTGAGCAAGAGCTCCACTTTTCATGAATTTCTTAAAAATCTATGCAGTTATTGGCTGGGCTTTGTTTAGTTTTGTAGTTTTTCCTCCTCAAAAAGTGACCTGCTTTGCAATATAGTGAGAGTGATAAAATCATTAGGGCTCTTCTGTTCCTAAGTTTTTTCATTTTTTTTGAAAGTTGTTTTGCAAAGCAAATTTAGGAGGTTGCTGGGCTGACATTTATTTGGCATTATATTTACATTAGTATAAATATTTGTACAAGTTCCATCCATGGTGATGGACTGGATGAGTAACTGGAGATAAAATTAGCCTAAATCAAAGTCAATACAAATGATAACAATGCCCACGCTCCTGGGAACCACATTCTGCTGATGATTTCATTTCAGTATTTGCCTCTGCATTCCACTTCTAAGTGTTACAGGGCAGGGATCAATGTCCCCTTCTGTGTTTTTGTAATAATTTGCACACTTTGGGTACTGCCAAAAATAAATGATAAATACTAATGCAAATACATGGTCAGCCAAGGAGATCTGCTTAAAAGCAATTACTGCACCGTAGTCTTGTTAATGTTCAACTGCCAATAAACGGGTTTCTTGGCAAATGTTTATGTTGTGAACTCTGATCATGTACTACTGAATTATTCACTCGATGCATATCAGTGAACATTTGTAACCCAAGATCTGAAACTGAGTTTTTTTACCCATAAATCTCAGGTTTATCACTACACACTCTCTTCACCCAGGTATTCTTTTGGTTTCAATAGGATTAATGGAATTAAACCAACTGGATTGTCATCCTCATACTTGTATTACATAGCTAAGTGTGTGAATTACAAATTTAATACAAGTCTTCATAAGGGAGTGAAAAGCTCTAAGTTACATTTACTGTTTAATTTATTTCTGGTCAAGAAGCTCTTGGTCTAGTGAGTATTGTGCTATTACTAATAGACAAAGAAAGGGTTTGGTAATTGAAATAGCCTTTTACTACTGACAGCCCAAGCGCTGTCATTCATATCTGCTACTATCCTGAAAAAATAAATGAGGTCTTCAGTCTATTTCTTTGTTCCCTTTTGTTCAGGTAGGTAGGGCATGCAAACTTGCATTATTCTTGTTACAACATAGAAGAGCCAAGAGTTAGAGGACAAAGCTGAGTTAAAGCCATAACTGAAAACACAGTGAACAAATCACTGATGTTGTATTTCATGTTCTCTGACTGAGACAGAACCTGCAGACAGAGTCTCAACCTTCAACACTAGTTTAAGAGATATATATGGGGGCAAATCATAAGGAAAAGTATAGTGCTTGGTCCAATTCTACTTGTTCGCTAAACAAACCTCAAAACTAAGGAAATGGAGAAATGAGGAATTATTGATTCATCTACTCTAAAAACACAATCATTCACGGACTGCACTGCAAGCAGGATTTATGTTCATTTTGCATCTTGCTCCAGTTTTAAGATGAGTTACTATGTAAACTACTGATTTCAATCTGAGTAGTAGCAATACTGTTCTTAAATATGTGTGAATTTTTATGAGCATGGCTTAAAGTAATTTGGCACTAATCCTGCAAATATTGGGAGGCTGAGCTTATCTGAGGGTCCATGTTCAAGCATGCAGAACTGCAGGACTGTGACATATAGCTGTAAACTATAATATGTCATGACATAAAGTCAAATACTTGCTAGTATTCTGTATCTTAAGGACCATCTAACCAGGAGGAAAAACAGTTATCAGGACTGAGTTTTTAGCTTGGACCATCTTCATAGTTTCTCCTGAAAGTGGAATACAGGGTTAGCTAATTGCCAACAAATCCAGAGTTTGGACAGTTTTCATTTTCAGTGTCTAGCTACTGCTGGACACCTATTGTGTGTTATCTTTTGATGTAGGAGAGCTGGGAATGTCCTGGAAAACTATCCAAAAAATACTGCTGAGTACTGCAGCTCAACCTGCCCTTCCATATAAAACATTAGAATTGTGAAAACTATACTAATTGAAAAATTTAAGGCCCTTTTCACTCTTACAACTATAAAACTTGAAAATTAATGCCTTAGATTAGAAGCAAACAGGCTACAAAGCATATGTAACTCCTCAATTATCTACCTCATAGCTTAAAAAAACAGAAAGATTAGAGAATGGTTTAATATTTTCTGTAGGAGGATGAACAGTATTGAAATTAGGATCCATTAGCCCTTTCTTAAATCTTCCTGATTTTCATGATACTGGATATGTTGAATGGCTAAAAACTGGTGTAGCCCTAGTAGCAAACCAATCCAGGTCCTTTTTGATCAACATTTTCAAACGGGACAAGTGACTTCACTTTAAGTGGGTGCTTTCTGAAAATGAGCTCCTTCAAAGTATCAGGATTGCAAAAATCACTTGTTACCTCTGAACATCTTTGCTTTAACTGCAGAGTCAAAAATAATCCTGCTTCTGCTCCCTTTGCAAATCTGTTTTTGTAAGGTGCTTGAGAGTGTAAATTCAGAGAGGATTGCTGTTATCAGTACTTCAACTGCATCTACAACATGTAATACAGAGCTGAATCTGAAAGACTATGAAAGAATATGTAGTTGAATTATGAAATCTATTTTACTTAACAATGTAGACTTTTGATCAACAGTGAAAGATAGCAATTGGTAACTCGTCATAGGGAGAGGGAAGCAGTTGAGTACAAAGTTGGGAGGGAATCACTCACAAAGATGCTGGTTTCTTACAACCAAGAAGTTGCAATGCATGCAGTTTTCGGTTATTCTGAGGTCTTCTTTCCCATTATATGCCCAGATTGTATTTAAAGAGATGGTTTAAAAAAACAAACCAACCCCCGCCCAAATACTTATGCCACTTAAGCAATACACACTCTGGTAACATAATGTCAAATGTATGACCAGAATTAACCCTGTATATGACCATTAGGCACACAGCAGATCATGGCTACCAGTCGGTTCAAGGTTTCTCCAGTTTCTGTTTCCAGTGGTGCAGGTCTTGAGTTGTGGAATGAAATTAAGAGACCTGAGGGCAATTACCCACTTGGAAAAGGGGGCTATCACTGTGCAAACAACAAATGAAATGCATCTACCCTCTCCTCAAGGCAGTATTTAAAATAACTACAACTGGTCCAATCCTGCTTGACAGCAAGTCATGTGATATTGCTCAGGCTGATTTTGCTTTTTGTTAAAATGATAACTTAAAAAAATTATAACAAAACCTGAGAGAAGTTTTCCCCACCTGGGCCTATTCCAATACTAACTAGCAATCCATATGTCCTAGGACAGGTGACTGCTATTTGGTCCCGTAATCAAAATGTTGGGTATTCTGACAGTTGAAACACCTTTATCAAAGACACTGTCACTTTCTGGTCATTGGTGGAGTGCTGAGGATGTAAAGAGACACTGTCAAGATTACCTATTCCAAAAGCAACCTCCATGTTACCATGTTACCTCCAAGTCCCATGCTAAATGCTTTAGAACTTTGGGTGTGCATCAGTCTCCTCCCCAACCATCTGTCTCCCCACCCCACATCACCAGTTCAAAGCTGTTTTCTCCACTTTTGTAACTTGTATGAAGGTTACAGAAAAGAAATGGTGGGGACAAATGTTGAGTAAGTTTTTCAGAGGGTTTGACTTTTAAGACTACCTCTCAAGAGTCCCTTTTTAAAAATAAGACACCAAAGGAAACAGGATTGTGTCTAACTTCTACAAAACTGCTGGTTTCACAGGAGGAGGAGAATATGGCTACCATGCTACTCAGCATTAGGGTGAAGCACCATCTAAATTCCAGTAAAATTAGGGATATCACCTAGCTCATATCAGCAGCCACACCCCCAGCCTTCTACAACGTCTTTGCTGTCAAGCTTGATGCTGTCAGTATTCTTCTCACTGAACATAGGGCCTCCATGCCTCATCATGAGCTCTGTAGCCATCTTCACAAAAGCCGCCTCCACATTGCTGGAGTCTTTCGCAGAGGTCTCTATGGCACAGATGATATTATCGTAGTGTTCAGCCAGACTCTGAGCTTCTTCCAGCTGAACCTCTCGAAGGTCACTTAGGTCAGACTTGTTTCCTGGAAGAAAAAGAAACAACAGAGTAATTTATAATGACTATTTATGTCAGAGTAAGTATTTAGCAGGAGGTTCTCGTGTTGCCCAGAGAAGCTGCAGAATTTCCATTCTTAGAGATTTAAAAAATTTGACTGAAATGGTCCTGACCAACCTGACATTAGCGTCACTGTGAGCAGGAGGTTGGACTAGATGATCCCCTAAGCCCCTTCCAACCTGTATTTCTGTATGACTCATATAGAGAACAAAAAAGTCAGTAACTGAAGGGTGGTGGTGTAACAGAAGAAAAATGGGCTAGAAATGAAAGCTAAAACCATTTTGTGAAAACAACAGCAGTCTGCTGGTACCTAGGGAAATCTAGGATAGTACTGACAGTGTATCAGTGGGTCTACAGGCCCCGAGAGCTGCATCTGAGTCAGAAACATTGGGGCTGGGAAGCAGAACTTCTAGCAGAGAACTGAAGTCCTTCCGAAACTCCCCATCTGCTAAAGTAGGTGGGTGTTCCAGTTCGCCAAGACATGTCAGCTTGATATAATGGAGCTTCTCTGGACCCTGGAAATGTCATGATCCTTATCGTGAGAATAGTTCTGCAGCAGCTGTGCCTCAGAACCTGGAAATTCTGGGTACCCAGTTCTCCATTAAGTGAGACGCAAAGGATTCAAAGCTGGCTTCTGATACAAAGCTGTCTACTTCTTAACAGTAGTTAATCAAAGCAAAACATTCTGTTTTGATGAATTAGCACTTTCTAATTAAAAAAAAAAAATATTGGGAAAATTTCCAGTTGGCTCTGTTACATACATCTTACTTCAACCAAAAATAAAACTTCTAACCATCTTAAACCATTATTGCAACAAATTACATTGTAGAGTAACCTGTAGCACTTGGTATTAATATTTTTAACTCACCAATCAGTAATTGTACTATGTTGGAACCGGCATACTTTCTCACATCCTCGATCCAGCGAGGAATGGACAGGAAAGAGCCTCTCTTGCTGATATCATAGGCTAGGATTGCTCCATTGGCGCTGCGGTAATAACTCTGTGTGATAGTTCGGAATCTCTCCTGGCCAGCCGTGTCCCAGATCTGCAACTAAATAAAACAAAGCATACAGTGAGACACTGGCTAGCAAGCTTTCCTGAATCAAAAGACGGGACTTGATTCAATAGCCTTGTTATCAATGTCCCTTATACGTAATACATTCTGGCATCACATTTTTCTAGTTCTTTGTTCATGATTTGAGGATAATAATGGAGAACCTTTTCAAGCTTGGCTGCTCAAAGTTCGTATCTGTATCACTTGCAGCACTCTGGGTTCCTGCAGGTGAGCTATGATGCGTCCTTCTGCGGCAGATTATGAAATTATCACTTGAGTGTCCAGCCCTACCCCTTTGTCAACTTCTCTAGCAGAGTTCACAAAACAAGATGTTAGCCCATAGCCGAGCTGCTCCAGTTCATCGTCTGGTGTGTCACTGAAACTACAGGTGGGTTTTCACTAGCATATTGTCTGTGCTACTGACATGGTTCTGCCAGTTCTGCTACAGGGGCAGTAACAACTGGAGTAGGATGTGGTAGTATCATTAGAGAGCACTGATGCTGTTTTATAAGGAAATATGAGACAGTTAAAAGAATATATATAGAATACTTAAAACATATAAAAGAATGTATAAAAGAAATGCCAGCAATTCTAGGTTTCAATAAAGTCAGTCATAGATCTAGTCAGTCTAGTCACCTGTCCTTCTTTGGATGACAGAATAGACATTACCTGTGGGCAGGAAGAAGAAATGCTTAGCTTATATACTTTTGCCTAAATTCAGCAGCAAAAGAACTATGAGTTTAGTATCAGGGTTTGAGTTCCCAATACTAAATGTTCCAGAGGAAGAAGCCAAGTAACTCAAGAGTGGACAAACACAGTATCCTGTTCCTAGGGAAAACTTCTCTTTAAATCCTCTTGTTTTATAGGTTGTCTAATGTCCTGGAACATGACGGCTTATATTCCAGGAGCTTTTAATCTAAAGTAACTGTGGATGTTCTTATCCTCCATATAAATCTCTAATCCTTTTTGAATCTTTCAAAGCTCTTGGCTCCAATATACATTAACAATGAAACCAAAGAATTTCCTTTAATAAATTTTATATTTTCTGTCCCGTTGCACTTTCACTTCTCTATCCCCAAATGATAAATGATAACCACTGCTTGTCTTTTTGTGACATTCCTTGTATTCTGTATCTCCTCTTAACTGAGACAGGACATAAGCAGATACTCCTGGGTTTTTTAAATTTCCCATATTGTGGAACTGTTATTTATTATTTTCCCTCTCTCTGAAAATCTTTATTTTAAAAAGCTGACAACAACTTAACACAATGCGTCAGTGATATTTTATACCAAATAATATGGAATAATTTTTCCATTTATTTTGCACATTAGTGTTTTGTTTGTATCTTCTAACTCTGCTGCATGTTTGAGCAGCAACTTTCACTTTGGAAAAGGCTGTACTGATCAAATCACTTTCCTGTGCTTACCAAGCATTTAGAACCCAAATGATATAAGTACACCTTAAAAGGAATCAATATAATGAAAAAGTACTTCTCAGTTCTGGTAAGAGTTTTCTCAGAGAAGGGGAAGGGACTGTAATGGACTCGGAAAACAGGAAACCACAAAGCAATGATTATTAATGGAACAGATAATTATTTAGAGCAGTCAACAGGCAATTACTAGAGACAAGGAAGTTCATGGCAGGTTTATGTATGATGATCTCTGTACTCAAGTTTCCCACTAGACCTTTGTGTCTGTTACATAGTTTTAAATCTCAGTACGTGATTAGGTCAAGTGCAAAACAAGGCTAATGATGATTACCCAACTCTTGGGAGAGGTCTGAGAGATTCTGTGCATACAGAAGAATTATAACCTTCTTAAATTTAAAAAAAAAAAAAAATTGTTTTAGCTTACGCTTTTCACATGGTATAAATAAAAGTGATTTACCTGCAGAGTGACTGAGCAATCTAGTCTTGGGCCTTGTGCTGTATACTGGATTTTGAAAACGTCTGTATAAGTACATTCCATAGAATCACAGAATCATTGAGGTTGGGACAGATTTTGGGAGGTGACAAAGCCAACTGCCTGCTCTAAGCAGGGTCAAAACTTAGTTCTTCCAGGAAGAATTGCTTCATGATTTTCCCAGGGACCAAAATGAGTCTGACCAGCCAGTAGTTCCCAGGATTTCTTGCCCTTTCCGAAGATGAGTACGGTATCTGCCTTTCTTTGGCCCTCCCTAGTTTCCACAGCCTTTCAGTAGTGACAGAGCAAACTCAAAACATCACCAGCAAGATCTCGCAGCACCCCCACAAGTTTTTTGCTCAAGCATATATGTCTGTGTGTTCACAGGACTGAATGTACAAAGTTGCTGAAGCCCTGAGTTTCCTGCTGGAAACAGCACAGACCGCACATTTGACCTCAGGAGCTTAAACAGCCATCTTCCTCCCAGTCTGCATCCTCCAGGTAAGCTCTTTTCCCTCAGGCATTTGAAGTTTGTGCTCCCCTACTTGTCTCTCCTCTTTTGTGTAAGGACTCTGAATCATTTAGCTTTTTATATGATCTTCAGTTTGTTGTGGTTTTGCTTTCACTGCTGAGACTACGATATGTATTAGACCCATAAGCAGATACTTTCTTTGCAAACAACCAACTGACACACCTGTTTGTCACTGTTCCCATCACTTCTGCTGGCAGAAGGAGCCAGGTGAGTGTTCGCTCTTTGTTTCAGGGAAAGTCAGTCAAATACGGGCATGGTTTAATGACTTGCTTAAGCCAAACTAGGACAATACTGTCATCAAAGACTTGCCATCCCAGCTGCATATCTTTGCCCTCTCCCTGCATTGAAACTAGCACCTGTTAATCTGATTCACCATATAGCTTAATTCACTGATGTAACTGAAAAATAAGGTTTTTCCTTTTGTTTGAAGGATTAACACTAAGTACATGGCCACATAGTACTGAAAGCATGCAGACTGTGCAGTGAGTGAGGGAGGTGCGATGATCCTTTAGAGCAATGACAAAGTTGTCTGGAACCAATCATGAATAGGCTCCTTCAGTTTAACTTGTTGCTGAAGGTGAAGGCACCCAATAACCTCACCTGAAGCCAAGTAAGGAGCCCTTGCTCAGTCTCTGGCAGACTTATGCAGAGCTGGTAGGTGCAGCTAGTACCAATCAGTCTGCCTTGCACTGTGCTCGCTGTGCAAAAGTACTTTTGGGGGGGCTAATAACAACTTGCTCCTTACAATTGGGAAGCTTGAAGTAGTTTGAAGTTTGAATAACTGTCCTATTTTAAATCATTAAGAACACACACTAAAGACACACACAGAGTATGCAAGTATTATGAACCAGCTTACTTAATTCAAAGCAAGATGTATTTCTAAAGGCAAAATATGGCTAACTTGCTTGACAGCATCTTTAGAAAACTCTAAGAAAAATATTTCTGTATAGTATGAATCAGTCTGATGAATGATTAAACAAAATAATTTAACTCATTACAAAAAATATAAGTTCTGATCTTAAATAAGCACTGTTTTCTCCAGTAGGTGTACAGAGATACATTTCAGACAATTGTATTGAAAAAGAAACATGACAACTATATATAAATACCAATCGCAACTATAATTGTAAACCACCATTTTACAGTAAAAATTTTATATAGTCTCTCTGTTAAACTATATTTACAAGTATGTAACTCTTGACAAGAAATAACAATTGCAAATTCTTTGGAAAAAAAAATTAGTCTTAGTATTTCTCATTTAAAAGCCCCTTAATATAAGTTAGATGTTAAAATCAAAATACCAAATGGACCGTGCTAGCCACAGGTTACAAAAAAAGATATACAACACAAAAGAATATATGATCATAAGTGTATCACATATGTAGTCTGTGACACAAAGTTCTTAATTATTTCCTCAATTTAAGTGCTTCAGCTTTGTAAATAAGGTCATGGAAGTCATGTCTGTCACTTAGTAACCTTTTGAAACAATTCCTGATTTTGTAATTACTTTGGCAACAATGTTGGTGTAAGAAAGACAGAGAAAAGATGGGATTGCTGGAGAATTGTGTTAAATTCATCTGAGGATACTAAGAAAAAACACCTATGAAATAAGAGATTGGTAGCAGGCCGTCAGGGGGACCGTCTCTAGTAACAAATGAGGACAGGATAAAGAACAGAGAATAAACACCCATTGTTCAGAAGGAATATGACAGAATACCCTAAGTGAAAAAAGACAAGGAGCCACCTTTCTTGTGCTGATTGTGTCACTACTGAATGCACATTTACTTACAAAAGCTGGTTATTTTGATCTGCTTTTAGCTTTGAATTTTTTGGATGCTGGCTGGTACTGAATAGCAAAGTGCTAAACCAACTATTAACTCCTGTAAGATTTTTCATGACTATATAATCACTGTAGAATTGGAGCTTTCCATAAGTACATTAGACAAAGTCTTGAACATCTTTTCATATTTGCTTTTTCATCTTTTCCTCTTGGGAAGGAGTACACAGGGGGAGTGTATGTCGTTCACCCCTTGCAAGGATGCAGGCTGGGGTCTGCCTGGCTGGGGAGCAGCTGTGCTGAGAAGGCCCTGGGGGTCTTTGCAGAGAGCAAGTTGAATGGGAGCCAGCAGTGTGTCCTGGCAGCATCCTGAGCTGTATTGACAGGAGTGGAGCCAGTAGATCAAGGGAGGTGATTATTCCCCTTTATTCGGCACTTATTAGATTCCAACTAATATACAGTGTCCAGTTTTGCGCCCCCTGTACAAGAAAGACATCGAAGAACTGGAGCAAGTTCAGTGAAGGGCCATCAAGATGGTCAGGTAATCAGAGTACATACCCTGTGAGAAGAGTCTGAGGCAAAGAGGCTTATTCGGCATGGGAGAGGGATTTGAGATGCCCTGTTAGCTGCTCTGCAGTACCTGTGAGGAGGTTATGAAGAAGACTCAGCCAGGCTCTTCAGAGCCGCACATGATGGGACAATGAGAGACACCAGAGAAGAATCGAAACAAGGAATATTTCAACTTGTTGTAAGGAGGAAAACAGAAGGTGGTAAAATTTATGGTGGATCTCTGGAAGATCATTCAGGGATGTCTGATTAGGCTTAAAGAAAGCAGATTTTCAACTATAGAAGTAGAGCAGGCATTGAAAATGGTGAGTGGCAGGTTGACCAAAGAGCATAGTTTATCAAATGGTTTGATGTGGATTCTTCTTGCATTGATAAACATACTGTTTATCAAAGGTTAATGCTTAACAAATGGCCTCAAGACATGTGAAATAATTTCCCCCTCCCTTACTTCCTACATAATTATTTTAGTACTTTCCTGATTCTTCTAAAGTATCACAGGAGTTCAGGTTTACTTTTGCTTGTGAAGCAGCATTAATAATAACAAAGTACATCCTATAGCCGGTACCTTCCTTTCTGTAGATAGAAATGTCACTTTTGTGTTATGAATTCTTCAAAATATAGCAGCTTCGATAAAATTTCCTGGTAATGAAATGGTATATGCAAAGACTGTGCTAAATGATTCTTAACCAACTGACTATGTCTAAATCCTGTCATCTCAAATGGCAAACAATAATATACATTTCTGTACACTGGCAAATCACAGCACTTGCTCCTAAAAAGACTTACTGAAATAATCTTGCATCTATACAGTTTTTGCCAAAAGCAACAACACTAACATCTGTACAGCAACGTATTTCAATTTAAAGTGATATTCATACACAGAACAGTTAGGTTAAACTGCTCCATTCAACTTTTACAAAACTTCCAGAGAATGAGGAATTTCTGTTTGCTGGGAATATAGCATTCCTGTTTGGTCTAGTGTTATGAGTGCCAAAGTAGTTGACACAGAAGACAGCTACACTTTCCTCTGGATATCAAAGAATATTGCTTCCACATAATAACCAATAGCTTCATTTGTATAGCAACATTATTATATACAACAGTCAGGAGACAAGACAGTTAAGTCATAATTTTATATTACTTGCAATTTGGCCAGATCATGACACATTACATTTTGCGCCATTCCGAAAGGAATATAGTTACAGCCACAAGGCCTGAATAAAAGCCAAGAATCTTGATATCATATGGGTTGAAAAAGCTTGTAAATTAAAAAGGGCAGTGATACATAAGGAAGTATTTGTTATAAAAGGAATGTGTTTGTTTTCAAATGTTCTTCTCTCCTACTGCTTTCTGAAAGATATAGTAAGAGAGAGAAAAAACTATGGCATAAAGGAAAAAAATATTCAGTATATGTAAAACACTATGAAATGACAACATAAAGTAGAAATTAAAGATACACAATTAATTTATCAGTTCACAGGAGGAAATTCATTAAAAGAAAAGGAATTTTGTTATTACTAACCAGGATTCATGGACTTGAACTTAGGAATGTCCTTGCCTATCATTATGTAAAATCTTAGTTCCACCGTTTTATAAATATCTTTTCTTACAGTGACATAACAGTTACAAAACATTTTTGTTCTGTTTACCAGATTCTTTCTATCACTCAAAGAACAAGTAATTATTTTATCAATAGGACTTTAATCACTATGCATTAAGTCAACAACCACAACTTTTGGGAACTACAGTCTGTACTCTAGGATTTAGCCAGCTAAGAAGGATGCATTTTATAGAGTCGTACGCCACAATTTCAGCCTGGTAAACAGCATATCCTAGAGGGTTTTTTTTAAATGAAGATAGACAGCAGACATTTCATAAAGCTGGGGGGGGGGGAATTCTGGACATATGCTGGTCAGATTTTGCCTTTGTGATAAAAATCAAGGTGGCCATCACAGGTAGCTTTGACTTTGAAGTTCCATTAGAACCCAGTGTGCTAGATCTGCCAAGTCCCTGTCTGGCTCCGTGCCACACGGCCTGCCTTTTAGCTCCAACGCCTCCAAGAGCCCATGGCTCACAACAGCCTGTCCCAGAGGCAACTGGCTTGTGTAATCTCACTGGACAATACCTCAAATTGCAACTGGAGATCTTAAAGAAAGAACAAGAAGAGAAACAGAAGACTGGATGGCACAGACTGGCTTATGGATGCTTCCTCTCAGGCAGTGGTAGATGTCTGCAAATCAGGGTTAGCACATATTGGGAAAGCTTATGATACCAGCGCTTTACTGTTTTATTTCTGAAGAGAAAGCTTCAGTTATCAGGACTGTCCACAAATAGCTCCTTTCTCAAGCACTAATGTCTCTTTATATATGAAGTTTAGTCAGCTTCAGCAGCTGATGAAGCAGTAGTGTATGAAATAGCATTTGAGACACTTGAAAGAATACAGCTTTAAGATGCAAGGAAAGCCTGGAGTTAAAAAAAAAAGTTATTTGCAGAACCGTAACCTTTAGTATCTCAACATGCTTCTTTTCCATTATCTGACAAAAATGCATCAAAAGGAAGTAAGACTTAAAATCCTTGGGCTCCAAATGTTTCAGAAACATGTAACAGTAATGACAGCATTTGAAGTTTTAAACAGAAAGGGACACTAACACAATTAGCCTTAAATGTTTGTTTCAGTCCATTCGTACTCATTCAGTTGTGTTGTAACGCTATCCTCAGCCTGACTGAAAATGACGCTTAGGCCACTGGGGATGCACAGCAAACAGCGTTTAAGGGCTCCTGGGGACTTTTTTTGTACACACTATTGTTCTGAAGGAACTTCTAAAGATGAGCTTATAAAACATTATAAAAATGGAAATTTTCTCATTCCTGCAACATTTGCTAAAAAGAAAACAAACCTTGGCATTGCTTATGAGGACACTGTCTTGAGTAGCATAAACCCACAATGAATTCGGTGCAGCACAGAGAATCACCTTGCATGCTTTTGTGAGGTCAAACAAATTTTATTTTAAACTTGTCCTGAACATCTCTTGATTTAAGGCATCCCGATCAACAATTTATCTGAAGCTCTTTTAAACAAGTATGTCTCACGTGACTGAGACAGAAACAATGAGAACTGCCCTCACAACTGGCGGATTTTCTCCAGCATAAGAAAAGCAGAAGTCAAATTTAGGGTTGATTTGTTCTGGTTTGAGAAGAACTGTAGAAGTTGCACTTTCTGAGACACCCTGTAAACAAGTGTCCCGAGATAACTTTTAAATACGCTTAATTTAACAACTGCTCCCGCAGCCTTTCTCAATCTGCCGGTTCCACCTCCCTTTCTGGAAACATGACAGCCCAGCTGAGGTTCCTTCTGGCTTGTAAATAAACCCTCTCCAGACGGCAGAGGGGTGCTGCAGTGACAGCAGAAGGGAGGCACAGCATGTCCCGAAGCGCGGGTCTGCAACGGGGCTTTTCCCGGGGTTCATGTGGTTGGTGCTAACGGGGAACCAGCCCGGCTTGTGCCTACACAGCTGGCCCTGCCGTAGCCAAGCCCGTTAAGAGATGCGCCGGGTCCCTCCTGGCCCGCCGGGGCTGCTCGGGAAGG
>NW_009649485.1:2210992-2271918 GCF_000708025.1 Charadrius vociferus | reverse complement strand
CCGGCGGGGCCAGCTCGGGTCGCGGTCTGACCGACATAAACCGTCGCGTGTGGGCAAACAAGTGCGTTAGTCAGCTGTCCTGAGTGGCACTGAGTCATCGCTACCAGTGCCCCAGTCTGTACAGAGGACCCGTACACGCCAGTGTATGTTCACAGTCTTGCTGGAGTGACATATTTTTGTGATATATTCCTTTTGATATATTTTACAGTTGTTGACACGTAGAAATAAACAGGTGCAATCACACCATTAGGTCATGCAGGAAGTGCAGCTGGTTTGCCTTGTTGGCTTTTCATATTTAGGTCTGAGCTGGGGTGTGGTTTGTTTCCAGCGTCACAGTCCAAGGCTCGGGGCTATGGTTTTTGCTCCCTTGGAAGGTGCTGTGCTGCTCAGACACATCTTTAAAACTGTTAGCATCATGCTACGTGTCTTGGATATGTATGTGTATACGTGTGATTATATATTGCATCACAAACTGGTTATGTGTATTGAGATAAACTTATCTCAGCAATCTGGAATTATTTGTGTTTGAATTGCTGCCTGGGTTATCTATGAAACAAACTGCTCTTTAATAGGCACGCTCCTTTACATTATGTGGTGAGTCAAGATGCAAATTGAAATCAGGTTTACTAATAAAATACTTTGACAGAGCACATTTTATTAGTCTGTTCTTTGTAACAAAGATTTGCTAAATCCCATCCTCGGAGTTTCAAATGATAAAATTGTGAAATGAAACTGTTTAATGGCAGAGGGTGATAGTTAAGTTTTCCTATGGATAGTTGTGCAGGAGGAGAACAACCTGATTTATGACTAAGCCAGCGCAGTCAGAATTGCTTTAAATCAATGGATTTTGGGGTGACTTTATGATTATTCCTTTTCAGGTCTGGATATGTATTTTTGGTGATCCGTGGTAACCTTCCAGCAAGAGCAGAGGTATGAGTACTCTGTCAGGCTGGAACAAAGGCTTTCTGTTACTGGTAGCCTGCAACTCTGAATTAAGCAGGTCACTGAATTCTAGGATATTGATCAACCAGGACAGAAAAAGTGTTAGAGGAAATAAGACACCATTGTGCATATGCTCTCATGTTAATTAGCAATTTCTAGGTCTTCAGTGTCTGAGCAAAGCACTTAGGGGAATTTAGATTATTTAGGAAGAAACATTGCTAGAGTCTTTAATATTTAGAATTAATTGTATGACCTCATTTTAATGGAAAAACAGAGATACTACTTCCATGAAGATAATTATAAATCAGGTATTCCATTATCCTTGCTATAGATCATTACAAACTATTTTGTGTTAACTGTCATTGTTGCTGCTTGTCATCATGAGCCTTTAACTGCTTCTAAAACAAAGAATTCCCCAAACAAAACTCATAAATTGTCACATTATGTTGTCACATTATGTTGTTATGCTTAAATGAGGGGTCTTTCATTAGTTCTCTCAAGTTGTGAAAGCTCTAAGTAGTGGTTTGAATGTTAAAGTACTTGTCTTTGATTAATCCCCAGACTCCATTGAGGTTAACACCTGTTTCATGCAAAGATCAGGAAAAAACAAAATGGGTTTGAGTCAATTTTTTTTTCCTCTTTCAATTCCAGTTTGTATCTGGCTGTATTTGAGAGTCGTTCATAAGAGTAGATTAGGGAGTGCTAGAGAACACGCTCTAGTAGTCTCTCTACTAGTGCTACTCTAGTAGGTACGAGAAAACAGTACCAAAACATGGTAGGAAATCCCCTATATTTACCTTAGTCACAGTTTCCTTTTCATTCGTCTAACTCAGTTCAACAAGGGAAGTTAAATTTCAACTCTAACAAATGGGTTTTGCTGCAGAGCCTTTGCTACAGGTGTGAGGTTGCTTGCAATTTCCACATTTGATAGTGGAATTTGGGTCATGAGACTATTGTATTTCAAAGCAGCTGCTTGAGATTTGGAGTTACGAAGCAAATTAATTAAGCTCTGACCTTCTAAATAAACATATGTGGTGATCTCATATGAAACACTGGAAAAACACAAGGAGTCGTCCTAAAATATATTATCCAGTCTTCTTCAGCACTGTTTGAAGGAGCAGAGGGTAGGGGTTCAAAGTAAATTTTGTAACTATGCAGTGACTCAGGAAGTTTATAGATAACTAATTCTGTGCAGTAGCAAACATTCATCCTTAATAGCTTCTAGTGTGAATATAGAAGAGTTGCCAAAATTGTTCATGAAAACCAAGATGACTTGAATTATAGCTTGGTTGGTACATTGTTTACACTGTGTTCCAAGATAATTTTTTCAGCAAAGTTCAACATTTCCTCCTTGTATTTATAATGCAGGCATATTACTTGATGTGTTAATGCTCCTTATGTGGTACAAACTTTCTTTGGTTAGCTTTTGGTTAAAAGAATGTCTAAGCATCTGTATTTCTTGATGGCTTTATAGCCTGCTGATTTTACAGCTGAGTCAGCTCGAATGGACTGATTTCTTCAAGACAACAAAAGCAGTAATAGATTGTACTTTCTTTTTTAAAAGTGATATCAGCTAAATAGTTAAATGTTTACTTTTTATAATACATATAATATACACATGATAACTATTTATTTGTTGTTTTAGTTTTTTTTAAAGGTTATAAAATCATATTCGCAAACTTACCGTTACCTGACATGGCCCCGCATATTTGATGCATAAATTCTTGGTTTTGTATCTTAAATCATACATATTTTGTGACTCTTGAGTTTATGAGAGCAAATTTATCTTCTTCCCATCCTATAATATTTTTTATGTTGTTTAAGATTAAATACTTCTACTCCTTAAAAATTGACCTATGTTTGTAATCATGTGGGCTCTGACTTTGTACTTCCAGAGAGTGTAAAGTTATCTTGAAGAGGTCTTTGCATTACCTGGGGTAAATTGAAATCTATCTGTTTGAGTCTGCTGAGCAATGTAGCCTGCAGTGTTATGGGGTGAGTTCTTCTACAAAAATTGATTGTTCTGAATTTTAACTAGAAGAATGTTGTAATAATATACTGTTTAGTAATTCAGTCTAAAATGCAGGACATGCTGATTTAAACATATTTTTTGTCCAGAACTTTCTCTTTAAAGTTTAGCAGTGTCTGATGTTTGCCAGTTAAAATGTCAGGAGGTTTATTTTTAATTTGTTAATGTTCTAAAGCCTTTTTGAGCAGCAAGATAATTAGGAAAGTTACCTGAGTGTTTAATGTTTACAGGAGAGATGAAATTTTGTCCTCTTTGTGGATGAGGTGTAGACCTTTTAACTCATTAACAGAGGGCCAAGAGAAATGAATGGGTATTTTGAGGACTGTCACTAATCAACAGATATTCTTGCTGTACATGAAAGCCTCTCTTTTCCACATCTGTATGCCCATATTCCGTGTGAGAAGTAATCGGGGAGCAGAATATAGGTAGACGTGCTCTTCAAGGTAATGGTAAAAGTCATGATTAATTGGGAAGCCCCACAGTTTTACAATGTTTTTTTTTTTTTCCTGGAGAGCCTTATGTGCTCACTTTTTCACATGCAACCATTTGTCCATCACAACTGCAGTGGTCACAGAACTTGGAAGACTCCTGGAGTCTTGAAAAATGGTGCCGTTTATGCCTTGTATCGCTTGTGGCCTATTCAGGCAGAAATTTTGCTTTTGCCTGGTGTTATGTTATTGTACTAGGACCAGTGGCAGTGAAACTGTCAAGTTATGAGGAACTTGCTGACCAACAAACGGATGAATTTGGGGTCCGAAACTTCTCCAACCAAGGATTTTTACTGAGTACTTCTTGTAAGCTTGCAGATCCTAGCCTTGCTCTGAGAAAATGTTTAGTGTCTCCTTCATGGGTGATTCCTAGCAATGAAATATCTTCTCTTATGCAGTTGTTTGGCAAAGAGTATGACTTTGTCATGTGTGACGTGTTTGTTACCCAACGTGAGTGTTGAATTTGTTATCAGCCAAGTTTCAGAGCAAGCTAGTAATAAAAAAAATTTAATTGCATTCATGAAGTTTTCCAAGTTACGCATTTTGAATATTAGAAGCTATATGCTATTTCCAGTTCCTTTCAGATGACTCAGTTGTGGATACTGGCTTCATTGTCATTTGAAATACTATATTCATATACATAGCTTAATCATCTTCTGGATGAATGCAATGCAGATTCTCCTCTGCTTAGTTTCTAAAGGCTTTTATCAATCTTAGTCACCCATCCGCTTTCCTTGTCTGTATTCTATAGAGAATGAAAGCCAGTCATCGCATGGGTTTTATCTCAAAGAGTGTAAGAGGAGACATGCTGCTTCAGAAACCATGCCAATTAATAGAACAGATTTCTTAAAACACAGCTGTTAATCGCAGTTTCAAACACCAAAGAGTGGCTGATGAAACTAAAACCCTTGGTTCCTCGCAGTCAGGTTTGTTTGGCGAATCATCACAGGCCAGCCCCCTAGTTTCAGGTATCTGTGTGGTTCCTGGAGTTGTTTGTTGATCTGTGTCATCTTGCCACTGTAGACTGCAGATGCACCTCCAGGAATGTAGGGTAAGGGGAATGAGTGCAATACCTTTGAACAGTGTGTATGCTCATTAGTATTCCTCTCTTGCATTTCAAATGCAACAGAATCCCAGAGAGCAGCAGTGCGCACATGGTCTGAGGATTTACCAGTTGGCCTGGGACTGCACATTCATCAAATATTGCTTAAAGTGCTAAAGACTCAGTAAAGAGCCACCTGCCAATCTGCATAGTTCGCTGACTTTTTATTCTTCTGAGGGAGATTAATGTAGTACCTACAAATTTATCAGACATCTTAAAATTTGTGTTTTCACAGTCTCCACGTGTCCGTTTGAGATCCCCTGATGCTTGTCACGATAGCTGGATTTCTTGATGTTAAGTATAACTTTCCCTGGTACAGAATGCTGAGAGCACTGAGGTTATTCTAATGTACTTGGGTGTTTAAAAATTATGATGCTGCGCATCAGTTAGGTAAAGGTTTTTGTAGTGCCCAAGTCATCTTTTCAGAGCTGATGCATTTACTTCAGGAAGCAGTTTTATGTAGTGTAAATTCTTCTCCTTGTGTGATTTTTTTTTTTTTTTTGCATTTGTTAACTCAGTCTCATTGTTTCCCTTTTTGTCTCAGTGATGTTTTAGTGTTGTAATAAAAGATTGCAAACCGCTCGAAAATATCAGCCTAGATATCTTTAGCTATGTAAGATACCTCAATATGTTTTTTGAATATATATGTCTGAGATATATACATGTCTGTGTGTGTATATATATACTTGTACATATGTATACACACGCATATATGCTTGAATATATATAAGCACATTTTCATCCTGAAAAACACTGTAAAAGTAAAAAATATTATAAATCTACCAAAAAGTAGCAAGCCTGTTGTTGATACTGTAAAGAATACCCATGGTAAAAACAGAGGTTCCAGTGAGTTAAACCCCAGCTCATTCCTGCATACGTAGTCCTATGGCTAATGCGTCCCATCTCATGGCAGTGCTTCCGTTCTACGCGTTCTTTATCTGTTGATGTTGATTCATTGAAGAAGTTAGCTTTGTCATTTCTCTACAGCTGTGTATTTGGTTTTCAAGACTTTCTATCTTCTACTTAACATTTTTTTAAAGGCTTATTTTTTCACAATATGAGCTCGTTTAGTGTCCTCATTTGAAACATACTGATCTCTGTTACCTTCTCAATTATGTAAATAGGTTAAGTAGTGGCTGTGAAGTATTCTCTCTTTTTCAACATATTTTCTGTCAGTATTTATGCTGCAATTGCTGCTGCTTCTCCTGTGTGAAATCTGAAATGTCCTCATGTGAGATTCAAAAATTGAAATGTCCCATTTTCTTCCTTTAGTACTGTAAGGATTACTTCAGCTCTAAAAAGTTTGTGTAGAGGTTTTCCAAGTTAAGTCTTGTATATCATGGCTTTCTTATTGCCTGAGAACAATTGCATTGGCCTGTGACTTGAGTAAGTCTAGAATATATCCTGCAAACAATTTTTTCTATATCTAGAAGATGGAACTGAAACGCAGCCAGCAAAGCTTCAGTTCAAGTGCACGTTCCAGTGTTCCCAAATACAGATGAGAGTTGTGATATAACATGTTGGAACAATACAACCAAAATTATCTTTCTGTTGAATTCTAGTACTTTCTCTGTAGTTTCAATTACGTGATATCATGTAATATAAACAGTCTACAAGCAGCTTATTTCAAATATCATAATAGTGTGTGATTTAACTTTTGCCTGTTCTATTACATCTGTTTGACAAGGTGGACTGAAAGGTGTAACTTTTTGGTGTGTTTTTAGACTGTGCTGATTGAGCAGTTGGCAGTTAATGAAATCCTGTCATAACAAGAATACCTAGTGTTTACAATGTTCTTCTCAATTTCAAACATACGTTTTTAAAATTGCAGGTAGTAGATCCTTTTTGCCATAATTTTACTGCATTATGCTAAAGGAGGTATTGAGTGTGGCGGTTGTCACAATGCCATGATTCTGTCAGTAGTTCCCAAACCCTCCTGCGGTTTCTTGCCTTGTGAATTTTCAGCTTTGAATTTCTCTGGACTTTTATCCTCCTCAAGTGAAATGGTGATACGTCTGTGGCATAGTAATTTAGTTGCTGGATTAATAAAGCTAGGTTAAGAAACTACTGATTCTAAGCCTGGACTGTAAAAAAAAAAAATAAGGTGTTAGGAAAATATTGTGTCATTGACTCTATGTGTTTTCATCCTAAATGAAAAATATTTTTTCCTCTTCTGACTTGCAGCCCCATTGTTTGTTCTGAGAGCAAGCTGGATTTATTAGTACTTTTGCCCCATCCCCAGTAATAAAAAAGCTGGGGCTAAATTCAATCTGCAGTAATATTTGTGCCGACTCTTGTCTTTTGAACTGCACAGGTGCAGTAGGGATTAAAACATGGGAAATAACTTTGCCAGTATGAAATACAATCCACATCTTTGCCTTCATTATGCTGCCTCTGAAGGAGTTAGACAAATATGGAGCAAGAACATAATACATATGTAGAAGGAGAAAATCTGGTAAGAAAATGCTTTTTTTTTTTATTTTTATGTTAGAATAGTATTTTTGTCTTCATTTCATAGACAGCAAGTTCAACATAATTTCTAAATCCCTGAACAGTAAGTATAGGAATAAAGAACAATTTTGTATTACTCAATTGAGATTGATAGTAATCTGAACTCATTAATGGTGAGGTACACCACTGAGAAATTATTTGAAACAGAGGTACATACGCAATTCAAGTCTACACATGATTGGTTTCTCTGTAGGTTTGGAATAGGTTGTGAAGTGATTGCAAGGCTTCTTGTTTGCTTTGTGCATATGTCAACAAGGGTCTTAAAACGATCATTTGCGTGGTGCATGCAGCTAGATGGAGGGTGGATTTTTGTACCTGAATGTACTTGGAAAAAGACATAACTGAAGGACAGCTGTGTACCCGTCAAAAGAAGCATGCAGTTTATGCAAAGGCAGGCCAGAGGCATGGCTTCACACCTCCACAAGTTTATCTTCTGCTTTCTCTGACTCTTTGGTGAGAGCTCAGTGCTAAAAGCAAATGTCTGCCTTTCCAACTCTGATGGCAGTGTTCTGCTGATTTAGATAGCATGCTTATTTTGCTAAACAGTTTCTGTATTTCCTGATGTTTATTACCACTCTTCTCAAAGGTTTTGATCTGGAAAGAGCCAATGGAATGAATTTGTATGTTTGAAGTTACGATGTCGTCAAATACATGGTTAAATTGGACCCCAAAAGCTAGTGAATCCTTTTGTATATTTCCATGGGATATGTTATTAAATGTGAATTTTACCAGGGTTGTCACATTACTATGCAACTTCAAAGGTATTTAGGTATAATATTATAGATTTTGCCAAATTCTGTAGACAAAATTTTGACAAACCAAATCCCTACCTGGTATTCAATTGCCTCTGCTGCAGTGAGATGTCTTGTGCTTCCTCTAACTGTTTACAAGCTGTATAGAAATAGAAGTTTTAAGTAATTTATTCGCCAAACTTATGCTGTATTATAAAGAAATCCTCACTGAAATTAAGAGAACAAAAATATATGTATTAATGAGGTGTGTTCCAATTACATTCATCGTCATGATAGATACAGCTAATATGAAAGTTTGGTTCTTCTGTCAGCCCTCTCATTCTTTTGATGTTGCAGTTCTCAGTGTCACTAGTAGCAGAGATCCTTTTCAATGCAGGTGTGGCAATTCAGTCTTTGTGGCTTTACTGCTGCCTTTGCAGGTTCAGATTCGTATGTGGTACAGCCTCAGACTTGGAAAGATAGATGTATACCTGAATATAGCTACATCACACAGTTCAGTTAAATTTAATGAGACTGGCAAGCTGTCAGCTCTTGTGTAAAGTATGCAAAGAATACAAATCTTGCTCCTTTGCTGAATAAATTAAGGTTTTGTTTGTTGTTTTATAGTAATTTTTTTTTATTTATGAGCCAGCATTTGTTTTATACCATGAGCCAGCGATGTGCCCCGGGGGCCAAGAAGGCCAATTGCATCCTGGTGTGCATCAAGAAGAGTGTGGCCAGCAGGTCGAGGGAGGTCATCCTCCCCCTCTGCTCTGCCCTGGGGAGGCCACATCTGGAGCACTGTGTCCAGTTCTGGGCTCCTCAGTGCAAGAAGGACAGGGAACTGCTGGAGAGGGTCCAGCAAAGGGCTACTGAGATGATGCGGGGACTGAACATCTCTCATATGAGGAAAGGCTGAGGGACTTGGGGCTTTTTAGTCTGGAGACGAGAAGACTGAGGAGGGATCTTATCAATGCTTATAAATCCTTCAAGGGAAGGTGCCAGGGGGATGGGAACAGTCTTTTTTCAGTGGTGCCCAGTGATACAACAAGAGGTAATGGGCACAAACTTGAGCATAGGAAGTTCAGTCTAAATACGAGGAGGAACTTCTTTCCTGTGAGGGTGGCAGAGCACTGTCACAGGCTGCCCAGAGAGGCTGTGGAGTCTCCCACTCTGGGGACATTCCAAACCCGCCTGGACGCCGTCCTGTGCCACTGCTGTAGGTGACCCTGCTCTGGCAGGGGGGTTGGACTGGATGATCTCCAGGGGGCCCTTCCAACCCTGACCATTCTGTGATTTATTATATACTTGAGCTTCAGATTACCTCTACAGCAGTAGACTCTCTCAAATGTGAAAAAAAAAAGACGTGGGATGTCCTTGGTCCTTTATTACAATAAGAAGAGGAGTAGCCAAAGCTCATAAAAAAAAAAAAAAAAAAGAAAAGAAAAAAAAAAAGAGAGAGAGAGAGATTGGTTCCAGGATCTTTGCTTTTTTGGGGTTTTTTTTTGATATCTTATTGTAAATATATAAAACTGTTAAAATATTGAGACGTACTTCATCATGCTGAACAGTGCTGCAAGAACCTCCAGGACAAAACAAAACAGTTTCTGTTTCAATATGGTAACCAGGACAAAACAAAGTACCTATATCTGTCTTGTGAAGACATATTTGCAGTCTATGAATAAATAGTGACAAACAAAAAAAAGAAAATAACCCAGAAGAAAGTGAAAACAAAATAATGTTGCATTTGCACCAATCTCTGCTTCACGAGTTGTGAGCCTCTTTAAACTAATTGAGGGCTGTATCCTTTACAGGAGATAAGGGGGCTCTTTTGGCGTCACAGCTCTCTTACTGCTGCCACTGCCGTGTAAACTAGTCCATATTCTTGAAACCACAGTTAAGAACCTTAGAAAATCATGGTATTTACTGAAAAAGTGTTGAAACCAGAATTTCCCAGACTAGTCTAAAATTCACTCAGGTTATGCAAAAAAGGTGGGGTTTTTCACCCATGATAAAAACAAATAAAATACACCAACTATTTTGAACACAAGCAGAAAAATGGGGAGTAGTCAGCTCTCACATCTTTTCTCCAGATATTAATGTTGGTTTGCCTAAGATCCTGCTCTTGTATTCTCCCTGATAGCGCTTTGCCTATTAAATAGAACCTTGCCCACTAGGCTGGTGGGACTTCCTTGGCTGTAAGGATTTGTTTGTGTTGATCAGGAGGCAAGCTGGGGGCCTTAGAATTGGTGTGTCTTGACATGGCTTCCGCAGCAGTGTGCACTCAGCCAGTACTTCCATAAAACTTCTAGTTCCTTGGCTGAAAGTTGCTGTAAATGTGAAATTGCCATCTGTAACAAATGTATTGTTTTCCCTCACAAGGTTCTTGAAGGTGCATTGACCTGAAGCTAGCTTACTGCTTAAGAAAAAATATTAAGAATCTCTACCCCAAGAAGCTGCTCGAGAAAAATCATACTTTTTTTAATATGCAAGATAGAAGAACAGCATAATTTCTAAAATTGAAATACACCCAATAACATTTCTCTTACTTTACTGAAGATAGCTGGCAGATTGCCACAGATTTTTAAATTTTGTTTTCTTTTTGGATTGATTTTGTTAAGGTTTTATTCTTTTTTGAAACTATCTCAGAAAGTTCTCTCACATTGTCAGGAATAGGGGAGGAATGGTAGGAAGAAAACCCCACAAAGTGCTGTTTGCTTTCATTTCATTATTTTGTTTTAGTTACTTAATTTACAATTTTTTTCTTCTGTATTTTATTGAACTTTGATAGGATGAAGCTACACTACCAAAGTGGTTAGTCAAATTTTAATTTACATTGAAGTTCATCACGACTTTAGGAGAACAGAAGAAAGAAAACCTATGTTATGTTTTAATATAAATATTGAGCTGTGTCTTAGAGAGTTATAGTAGCAGAAAACTAACGGAAGGTCTAAAAATGATTAAACACTGTGAGGAAAGTAAATGGAGAATGTATCGCCCAGTGTCTAAGGGTATAGTAACTTTAGATTTCTGTCAATAGAAAACAATTTACTTTTTGCGACCTCTGACACTTCGTGATGGAAGACCTGTATTAAGACTCTAGAAAGAGCTAACAGTAATTGATAGCTTGTTTGGAAAATCACTCTATTGCATCCAACTACTGAGGTCTTGGTATGAAAGGGTGACAAGCTTCAAGGAATTTTTCTCACTGGCAGTTTTCAGCAGCCACTAGGTGACAATGTTGATCCAGTTTCAAAGCTGCCTGTCTGACAAAGCTGTTACTAAAGTTAAAGGAATCATTTCAGGACCTCTGAGGTTCTGTTATGCACAATTTGTGTTCTTTTATGGACTGCAGTTGCCCTTTTCCTTCAGGTCATAATTTCTGCTATTTT
The DNA here is from genome assembly GCF_000708025.1 of Charadrius vociferus. NCBI lineage: Eukaryota > Metazoa > Chordata > Aves > Charadriiformes > Charadriidae > Charadrius > Charadrius vociferus. Next base: position 2,260,723 of record NW_009649485.1, on the reverse strand, counting down.
AGTTTTAGTCTTTCCAATAATTCAGCTTCTGATAAGCGTATCTGAAAATTATCAGTTTTTGCAGTTGCCTTGCAAGCTCAGGGCAGTCAAACATACACTTGCTTCTAAATGCTTTACTGTCCTGAAGGCAACCTTTTATGATGTGGCGATTGCCATGTTCTTCCACTACTTTGTACTACTGATAGGAATGAGTGGCAAAGGTAGATGTTATACAGACGTGTCAGGTTCCGTAGTCCTTCTCTGTGGTCATAAGAGGTAATACATGAATCCTAGCCAAAAAATCCGTTACAGAATCACACAGAATCACAGAATGGTCAGGGTTGGAAGGGACCTCTGGAGATCATCTAGTCCAACCCCCCCGCCAGAGCAGGGTCACCTACAGCACGTTGCACAGGACAGCGTCCAGGCGGGTTTGGAATGTCTCCGGAGTGGGAGACTCCACCACCTCTCTGGGCAGCCTGTGCCAGTGCTCCACTACCCTCAAAGTAAAGAAGTTCCTTCTCATGTTAAGATGGAACTTCCTATGTTCAAGCTTGTGCCCATTACCCCTCGTCCTAATTATTAGTCCGTTATTAATATCGAAGGCAAAAACCTTCTGACCGCTAAAGAGGAGACAAGAAAAAATAATTCAAGGAGGGAAAGGGAACCTGTAATCCATCCCTGCTGACACTACCTTCCCTTTAAATCAAGGCCATTTAAAATGGGGTTTGCGTGATTTTTTTTTCCTGGACTAAGATGAATGCTCTGGATTTCCTTAGCCCTGTTTCTTAATACTTTTCCAAGAATTTCTTAATTCTTTTCCGAGAGAATGTACTTGTGTAAAACAGTGCCATTCAGGCTTTTAAAAGACTGGATGCTTGATGGTCAAGCAAGAAAGTCGTAAGTAAAGCTGAATTAAATCTAAATGAACTTCTGTCAGGTACCTCAGATTTATTTTGCCTAAAATGAACTTGCCGTGTCAGTCAGTAGCCGTGTGCCTGCTAAAGTGACATCAGTGCTGCTGCCCATGGGCAATCACTTGGATAGACTGAGAATATGCTGTTGGGAAGGCATTCTGAGAGGGTACGTCAGGGAGCAAATTGCCCCTGGGAAGGAATTCAGTATAAATAGCGGCCATGTGGCCATTATGCAACTAAAGCAATTTGTTGTCACACACCCATTATTGAATGTAATCTAAATTTAATTGGAGTCAGTGTAATAGCAAAATATTTACAGGAGTTCTAGCAACAGACTCCAAGTGCTTTTGAAAATTGTTTTGTGTAGTGCTCTGAAGAGTAAAAGCATGAAGATAAACAGCATTACTAAGATAAACTTAGCACTACTAAGCATTACGATAAACTTAGCACTATCAAAGGAATCATTAGATAGGAATTATTAATTTTTCAGTATAGTCAGTTTCTGCTGTTGTCAGGCCACAGTAACAAAGTCGTGTAATTCAGATATAAATCATAACATACAAGTGCGGGGACCTTAAGAGTCCAAGAAAAACAGCAGTTTTGTGAAGCCTCAAATTCTATTGTAATAATTCCCACAACAGTGCATTTACACATAAAACCAGTATGACAATGTGAATATTGGCCAATTAGTTTACCTTAAAGAATACAAGTGTGATAGCTTAGACCAATTAACAAGCTTGTCTCACTGCCACCCTACGTATATTTTGTAAGTTCAATTAATATTTATTTCTTACAGTACGTGTTTACTAGTTCAATAATAAAATACATTTTCTATTGACCTGAGGAAGTCCCTATTTGTTACTAGTTCTGTTAGACTATGATTATTCTTGGTCTTTTGCTGGTTGAAACTTTTAATTGGATGAGTCACTCTAGCAGCTGTTAATGCAGTTCCACATCTGGTCAGTGTAAGCAGTAGCTGTGCAACTAAGGTGGAAAATCACTGTCATTATGTGACATATATCTTATGAAATAGCTGGGGTTTAACTTAACAGAAAAAAGTATTTTACTTTGTATTACTCATTTTCTGCATACTTACTTTGAATTGGGGCTAAGACCTGAACACTAAATCTGAATCCTTTTATGCATGGCTGTTTGCCAAAATGGTAAATATAATACAAACTTCTTAACTTTGCGGTGTATTTGATTACCAAGAATGAAGCTGTACTTAGTGTTTAGTATGAATTTACTATGAACTAATTTGATGTAGGTTACCAAACAAGCCTTAGGATAGGCAAGGTTTACAATCAAAATCCTCTCAGGTTAGATATGAATGTGAGACCATGGAGATTCATTACTGCAAATTCAGGACTGCTTTTAACAATTACTTGCTTTTAAGAGAAGACCCTCAGAACAGTAAAATGCCGTGTATCCATCTCATGGAGCTACCCAGAGCTCCCGGGGAGGACTGGACTGTTACTAAAAGCATGTGAGTTACTCTAGGTGAAAGAGAAAACTGTTTTCACATTACTTCCTTCTTGATTTGTGGGGAAAAAAAAAGGTGTTCAGTACACTTAGATCCCATTCATTTAACCTTCTCCTGCAGAATGTGGGATTTGAAATGCATGAGGAAATATATATTCTCAAAATACCAACATACTTAGAAGGTGGGGAGAAAAAAATCAAGCAAATTCAGTGAACCCACAGCACGTGGAATGTATTTTTACTGTCAACATATGATTTCACTATAAATAAGCATCACTTCTAAAATAACTTGCATCACAGACATGCACTTGCTCGTCTCGTTTGCAAGCAAACACTCATGCCAAGGCAGAAAGACGTGAGCTGGCTCCATTCTCAAAGCCATGTAGTTACGTACACTGTTGTGGTGCGGAGCTCAAAATGCTGCTGGCAGTTGTCCAGCCACCTGTCCTCAGAGTGCAGGAGAAAGGCGTGTATTTTTCATTTAAAAAAAAAAAGAAAGGGAAAAAAAAAAAAGCGGCATGTCAACTGTCCATGTAGGAAAAGCCACTGTTTTCTCCACTTGCTTTCCTGCTTAGCTCCACCCTTCACATCCAGGGTGTTCTGTCCTTTGTGCAGGTCCTCCTCAGTTTTCTCTGCTCTTGCTGTGGCTTCTGAGTGAAGTGACCTGACCTGACCTGGCCAGGCTACTGCTGCCCAAGGGGAAATAGTGCTATTGTTCTCTTATATTCTTTCAGAGTTTTTTTCCTTGTTGCTTGCAGTCTTGTAAATTGGCAAAAATGCTTTTTTTCTTACGTACTAGTCTACCTGTGGTGAAGAAAGCAGTGTTTGCAGCTAACTTCAGAAGACAGATCCAGAGTGAGTGCGTTCAGAGGAATGGCGTTAGTGGTGCAAAGCCAAACTGCTGTGTCTCAATAACTGCATCATAATATTAGAGTTTGACTCCGCTAACGCACAGAGGCAGTTGTATTTGGCAGAGTGCTTATGCCTTTCAGCATAGTCTGAGCTGAGACATGGTAATTTTTAGGGAACGAGCTTTTTTGTATTTTATATAGCTCCAAAGCTGATTGTTAGCTCATTCATAATAATAATTGCTTTCCATTAATAATATTGTGGCCCTTAAGCACAGTGGAGAGTAGCATGGTGGGATGTGTGTGTAAGCCTTGTGTGAAGGTTGTGCACAACAGTCCAAATGAAACTTGGAAACACTTCAGAGGGAGTTTATCCCCAGTGTAATTCCACTGTGTCCCAAGTCAGAGTGATGTTATCATCGGTAGGTCAGAGAAATTCAACTGACTATAAAGTACTAACTATTAACACATTAAAACCAGAGGAGGCTTTAAAAGACCTAAAATACTAGACTTGGACACTAGTTCTCTTTTCAACAAAATGATGGCTAGCACACATTGACAGCCTAGCTGTGAAATGTTTGTCCCACAGTGGACTGGAAAGGTTGGCTCCTCCTGTGCTCCGTCTTGATGACCTGTTAGTGCCGTGAGGCAGGGGGATGGTTCTGAGTTTTTGATGGAGTTTTTACTCCATCACATTATTTTATATGAAACAGCAGCCATTTATCGTTCATTTATTCACTTATAAAGATATTAATCAGCAGTGGATATAATTATGTCCAAGTCATGAGTGAGGGATTAGAGGATTTTTAGCCCATTACATAACAGACCTATGTAAGCTATTCTGTTACATGCCGAGACCTCTTCCTTACTGGTTTGTTGCAGTGAACAGGAGTCATGTAAATGAATGTGCAACTTTCAGGAAAGGAGTTGTGTCAATGGACAATCTGGTAGCCTGCAATTAAATTTACTGCTCAAAGATGTTTGTAAATTAATGAAAATGGAAAACGAAGAACTAGATACATTTTTATTTTTGTTTAAGAATGAAGTAATTGTCTCATCTAGCAATGATATCATTAGAAAGGTTGTTCTGTTCCATTTCCAGAACCTGAATTAAGGATCTTCAGCCAAAACCCCTGCAATGTAATAACCAAATTTTATTCTAAAATTCATTAGTTTTCCACTGAGATGCTTTTTTTTTGCAGGATTTTGAAACAGTAGGGAATTTAAAATAAGGCTACAGTGCAGACTGTTTTTCTTTTCTAGCTTCACCAAAAATAACTGCAAACAGCTTAGTGATATACCTAATGAAAACAGGTTTCTCCTCTTTGGAGTGGTTGTAGGGCCAGGCACTGCAGGACAATAATCTACTCTGTCCAAGAGTATTTGTGACACATTGTTTTGATGGTGGTCAAATGGCAAGCGCAAAAAGGGACTATGAAAAATTGCAACCATTAGACAGCATTAGAGGGTGTAAAGGTTAGTTTCTTCAGAATTGACTGTTAGTCATCTTTTGGGATAATATTACCCAGGGAAGTGGTTTAAGTATACCTGTTAATATGACCAGGTAATGAATGTTACATGCCCTGTGATCAGACCATGTTACCAGCAATCCAGTACTCTAGTGTTACAAGAACCAATATTCATGGTACTTCCATTGCACATGTATACCCTATATGTGCATAAATTGTTTTTTCTTTCACATTTCATTGGAGGGCCCTGTAAGACACTTAAGCCTTTGGGAAGATATCTGAGCAGCCTGCTGTATATAAAGAACAGATATATTTTTTTAAATTTTATTTTATATATTTCATAAATTTTATATTTATTTATTTTAAAAGCAAAACTGGTGATTTTCACCTCTCTGTTTCATGCTGCCATCCTACATTGTGTACCCTTTAATAAGGGTCCGTTATGTTTGTAGCTACCATTTTTAACAGTCAAATTTCAGGCACTCATCACTTGAGTATATTGCACTTGCTTTAGTGGGACTTACCCTGTCGTTCTAAAGATTTTTTTTTTTTCCTCAGTTAATGTATTGAGTTAATGGAAAAGTGAAAAAAAAAATATCCAAATACATTAGAAACCAGCTGCCAAAAGGTGAAACACAAACCCATGAGAATACTTGTCATGGATGCAAGATGCTGCGACACTAAGTTTGGAGGAACTGGGAAACTTGGAAGTCAAATGTGGTAAGACCTGTTGAAATAAAATGTCTGCATGTTTGAGCTGTGCGTGGGCATTACATGTCCCAAACCCAGGAAGGGTCTGCCACTGCCTTCAGTAGCATTTGAAGTAGTTTGGATGTGGGATGGGATTGTAAGGTCCCAACAAAGTGCCTAGTCTCTAAGCCTCCCTTGATGTTTATTCACATAAGCACTGGTAGCTATTTTCTAAACAATGCTGTACATTTATTAGTGTCAGGCGGCAAAAAGCAGCAAACTTCTCTCATGTATGAACTCAAACGGTGGATCTGGAATGAACTCTAACTGTAAATCCCAAACAGAAAGCATTAAGCTAAACAGTTGTTGTTCGGATTGAGCAACTCTTTTTGCTTCGATGTGAAGAAAATCTTGAGCATTTCAAGAAAAGAGGTGATTCACCTACCATTCTGTTTAATAAATGAAGCCTGCAAATATTTTTAATTGAATTGCAGTTTATACAGAATTGCAGTTTAAACAAATCTACTCTGTGTATTACAGTGAACTGTTTAATTTTCTGGTCTTCTTCAATCATTCTGAGTATGATTACTCATCTTGCCAAATATTGAACCAAAACTCACAATTTTTTAAGTTGCAGTTAATCCCAGAAGTTATACCTATGTTACTAAAGAATGTGAAAATAGATATATTCACTAGTTTGCACTCTTGCAAGCATGATATTGGAACACTTTCTGGGATCTTCACAAACTCCTTTGGGAACGCTGGCTGCATGTTTCATTTAGATAGCTCATGGATTTTCCTGTCTTTGTGCATTGTTAGCAACTGCAGCATTATTTATGCAATTTGATGGAGTATGTGGCTTAAGCACGACATAGTGGCCTTGTCAGATAAACAGTTGAATGTTGCTCTTGAGCCTTTAATTAGCAGTTCCAACTTTCCCCTTTTCAGGGGTGGAGTTTCTTTTCAGATAAAAGCCAAGTGGTTCAGAAGTGATAAATACAATGCTTTTTTAGTGGAATGTGAAATACTGCCATGGAAGAGATTCCCTATTCTTTCCTCTTAGGAGGTCAGAGGACATGTTCTCTCAAATACTTTTTTTTTTCTCCTGTATTCTCTGCATCTTATTTAGTGTGTTGGTTGGTTTAAGCAGAAATGTTTGCTACTTGCTTGGTTTTTATGTTTGTACAATTAAAGCTATACATTAAAGCGGTTTACTATTTTATCTACACTAGCAAACTTTTACGATGACTGTGTTCCAATGCACAGCTATAACTTCATCCACTTCACCTGCATATTGAATGTTGTTTTAGTATAGGCCATGGTCTATAACTATTCAAATTCATTGGGTTGCATGGCCTGTTTTTTTATGGCAGGATTGAAAACACATATCTAGCTTTACAGTCACGAAAGAGAGTAATAAGCTTTTAGTGTTAATGATTTATTTGATTTTGGGGAAACAAGAAATATAATTTAGGAAACCTTCCATGAGAGATCACAGAGTGCATTTCTTCTGTAATATTCTGCATTAATACAAAATGGTGGTTGCCTTTTAAAAAATTGAAAAGCTGAGTGTAGCGAAAATATTCTAAAATTATCTTCAGTGCGTACACTGCTATGTTGCTATGTGTTTCTCTGAAATTCTCTCCTGCAGAGGATATTTATGTAGAATAACATTTAATGAAGCCAGAGAAATTCTGAGTGTTTGTGCTCACCTGATTGAAAAGTACACATAAATCTGAAGACACAATTTTACTCAGGTCTGCACCGGAGCGTAAGGCAGCCTTACTAAGCCCTGCTGTTTCTAGGTTATATGGGTCATCTCCTGCAGCAGGGATGCGACACTTTGTAAAAAAGCAAATTCTGTGCTGCTCTTTGAGTTACTCATGGTGAAGAGTGCGATATGCAATTGAAGAAGGTACAGTGGAATATTACTGCTGCTGTGGAGTGTGGGAGGGGGCCTGAGCTGGCACAGGCTGAGTTCCTCAGGGGTGTTGCCAGTGCTCGCTAAGGATGTCCCTGTGATGCACTGCCATTGTGGTCTCTATTTTCATGGCCTGTCCCACCATAAATTTTGCAGGTGACCAAAGCAGTAAGAATAGCTGCAATGTTTTAGGTGTCAAATAGTTCTCATTTCCGGTAGTGCCTACCAATTTGAAAAATGCCCAGTATTGGCTAAGCTATAGAATTAACCATGACATTTGATGAGCAGTTTCTGTGTTTAATTATTGTCGCTGTTAGATTTTGAGCCCTGTTTGTAGACCGGTGTTCTAATTTCTACTCCCCAGCCCTTTGTTAACAAATTTATCTTCATGTAGATTCATACAAGTTGTGATCTTGTCATTCCTTACATTCCTCTTTATCAAATGAAATTGATCAAGCTCCTTTTAAGATATATTTTCCAGTCATTTATTTGCATTATAATTGCCTTTCTGATTCTTCTGCAGCTGATTCTTCTTGATCTGTAGACATTGATACTAGATTATTGTAGCTTATCTAAACAAGGAAGTAAATAAATCCTCCTATCCCTAAATGCTGTCCCCTGTTTTAAGAAGAAAAGATCACATTAGCCCTTTGCTGCAATGTCATACATGGGAGATGACTCTTACCAGATTATTTGCCTTTTCTGAATTAAGTCCTCAACCCGTCTTTTGTTTCTAGGTGTACGATCTTGCTTTCCATTTCTTTGTACTCCAAGTAACCCACCACTCTGCATTTATACCTTCCCTCTTCTTGCTCCCCACTGTGTATCGTTTGCCGACTTTAACATCACAACGGGCATGTCGTCTCCCAGATCATTAATTCTTTTACAGCACGGGAAAACGTCTTACTCTATTCCTTTCCTTTTGTCAGTCTAAAGCCCCATGCTATACTCCGTTAGTAAATTGTGTAACCCTCTACCCATGGTGCATGTCCTTTCCCCAAATCTGTCTGTGCTTTAGAGGTTCTTTCAGCAGTTCCACTGTGCTCAGTGGCCATTCCTCATGTCACAGAGAGGGGCAAGTGGCTCATCCTGAATTGGTGTCAGTTTAGGCTGATAGGTGGTGATGTCTCAGACTGGTCTTTCCCCGCTAGTGCAGGAGAGAGAGCTGGCCAACAGTGAAGATACATTCCAGACAGTAACGTCTCTTCTAAAGCTGTCTGAGAATGTCACCAGCAGTCAGCATTGGCAGTTTGACTCCATATTGCTGAAGTGCTTTGGCAGGGGCAAGAGGGACCTAGAAATGCTGTCTTTGATTTGGGTGTTTGTGGCTAGGAATGTGTCTCATCTTATAGCAGTGATAGCGCATGGTAATTGCAAAATCACCTATCAGAAGAAAGCTAACCACCAGCTTTGCCCAGGGGTATTATGTGCTTTAACAAGGAACCCCACTCGTGACAAGGTGCTAGGTAAAGAGCCAAGCAGTCTTTAGCTTCTTCAGCAGGTAACCTTTAATACCTAGCTCAAGTTCGGGGCTAGGAGGAGCATTTGCAAAATGAGTCTTAAATTGGACTGCCAACAGTAGTATTAGTTGTAGAAGACCTTCAGAGATCTCCCATCTAACTAGCCTAACGTCACCAGACCAGATGGGGTCACAGCATGAATTGCTGTTCTTGGAGTCTTGTGAATTATCAGGTTAGGGAGAAAACTGTATGCTTGAGTCACCACAGCAATTTCTCTCTGAGGATGGGGGGCACAAGAAGAGAAGTGCAGAGAGTACATCCTCTTCAAAGCTGTTGCATAAAATCCAACGTATCAAATGACAGTAATAATACTGGAAGACAAACTCTGGAAATTTCTTCGGATTTTAATCAGAAATGTGTAGAAAAGTGAAAGAGATCAAACCTAGGTGAGTATGAATGTTCAATAAGCATCCATTATTTCAATTACACATAGAAAGCTTTTTTGTTGTTCGCTCTCTAGGAGGACTATTTAAAACTATTTTTACTGATTATATTCTCATTACCAGTCTGTCTTCAAATGTCTTCAATAAGGGATACAGTCAGTGTCTGGCCTATATAATCATAGTGGGTTTTCTGGCAGGAAATTCCTGAACCTGAAGAAGAGATGGTTGAATTTATTTGCACACACGAATGGTCCTACCAAGCCCATTGGGACACTGTGAGGGGGTAACGGGTTGCAGACACACAGCTTCTGAATGGGAGAGGAGTTGCTAAAATAGTACAATTGGCGTTCATCTCAATCTCCATGTATTAAAAAGTGTAGGATTTGGGGATGTAGATCTTGCTCTAAGAGCTGAGAATTCAGTGGAAAAATGCTAAGTTAAATGATTTTAAAAAATTTAGAAACTGCTTTTCATATGAGTAGATGGCAGCAGAATGAAACTTGCCTGTTGATACATCACCAAGCTTATTTTTGAAAGGAAATTAAAACAAACTTGCCTATCTGAGGACCCAGACTTTGAGCCCTTGGATCTGTTTGTAGCATGTTCACAATGAAAACTAGAGTTGCCACTGCATGTGCATTTTTGTGATAGAATAGCTTGATGTTTCTGTTCAAGCTAGTGAACAGCTCATAGTATCTTGTGGTTTTTGGAGGTATGCCTCCCCAGCAGTCGGCCCCTAGAGTCATATAGGTGTAGGTTTATTTGGCAGACCAGCTTTTTTGAGAATTTCAGAGCCCATGCTACTAAAATAAGTGTAATTATTGCTCCAGCAATTAAAATGAGGTCTCGCCAGAAGAACTCAAGACACTTGATTGGGAGAAGCCTCTTACAAATCCCCAGCTCGTTCCCAGTCAGCTGCCTCAAGGGCTTCATCCTCACGGGACCTGGCTTTGCGCATCTGATGTTTTCAAGTGAGTGTGCAGAGATGTCTTCTAACCAGAGTTTTAGATACAGAATATGACAGTCACAGTTCCACGGATTGTCAAATATTTTCACTTCCTCCAGGCTGCGCAAGCTGTCCAGGGCACCGGGAGGAACCGAGGTCAGGCTGTTATTCTGTAGATAAAGCCTCTTGGTGTTAACGGGCAAGGCAGGCACTTCCGTCAGCTTCCTCGAGCTGCAGTCTATATGCAAACCCTTCATTTCTCCCAGTGGCTTACAACTGCAGGAGGGAGGACAGACTTCAGTTTGGGTCGTGTGGAACAGCAACGATATGGCAAATCCTGTAACAGTGATGAACTCTGTCTTGTTCATGCTTCAGCTACCCAGAGAATAAGAATAATAATCTGATAAGTATGGTTCATTAGCATGTGTCTAAATGCAGAACTAGAACATAGCTGTTTCTTACTCAGGATAAGTGGTGAGGTTTAGGTTTTTGGAAGAAGATTTTAGCCTTCTGTATTTCCCATAGAGCCATTCTTCCTGACATGAAGTAGCATAAATGCAACTGAGAGAGAGCACAGTGCTTCAATTTTGTCTCTTGTTCATTGCTTTTCCTTCATAATTGTATGAAATATATTGTTCAAAGTTATGGAACAGAATGTCACCAGGAGATGATGGTAAAAACTAGGTTAGTTTTAGGCAAAGATTTTGATTTCGTTTCTATATCTTCATAGGTCTAGTGTTAAAATTGTGGGATGAAGTCGGTTTTCAAAATTGACCTTAAGAGGTTGAATAATTGTAAATTTCTAAAAATCTTCTTTCTGAGAGTATGAAGATTCTAACTGGGAAGTACATATTTTTATGTGGCAAAAAGTTCTTTTTTGCCACTTTGTAGATTCATGCATCTCTGAGAACATATAGTCTAAGATAGAGAATTAGAAATTTTGCATCTCTGGTACTTCTTGTCTTTACCATGCTTTGGGCCAGCAGGTAATTATCCCTTTTGCTATTATTTCCCACTTCTATAGAGTGGATCCCACTAGACTTCCATTTTAGTCCCTTCTACTTGGCAGTTAAAAACCTCTAAAGCTATTCCCTTCCTGTATTTCCTACTACTTCTCTGCATTTAAAAATACATAGCTAGCCTTGGGACCAGATTGGAATTTGAAATACAAACTCCCTACACAGGTTGGGGAATTTCCGATCTTGAAACCATCTTTCTTTATGATTTTAATACATCCCGTAAATAAAATATATCTTCTTCTTTTTTTAGATCCAATTCATTTGCAATAAGTAAGTATTGAAGCAAAAATATCTGACTGTATATTGCCTCGGATACAACTTGGACAATGGTACATACTGTAAAAAGTGTTGGGTTTTTATACAGCATACACTTAAAGAAAATTCCTTTTTAACCGAAGAAGGTGAAAACAGTTGTGTATGCAGACAAGCATGAGAAGAACATTGAGTATGATTTTAAAATTGGACTGGACGAAGTCTGACAAATAGCAAGCAGGTAGAACAAACTTATTAACAACAACAAATACAGAGCAAAAGAGGTTTTTGCATCTAAGGCAATAAGGAGCTTAAATTATAGCAATGCAAAATAGAATTTGGAAAAAAATTTCTTCAAAATAATGTTTTCAAGTGTAGAGATATTTTAGAACTCAAAAAAGAAAAGGTTTTCCACTTAAAATAAGCTGAGACTATTTTTTTTCTCTAGGAAGTTTCATTTAATAAAGACTAAAATTTTTTTTGAAAATGGATTTGTTTTGTGTTAAATTAATTTACCTCAGTTTACTTACAAGGATTATGTAATTAGCTTTTCAAAATAAAGTTAGACAGCTTTATATTCCTGACCTAAATACTACATGAATTAATTAATTAATCCTGTATTTTAAATTGGATTAATGCTACGTAAAACTATAAACTTCATCACAGAGAAGCTGAAATATTAATCTTAACAATCTCCTATGTCTTTGTTAGCAAACAGTTTGAGTATCTTTGGTGTGAATCTAGATACTCATCTGTTATTTTTCAAGAAATTTCTAGATCTTTTTTTTCAAACTAGACATCTTAAAAGGATAGACTATGTCTGACTAAAAAGAAGTTAAGCACAATCTATACAAAAGACGATCTCTTCTGATTTAATATATAAACAGCAAGGAATTCTGAATCAAATAGAAATAATATAGAAAAAATATAGAAAGGAACAGTTGGTGAGATGCCAGACTGACACTTACCCTTATTTATTCCCTCTTGATTCCTTTCCCTCTGCTTGGTATAGTGTTGGAGAACATATAGCAACTGGAGCTGACTTTTTAAAGAGTCAGTAAGGAAACATGTTAAAGATGATGAGCTTTTTCCTGTCCATAATAGGAAACCGTTCCCATTGGAAGATGCTATGTAATGGTTGACACGTGTCACAGCATATAGCGCTTGGGGCATTTTTGTATTTTCTGCAGACAAGAGGAAATGCTTTTGAATTTTTTTTATTGATAATGTATTTTTCCCATTAAACCTGACAATGTCTGGAAAACCTAAAATGACTCATCTGAAATCTAGTGGTTTTTTCCTCAGCTGTAATAATCTACAGATATAAAAGCTAGTTTGAGCTTCTGCTGCTCACGCATGCAAGAGCAAGCAAGATACAAGGGAGCTAAAGTTAGCCCATGAAATTGGAGTTCTGTTTCAGTCAAAGCCAGGTGTTTTGATATCTGCCTTTCCAGTGATGAAGTAAAATTTGTAAAAACACACCGTAGCATTGAAATAACTTATTTTAATCAGATGAGATCAACTTATATTAGTCAGATGAAATCATTAAGGGATAGAGAAATACTAATACCATTTCATTGAAATAGTGGTGAAAAGTCACCCAAAACACAGTATGTAATTCTGGTCACCCATGTTCAGAAAGATTAAGCCAACCAGTGAAAGGAAGGTTTCTGTGATGATCAGGGGTTTAGAGAACCTATCTTATGCGAAGAGGCTGAGAGTGACCTGAGAGTTTTCCTTTCCTTTAGCTACCAAATATGAACACTGTACAATTAAGATAGCAGTTGACTTTTGGGAAACCAGTGTGTTGCCTGGAAACCCAGACCAGTTCTTGTTTAGTGTGTTGTTTTGGGGACAGGCTCTGAGCTGTGTTCTGCATGTGGAAATGAAACCCAGGTGAGTTTCAGATGTTGCAGATGTGCTTCTGAGCTGTTTCTTTATAACATGCTGTTCTTGGGGGGAAGGGAAATTTCTGACATTTAAAATTTTTCTAATAGTAATTCTTACTGTTTAATTCTTACTTATATTTAAAGTACTTTTCTTCATTAAGTCTTATCAGTTACCACTAGCCTGAAGTTTGTTAGGATCTTCCTTAAAAAAATGACTTAATGTGTATCTCTGCTCTTTAGCATTTTAAAAAGTAATTTAGACAGTGCTGAGGGGAGAAGACAAAAATACTTCAAACCCTGTTTGAATTTTGATCTTTTCTATAAGATGGGGAAAGTGATTCCTCCCTTATTGAAATGAATGGTCCGTCTGCCTGGCAGATGTTCAATAGCCAGACCTGTGAGTGGACTGCTGATAATGGGAAGATCTTTCTGTTTTAGGGATTATTTCTTTTTTTTTTTTTCTGAAAGTACATCACTAGACAATAAATTTCATAAATGTCTTCTCTCGTGCCTGTTTCCTGTATCATGCAATCTATACCATATGTCTTAAGGAATGCTGCCACACAGAATAAAAAATGTCCTGTTATATGGTGAAATCAAATGCTGCATCTTTTTGCATTGAAACAGAAACAAAATATTTTGGAATCCTCTGGAATCCATACTCAAATTCTGTGCTATGGATAATCCGCACAAAGGTAGTCCTTGTGTTCCTCTGGCTGCTGCGTCACACGTGGTTGGAGAAGCAGCTGCTCAGGCTGAGTCCCCAAATCTGTTACTTGTGATGAGAACTGTGGGCCAGTTTCTTCAGCTCTGTGTAGAGGTGAATGTGTGCGGGGAGTATCTGGCAGAAACAAAGCTTAGAATTTGAGACATTTGCATTTATGATTTTAGGGCTATAGCTTTTTGTAGGCCAAATGAGGATTCTTCATTTAAGAGGATTTATTAAGAGCCAATTTGAAAAAAAAAAAAAAAAAAAAAAAGGAAGTTATAATCTGCTATAATCTTGTTATAGTCTGAAAATATATTTGCCACAGAGTGAATCTGTTTGAACTTTTTGTGAATGGGAGAGGCTCTGTCCGGCTCCTCAGCAGAGAGGTATTTCTGAACACTCTTGATTCCTAAACAAAACCTCTCTAGCTACCTTACTCTCTAAAAGCACTTTTCTCTGGATTAGTTTTCTTTTGAGGCTTTGACTTCTTCAGTCAGTTAGGTGGGTGCTGCTGCTGATTGCTTATATAGGGAGAAAAGAGAGTTGCAGGGAGATTACTAGTTTCCTTGCAGTTAAGAATAAAAGCTGCAAGTTAAAGATAAATGTGCAGATCAAACACATGACCTGTAAAGAGGAAATTCAGGCAGAATATGCCATTATTTTTTATAGATGGTTTTAAGGAACTGTAGTCCTTTATTGCTGTCAATGACCCGTTCTTGACCTAGAAAGACAGAAGCCCTTCTCGAGCACTATTTCTATTTCCAATGCTGAAAAAACTTGCCACATCACATAGTCAATAGGTGGCAAAAGTGCTCTCATTTAAGTTATTGCCTTGATTAAATCTGTTCTTGCATATTTTCAAATAGGTTGGTGAGAACAGACTAACCAAAATATTTCTTTATAATTGAATATGAGTCACTGGTAATTCATGAATTATACAAATAAGTGAATAAGCAAAAAGAAGGGAAAAAAAAGGTATCGATCATGAAAGTCATTCATGCATCAAGGAATATTGCCTGCAGAAATGAATTAAAGAAAATCTGTGGTTTCTTTCACATCAGGAGTTACTGTCCCCCAGGGCCAAATTATTAAAAATATTCCTATTATCTACTGCACCATAGAGAACTAGCCTAATAAAGTATTTATACATAGGAGGACTCTGATTTTCATCCTGTCCATATCCTGCTTATTGTATTGTTTCCTGCTGCACCTTGATTGTGGTTTTACCTGATTTAATTTTGCCTCTGTCAAATCAAATATCCCATTTCCTCAGAAGATTATTACACAGGCAGATAAACTCTTGTCATTTAGGAAATTCTTCTCCTAAGTTGTACTCCACCCATTTTATCAAATAATTCTTTCTCCTCCTACCCATTTTCATAAAGAATCTCCCTCCTTGCTGGTTTTAGTATTCAAAACTGTACGTAGTTGCTGTGCAATCATCAGCTATTGCTTATCTTTCCACTAGGTGTCATTCAAGTTATTGTTAACAAACATAATGTTGAGTTAACAACAAAATA
The DNA here is from genome assembly GCF_000708025.1 of Charadrius vociferus. Taxonomy (NCBI): domain Eukaryota; kingdom Metazoa; phylum Chordata; class Aves; order Charadriiformes; family Charadriidae; genus Charadrius; species Charadrius vociferus. The sequence continues at coordinate 2,245,179 of NW_009649485.1, read as the reverse complement.
CACTGAATCAGCCTTTAGATATAATTTATCAATTCAAAATAATTGTCTGAAAGACTGAAATATTATATTCTTTTAGGATATTACATTTTCTGGAGCCTCCAAGATAAAAATGTAGCAGGCATACAAAATGTGTGTATTAAGCGATCTGTCTAAATCAGATAGCTAATCACATGTTTGTGTTTTACTGACCTCTTAGGGTCTTGAGTCTGTTAATGAAAATAAATATTCATAGACAATTTGGATTCAACTGTCCTTGGGAAAATATTAATACCATTTATGCTAAGTTGTAGCAGTGACAGGGTGCACATGAGGAAGCTTCTAGAGAGAGAATCTCTGAAAGCATTAAAAGACCACCGTCGAGGCAGTATTTCCCATAACAAGGTAGTGCCTAGGCAGTGCCCTGCGCTCCCGGTTCAGTTAATTGGCTCTGACCGTGCACCGGGGAACCCAGTCATCCCGAGAGCAGTCAGCGTTTCTGTCGTGCGTTTCATGAGCTGAATGCAATGTTGGCACCTTCATGGGAAGTACTGGGCTTGGTAAAATGGAGGCAGCTGTGCCCCCCTCTGCCTTGCTTGCTTTGCTGAATTGAATATTTTGCTCTAATGAAAAGTAATTAGTTTTCTAGCTCTTTATGCACAGTCACTGTTACTCGAAATACAATACTGTTTCAGTCAAACGATTACAACACAACGCTGCATTTATATGAATGTTCTATTTAGGATTGGGGTTGAGCTTTCAGAGCAAATCTCATTAGCTTCTCCATTTTCCACGTGTGCCTTTTAGATGAAACTAAACTGCAATATTCACTACAGAAATACATCTAATTTGTTCCAGGTGCTAATGGAGGTTCGGTACTTGGGATCAGACTAAAGATAGTCCAAAATAGCACCTCCTGTCATAATATATACAGTTGGATGTGGTGTCCTTAGTTCCAGACGGTTTCACTGCCCTGATCCAGCTCTTTGGGCCATCCTGTGTGTTGTTACAGACATTGCCAGTGTGACAGCCAAAGAACTGTCCGTAAATGAACCTTGTTTGCACGCCCTGCTAACTATGCAGCCAAGCCGGCTAAAGATATTTAAGCGTCTTTACCAGGTTACTGCATAACAGCTATAGTAGGATTGTAAAATGCATGAGATTAAGTAGCGCTCTGAGTGTTGCGATGTTGTCCTTGTTTAAGGAGTTTGGTGATAAACAAAACCAGTCTTCAGCCCTATTAGCTAAAGTCCTGCTATTTTCTGCTTGAAGAGTTGGAAATGTTGAAGGTAGGGCATTGAACTTTATGGTCACACTGAACAGTTGTTCTTGGAAAGATCAATTAGAAATTAATTAGTATCTGATGTAAAAGACTCTATTGGAAGAGTCCAAGTGATGAGTTTACCATGGCAATTATTTGTAGAATTTAACTCACTGCTCATAATTGATAAGATATTTAGGTTTTATACTGCCCTTTATAAAGCTATGACTCCATAGTTTTTTGAAATAAACCAGTCAACTCTGGATATGTTTTCAGTGATGAATTAGTTTTTCCAGATGTGAGCAGCTACAGTCACATTCCTCCTTCCATACTAACGCTGTATTTATACACCATTTGTGTTGCTAAAACTTGCAGCTGTGCCCAGTTATGTGTTTTCTGCCATGGTGAACTGCAGAAGGTTTTGCCCAGACTTCTGATCACACAGGGAGAACCACAGAAAGTCACTGCGGACAGATCTAATCTAGTTCTGCTGAATTTCTACTGCAAAGCAGGTGGATTGTCACACCCCAGGAACGCACACCCCCGCTAACCCATTTAACTCAGTTAGATGATGTCAAAACTGTAGAGTTTTCATGTGGTTGGGAGGACAGTCAGGAGCAATGCTCTCAAAATCTGTTACCATGCAGTGATTTTTCCAATTCTTGCATTGCATCGCCAAAGCCATGATATTTGCATTTTAAAACAGTACATGTTGTTTTTTCTTTAAAAAAAATTTTTTTTAGTGGGCTTGGTGTTTTGAGCCATTAAAGTTCACATTTTCCAAGTTCTGGTCCTAGTCGTTAAGGCTAGATGTTACTAATGAACACTGAGATTCACCTCTAATCACGTGCCTCCAAGTGTTAGGTTCTGAAGGAAATCTTTTCTATAGCGTGACCTGTGATAAAATCACAAAAGCTGAAAGTGCTGCTGTGCTAATCCTATTATTCCCCATCACTGAATCCTAATATATGTGCAGTTTTATCAAGCTGGCAGATGAATTAATCATATGGTCATATATATATATCAGGGAATAAATAAACAGTGTTCCTCTGAGGAGGATTGTAAATTCATTAAAAGATGCTGCAAGTCTCTTCCCGCATAATCTAATTCTTTCTTTGCCCTCGTTTGCTCCCTGTAGCTCAAGCACAGTGTTGATGACTGTACTTCTGTGAAACTTCCTACATTTAATGGAGCTAGTTGAAGGTTATAAATAATTTATTTCCACATCGGTTTTGATGAATCTCGGTGGTTTGATGTTGTCCTGCAGTGACATTCGTGGTGTCATTCTCTCCATGCTGACAGGCACAGAACACCCGCAGTATCTCAGCCTCTAATAGGAAAAACCAGCGCCTGGAATGAGAGGAAAGCTCTCTGTCCTCTTTAGTCAACAGCTCGCCCTGAGTACGCATCTAAAATCAGTCGGCATTCGCCTCATATTTGGCTGGCTGCTTTCTGCAGGCCTAGCTGCAGCACCTTTATTTACACAGCCGAAAGAACACCGTTCAAGCTTATGCCTACAGAAGATCTGTCTTTACTTCTTTTTCTTTTTTTAAATGAGGAGTCCTCATGAGAAATATTCTGAAATACTAGGTTCTTTCAGACAAAAGGATAAAGGAAGAAAAATCCATGAGATTCCTCTTCCCATTAAGTCTTTGTCACTGGCTCCCCTCAGAAGGATTTTATACTTTTTGCTGTTTTAAGGGAGATCTTCAGAATGAACTGTGTTAGTGAGACCACAGTGCTTTGCCTGAGATTTTGCTTCTCTGCTTTGCTTTTTGCCTTTACTCATTGTCTACGTTCTTTTGGATGTTTCAATTTGTTTCCTAGTGAACCCAATTATTTTTCCTTTTCTTCTTCCCCAAACTCTGTGGCGTTTCTGATAAATCTCTGTGAATAAAACACAATTTATAGTAGTGAGGACACCTTTCCAGAATATATGGCAAGTTAAATGTCTCTATACTACCTCCAGTTTAATGGTTATTGCTAGATTGCTGCAGCTGAACAGAGCTTTATTACAAATCTTAGCTTTTGCTCAGGTTGCATGTCTGGTATTTGGGAAAACCGTATCAAAATTCTATTAATTCTGTCTTCATCTTGCTCTGAAAGTCAAGAGGATGAAAAAGAGCATTTCACTTCTGTGAATAAAGCTATGCTTGAAGGGCTTAACTGGGTAGTTAAGATCCTCACCTGTGGGACTTGCAGGTGCTATTTGAGAATACTGTTACACACCTCGTATGAACGAAAAGGTGGGGAGGAGGTTATCCCACCGCTACAGCCAGGAGTATGACAAAAAAACCCCCAAACAAACCCAACAAAACAACAACAACAGTAAAAGAAACCGTAAAAAGAGCTACTCAAGCTAGTAAGCTAACACCCTAAGGTTTGCTTATAGGAAGCAGTGCCCATGAGAACTCTGTAACCTAAGCGCTTTCTTGAGATTAATGTCATGTGCCAACCTCCGGCTGAAAGAGGCATTTCTGGAAGGGAAAAATAAACAACTGCTAGGGCTTGGGCCTGGGGCTTGAGCGGCCAGGGCTTTGCTGACTCACCGCCGTATGTATAGTCAGAAAACAGGCTTATTATTTTTAGGGAATGGGTATGTTTCCTGTGGGTTGAGAAAAATGTGAATCCATTAATTTCCAGGGTTCCAAAATTACTTTTTTTTTTTCCCTGACGTGTCAGGCAGGGCCATGAAACCCTTGTGTTTGAAAATACTTGTTCAAGAAGCTTCTTATTTTGACTATGATTAATAGTGGAATAAAAGAACATACAGAGCAGTCAGCAATTTCACTCAGGGCAAAGTTTCTAGTGGATATAAATTGAACATCTGAGAAAAGAAGCACAGACACTAATTCTCAATTCAGTGGAGACTGAGATTTTTCTCAGCCTCCAGGATATTGGATACAACTAATAAATAGTGCAGATGTCACCTTATTTTTAGTCTTTTATTGTTTCTAAGGAAGTCTGTAAACTGAAATTCAGTACCTGTCTTTTTTGTTCAGTGTCAGCACATAAAGTAGTGTTTTGAAAAGGGTGAAGATATCTGTGACTCTGAACAAATGTTCTTGAGATTAATCTTAGAAAGATTTTAAAGGTCTTACTGGGGTGTTTGTATGATGTGAATTTTCCTGAGTACAGAGTTGCTAACAACATTTTTCATTTACGTGAAAAAGCCCCAAGGGCAGGATGCTTAAAATGCAATGAAAAGTCTGGGCTGTACTTCATATGGTATAAAAATAACAGCAATGTCATTGCACAACCACTGCAGAAAATCAGGTGAGTGTGTAAAACAGCTCCATGACCTGACTGTGGCAAAGGCTGATGCGGTTGGATGGGGCTTTGAGCAACCAAGTCTAGGGGGAGGTGTCCCTGTCCAAGGCAGGGGGTTGGAACTAGGTGATCTTTGAGGTGCCTTCCAACTCTAACCATTTTATGATTCTATGATTTGGCAATGTGGAAAAGGAGGCCCTGCACATTCTTCACAATGTTGACAGACAGTTAGCCATGATGTTTGCCACATGCCAAAAGCCAAGCCACTCAAAAGCCACTCAAACTCCATTTAGAGCCTTAAGTGTATTGCAGATATGTTGATAGTAAAAAGAATTTCTTTTTCTTTAGAAAACCAGAGTGGACACGTAATATGCAGGTCTTGTTTGCACTTGAACCTGCTCAGAACAGCTACTGCTGACAAATTCTGTACGTGGACACGTGCTGTAATAAGTGTGTTTCCTTTACATTAAGCCAAAAACGTTCAGCAAAGCTGAACAAGAAAAAGGTATCTTATCCCATAGCCACATGCACGAGTGGTTATATCTTATGAATCAGATCAAATTATCTTTAATTAATAGGGGAGAAAAGGAAAGTTGAAGAGTTTAGATCTCTCAAGTGTTTTTCTCTAAAAGCTGTTCTTTCTGGCTAGTCCTGGTCTTCCTTTCAGCACTTTGCTGCTACTAGAGATGGGTGTTTGCTCTTCACCATTTAGTTTTTCTCTTTCATCCTGCCATCTGTTCCACCTATTACACCTCCATTATTTCCAATGCAGACATATGCAATATGCAAATGCATCCTGCAGGTGATGTCCTGTCGGGGGAAGGAAGCATAGTTTGTATTGATTAATAACCTGTTCAGTCTTTATGTAGTTCCATTCTTTTAAGTGTTCATTTTGTGAGAGTGTTTGTATAAAAATTGTCCAGAAAACTTAGCCATGGTTTAGAGCCCTGTTAAAACCCATTGCTAGGGGTATATTCTAAAGCATATTGAACCCCTTGTCAACAAAGATGCATTCAACCTATCGCTATATATGAACCCCAATATATCACAGCTTGAGATTTGGTATTTTATATGTGGTAGTTTTCCTCAGAAACTTCTACTTGGTCGGAGTGTAAGCCAAAAAATCCATCTGCTGTTATTTTCACATCAGTTAAGTGGGCAAAAAACCCATGCCAATGAATGGGCTTTCTCTAATGTAATTTCAACAGTATGAACTATATTTGTGTTTGAGAATGTTTTGAATAGAAGCTAAGGGTTGTCTCCTGTCTTGGAAATCTTCCTATTTTTGCCCAATTTAGCTAGCCTAAACTGAGGCAGTTTACCTTACAAAGTAACGGGAAGTTAGGGACCAAAAGATAGCTGTGTGGATGGATGGCAAGTCACTGGATCTGCTGGAATCTGTACTCTAAATATATTTAGTAAAAGTTGGCACTTGCTTACAAAGTTGCTCAGTGAGGCAACTTTGAAGAAGATGTGGGAGCTAATCTTCAGATTAGCTAATTATGATAATATTGATAGTAATGATTCCAAAGGCAGAAATGAAGGACTTTCTCTGTAGTATTTTAAAGCCTACATGCAGTGTCTCTCGTGTGGAAAGGGTTGTTTGGCTTAGCCAGTACTGCAGCCTGAACTCCATGGAAGCTGTAATTCCATGAAGCAGTGAGTATGTCCTAACTGCTTCTTACAGGAAACTAAAATCGGGTAATAGAGGATTATTGAGGTAGTCTTGTTAAGTGATGTTACTGGCATTAACTACTGAGTCCAGGTGCCACAGAGCTCCGAGTAGGAGTATGTTTTCCATCATACTTTTGGAATAGGTATAAATCTTTTGGCTTTTGATATTTCACCCACCAGGCTGTCCCAGACTGCTGAAGTAAGTGCATAGAATATGAGCGGGAATAATACCATCTGTCTGAAAAACAAACAAAATAAATTCTCCCCCAGACCTTGACATTGGCAATACCTCTGACAAAGACCCAACATGAGTGTATTACCCATCTCTGCAGTCAAAAATCAATGACAAGGATTCAATCCCTTTTACAGGTTTAAATCATTGATGCTGGTGTTTAAAGTCTCAAGCAAGTTCCTTTCAACTCTTTAAATTTTTGATATACTATTGTTTTCAGGCTAGAGGTGATTTTTCTTTATGCATAAGGAGCTAGGTAAAAAAGGAAATAAGGATAAAAATAATTTCCAGGTAGTGAAGTAAACTGGAGAAAGAAAAAAAAAATAAAATTCTTTGTTGTTCAGACTGGAAGAGGATAATATCAAACCAGTCACACAATAACACTGTAGCATAGACAATATGTAAAGAAGAAATACTATGTTTGATCAGATTGTGCTATGTGCTAGTGGGTAAAATATAAGTATATACCTACTATTGTAGTATAAAAGGTCTCAGGGATCTTTTTACTAATCTTTAGTTCTACATTATGTTTTTCCTTCAAAATTGGATTGTTTGAGTGAAAAAATAAAAGCTGTTTTTTTTTTTTTTTTCCCAGTAGCTTCATTAGTGATCAAAGATTTTTACTCTCTTAACTCTTTTTTGAAGCCTTACGTACTCTGTCTGGCTGAGTTTATTTACTTTTGATTTTTACTTTTTGCTTATGGTATTTAAGAACTATATTCCCAAACAACACCTTCTGAAACATTATTGCTACTTTCAAAGCCATTTTCAGTCAAGTGGCAAAGGAAAGGGGAGTGTTGACTCTCTTCTGCTACTGGTGGAGTTCGAGATTTTCACTGGTAAAATGTTTCAGCACAGGGACACTTGTATTGACCTTAATAGACTGACATCCTTCTCAAAAACTAGTTCAGAACACTTTTTTCAAATGAAATACTTACTTTAATGTTACCACGTTTCATATGAGAATTGAGTTTCTAAAATGAGAAATTACTAACAGCCCTAATTTTCAGGAACTGCCGACTGACTACTCTTTGCAATCAAGGCCTTCTTGAGCTCTCTCTGGATAAGTAGATAGTACAAATTACTATATACTAATGATTGTGTTTCCTTTGGTTAGAAAGACAAACTAAAGATCTTAGCTCTTTTATTAAGTCGGTGAAAAATTTCTTAAGTTGATTTTAAATTACAGCTTGTCTGCTACTTTTTATATATATATATATATAGTAGCACCAAAGGAAATGTATAACTTCCTTTGATCTTAAGTACTGAAGTTTTCCATTTATTAAATGAGGTGATGGTTCTTACAGGGAGACTGCATTTAAATTACTATGATTTTCAAAAGGAAAATATTGAAAAAAAAAAAAAGAGCTTGCTTTTTTTTTGATGATTGTAGCATTTATTGTGTTTCTATACGTAGGTAGTTCTTGATGAGAAGGAAAATACTATCTAACTAAATTGCATGTCTATATGGCTAGCTATTTTTACGAATGCTTACTGTGGCTTAACCCTGAAGCCTACCATGCAAGCCATAGGCAAGAGGAAATGTAAACCAGAGTGGCGTTGAGTGAGTGACAGGTAAAAATATTTAAAATATTTGAAACAATGGAATGGGAACCTTGAATATCTGAGACAAGAATCACCAGAAGAATTGAAAAATGTATGGGAGAAAAAAAAATCTTTTTGCAGAAAATATGCTTGAGGTCTACAATAAATTTAGAGATTTAAAAAGCCCCTGTGTAGTGTGCAAAATGTGATGACACTCTTGCACAATGTGGTTTAAGCTTTTCCTTACATATTTCTTTTTGGTATGTTATTAAAATGCTTATTACAAATAAAACATCCTTCGGAATTGAGGAACACCAGTAAATATCATTCCCAGTGTTCTACGGGTCAAATATGCTCAAGCTTTTTCTGAACTAACGTGGCTGGACTGTCTAAAAGTAAATGTAATGCTAATGAGGGAGCTGCGTACACAAAGCAGATAAAGTACAGGCCTCCGCACAGCAGCTTTTCCCATTCTTCCCCTTCAACTTTCCCAGCTCTGCCCTGAAAGAGCCCCCACACTGCAGAATAAAAGGGTAACACTCTTCCTTCCCCTCCAATACCCAGCCTGCCTGCTGCAACAGACACACTGGAAACAACAGTGACTAGCAGTGGGTTTTGTGACCGGGAGCAACTCACATGAGGTTTTTTCTGTGCTAGCAGTTTGCATCGTTCTTATTTAAAGTCTTTTTTTAAACTGCTGTAATTAAACCAATGCAAAAGGCTGCATGAATAGATTTTCTTGTTCTGGGGACAAGAAGGGAAGACTGAGTATAAATTGCTTCTTTCAGATTTGAGTTGTTTGATCTGATTTAGATACCTCTTATACCTTACTCAAAAAGCTAATTTAAACTGGTTTAACCCAAGAGGTGTATGTAAAGTTGAAGTGGATACCCCATTGGTCAGGGCTTTCATCTAGGATGTGGGAGAACTGGGTTTAATTCCTTGCTCTGCATAACATGCTATAACATGCAATTATTTATGCAAAGTGGAGCAGCTCCAACAGGAAAAATTAAGATAGAACCCAGCAGGTCAGTAGTGCAACGGTTAGAGAGTTCATGATGACACGGGAGACCAAAGTCAAGTCCCTACTCAATTATATTCAGTCTTCCACCTCCTGGGTGACTACTATAGCCCTGGACTGTTGGTTGTACTGCAGAGCTATTGACACAATTTATATCAACAAAATAACATTCGATTTAATGAAGTCCGATTTTTCTGACCAAAGTATTTCAATAGAAAATTCCTGGTCTGTTCCTCCAACTCTGTGAAGGGAATGATATATTTTCTCCTCTTCCCTCTGCCACCTTGAGGACTTCCACTTCTAGTCCTCATCACTGTCTGGGAGGAAGAGCTGTTAACGTAGATGTCTTGACCAAATTCATCGATGGTATTCTTTTTATCTTAATATGCTATGTAGTATCCATAGTGTGGGGTAGTCTCCATTTCTCCTCTCAAGCTATTATCTAGCATTACTGTTAATCAGCTACCCATTTTACCTTAAACATGGGTAAGTAATCCTTACTGTTATTCCTCCTGTCCCCCAGAACCACTGCCAGGCCGAGTTGTTGGGGAACCCCCAGTGCTGCCACTGGCCGAGGGGCTGCAGCGCGGCTGTGCTCACCTGCGCTCAGCTTCTCCCCTTGCGCTTCTCTTCTGCTTGCTTACAATCTATCAAGCTGTTTAAAGGTCGCTCTGCTGGAATCATTCTTTGCCACAGCATACAGTGCATTGATTTTCCACATTTCTAAGACTCCCTATGCCTGCTGTGAGCTCTCAATTTCCATAGTGATGTGCTTAGCAATCGTTACCATGTGCAGGACTAATTTCACATTCTAGGTAAGGCACGCTGGCTTGCCAGACTGGATTTTTTATAGTGTCAGGTCTATTGAAATAGCTACATTATTTTCTCCTCTATTGTCTTGTAACTGCTTTTTTTCCTCTTTTTGTTTTGTTGGAACTTTCTGAACAGAAAGTTTTTTTTCTCTCCCTCTTATTCAAGCCAGATTTTTTTTTAACTGCAAACAAATGATATTCTTTTCACCCAAGCTGAGACATCTCTTAGGGTGCCCTAACTTCCCACTGCCCCCAAAGTCGGATGCCCCCAAGGCCCCTGCCTGTTTATTCACGACCTCACTGCTGTTTTGGGCTAGTTGGGACTAACCCCTGTGCACCGAGGATGCCAGTTAGATCAGGTGGAAACTGATGATCCTCAAGTTCTTTCCCATTTTCCCCTGAGATATTTAGAGGGATAAACAAGCTCTCCAGCACCTCAGCCAAAAGAAGTCATGGAGGATTACTGTGGCCTACAAAACTTTATGCAGGGGTCACCCCATGGGGATTTTTTACTAGTACTGTGCGTACCTGTAACGTGGATAGGACTTTGCGGTGTGGCCAGCAGTGCTTAGAGTAGGCCAAATCAGAAGTTTTGATCTATGCACAGTAAAAACATGCTCTGGATGAGTAGCGTAAAGAATAGTTCTTCATTTCAACAAGGCTTTTTGGGCTGTGAACGGCGTCTGTTTGCTTTACCTCTCACCAGTATTCTTAAAACTCCAAGACAACTGGCATAATGTGACTGACCTGATGACACAGTTCTAATTTTGAATGTCTGTATCAGTGCCACTAGTTTACCCAGAAAAGGCATGTGCTTGCTGTCTTTACCTTGCATTGACTTTTCAAATGCATGTATCCTTGCTGTTACGCTTATCAAATACTGTTTCTGCACGTGGTATGAAAAGAAATGTTCTCTTGTTCTTGCATAGCCAATGTTTACTTTGGTCAGAGAAATAAATGAATATGGACTGGTAAAACACAATTAGCCAGGGAGATTTCACTCATGAGGAGCCGATCTTGCATGTAACTTATTGTGAAGATAGTGGGAGTTTTATGGGTTGGTTCATAATAAACACCATACGCACTTTAAAGCGCAAAGATAAATGAGAGTTATTAGAACCAAGCAGGGAATGTAAAGCACTGACACAGGGAGGTGCCCTTGATCAGGCAAGGCAGAAACTGTTTCTTGGGAATATCCCTTATCTGCCTTCTGCCAGGCAGAGAGCCATTTATTCTCCCAACACAAAAGCTAAGGTCAAAGGAAATAGTGAATACTGCAGGACCTGGAACTGAGAAAGGGTAGAGTCAAGTGAATGACTAAGTGCTCTAGATGTAGCTGAATAGGAATTGATCGTTACGTTGGCATTGATGGTTAAACAGAACAAATAGGAACATGCAATGCTCAAAGTGTTTCAACAGCAGAATTACCTTGTGTTTAATTATGGTGGGGGTGTGTCTAAACATAGCATACCAATTGCTAAGGATGTTCTCTGAATCATTCTTAGCCATTTCTTCATATGAAAAATTAAACTTGAATCTGAATAACTTGTCTATTAGGGTTCATTTTTTTCTCATAATTGTGTAAAATGCTTCCAAAGACCTTTCTGGGGGTCTATTTAGTACTCTTGGACTGTAAGATAGTTGTAGTAGGGCCATTAAGTGACTTGTCAGCATTCCTGTATCCATACCTGCTATAATTTGTATAGAAATTTTTATGTGGTTTTGGCTGTACAAGGAGGATAGCGAAGAAAGAAGGGAAAATATGAGTTAAATTTGCTATTTGCTTGTATGACAATTCGTGAGCCAAAGGCTAAACTACAATTCCACTATCCTTCAAAGATCTCCAACTGTTTATTTTCAGCAGAAGTTATGACCAGGTCTCCATAATGTTATCATTCAACAGCAGATGCAGCTTTAAAACTATTTACAGAGTTTATTCATCTGTGCAGGAATTAAGTGAATCTGGAGTCCGTAACAAGGAATTTCCGAAGATTTCATACAAATTGCTGGAGTTAGTTCTTTTCGTTTTTAGTAGCTGTATTATATGGGCCCATATGCTGATTTTTGTTATTAGGTCTGTTTCTGCTTATAAGGCAATGTCAAGTTTCTTGTAAGATTTGAAATGGCTTTAAAAGATCTTACTACTTTTTAGTTCTAAGCTCCCTTTTCCTTAAAAAATATAAACAGAGTAGTAAGCTTGAAGCTGCTGTTTTCTTGCATGAGCAAAAGAATAAAGAAAACCAAGGTTTTTGTATTGCCAATTTTTTAGTTTTAAAGATCTCTAAATTCTAAAACAGGTTAGGATTCCTCATGACGGTTTTTTTCCACCACAAAATGGGATTCGGTTGAAGTGGAACAGTTGAAGTGAACATAAACAGATGTCTTGTCAAGGGCGGACTTTCTTACAAGGGTAAGTGAGGGACACAGATTTCCCATGTTGGGATAGTCAAGGGCTATTCCGCTGTCATTTTGTTTATCTTGCTGTATATTTTCCGTAATGCTCTCCTTGTTCATAATGTTACTAATGAAAAACACAAACTATAGGGACCTTCTTCTCTCTATATATGAGACTCTCAGAACCACAGAATAGTTGAGGCTGGAGGGGACCTCTGGAGATCATCTAGTCCAACTGCCACGTTCAAAGTAGGGTCAGCTGGAGCAATGTCCAGTTGTGCTTTGAATATCTCCAAGGCTGGAGACTCCACAACCTCTCTGGGCAACCTGTTGCAGTGGTTGACCACCCGCACAGTAGAAAAAAAAAAAAAAGAAAAGAAGTCTTCTTATGTTTAAACAGCATTTCTTGTATTTCAATTTGTGCCTGTTGCCTCTTGCATGTCAATGGGTATCTGAGAAGAGTCTGGCTCCATCTCCATTCAGCCACCCCTTGTATGTCGGATGCTCCAGTCCCTTAAACATCTTTGTGTCCTCACGCTGGATTTGCTTCAGCAGTTCTGAAGGGACTTTCTTTTTTATCCTAACCTATTACGAAATCCTTCATTTTCTAGACTTTTAAAATAATAGTGGTAGTAACATAGTGCTGCGTTTGTATGCGATATTGAAGAAGCTTGGACTTTTTGATTGTTTGAAAAATTGTTCTTCAGCTTTTCTCAGTTCCACCTTGTCGACATGGTCTCAGTTCCACATTCCCTGACCTCCTTGTCCCTACAGGAGATAAAATAAAACTTGGGAAATTTCACCCTCTCCTTCTACATATTCTAGAGTGCTTTTTCTTGTACAGTTCTTGTCAGCAGAATCTCCTTTTCCATAGTCTCAGCATTGCCAAATATATTTTATTTTAGTCTCAGCCATATTTTTTTTCCTCTCTTCCTGTACTTTTAAATTGCTTGTGATCTGTGTCATGCTTTAACTCTCAAGAGTTGGGGAATGACTTGTACAATCAATGTTATAATAGTGTCAGTTGAGGTCAGTCTACCATGACTTGCAACGATTTCCTTTTATGAAGGAGTGGTTGCTAGATGTACTACTCTGCTTCTCCATTAGGGCGCAAAAACCAACAAACCCCGCAGTTGCAAAAAAGAAACGAGTGATAGCTATAAATATTAGTGTCTTTCTTGAGGATTTGTGGCTGTTGGAATGGAGGCCTGTGCCCTGCACATAAGCTAGAAGTTCTGCAGTGTAAGTTCAAACTTCAGCTCTTGAGAGCAACTCGTTGTTAAAATTATCACCATAGAAGTAACTTGTCTAGATTGTTCCTTGTAATATGAAAATTTGTTTATCTTTATTCTTAGGTTTCCTTCCCAAATTCTATCTTGCTAAAGACACTTCACAGATCTGAACATCTTAATTCTGTACTTAAAATAATTAGGTTAGAGTGTTCACTAACAGTTGCTGTAAAAATCTGGTTTCTTCCTCCTGCATCGGTAATGCTTTGGTGTTCCCTGAACAGAAAAGCATCTGTTATGTAATTATTTCTTACTTCTTATGTCCTGAAACATTTGTGTATTTCAGGATTTGAAATGTTTCCTCTCTCTTTTCTGTCTCTACTCAATATATTGTTCAGTTCAATGGCTCCTGAAATCTGATTTTGTGACTCAAATTATTGGTTCTGTCAGTTTTATTTATATGTAGCTCCAGCCAGAGATGTGAAAGCAGCTCCACCTGTATTTTCCCTTTTGGTAGGGTCTCTCCAGTGTTAATGGTGTCCTCTACAGAATTAGTTTAACCCAAGCTGTTATACAGCTCGAGGTACAAAATGGATGCATAGGATGAAGCAATCATTTTGCTTCCCTCACTAGAAGACGAGAAGTATAATAGCAGATTCTGAGCCAAGACCTCCTGCATGGTATGTATGTTCCCATCTTTATGCTGGAGAGAATGTGTCTTTTTATTTGTGGCGTATTATGTGTAATTACAGTAGATGTTAAGTTGGTTACTGCAGTCTTCATTGAAAAGGAGGGTGCCTTAATGGTGGAGTTGGTTATAAGATGTTTTCTCTGCACTGTTATGTAAAGGTGACCTAGAAATGGTTTCCATGGCAGTAGGATGTGCTACGTGCTGTTGATGTCAGGGCTCAGAGGAGGCCCCAGAAGGCTATTAGATTTAAAATATGAGCACATTCAAGAGCGACTTTCAAATGACTCTCAAAACCTGGTGACATTTTTGGGTGGCTATCAATCCTTTGGTAGATGAGTCAGTGGTGTGTCTCAGCCCTGGGCATGACAGATGTTTGTTCATAAGCAATTAGCAGCCGTACTGACTTCTTCTGTCGTCCCCAGAGCTGCGCTCTGCTGGTAAGAGCTGCAGTGCCTGACAAGAAAGCAAGCAGCACTGCTGCATGTGCTGGACTAGCACTGTGAACGTGTCATGAATTTTATTTCCAAGATTAGTTTAAAAACAAAGAAGACCCTCCCATGGGTATTGCATATGCTTTATTTAAAAAATAATGTTTTTTATCTAAATGGTATGTTTAGGTCAAGTTGTCTCCCCCTCCATGTATTTTCTCTTTTTTTTCTATTTTCTGGCAACTTTCAGAGGCAGAAAATCCCTCACAAAATACTGGACCTTGCCTTTATTAGAGAACTTTTTTTCCACTTGTAGTTGAGAAAAAATCAATGAGAAATAATCAGCAAACCCAGAACTATCAAACAACAAAACCTTCTTCAAGTACAGAAATTATCCCTAACTATAATAGGACGAACACTCAGCTCTTACGACCTTTTTGCTTTGCAGTGAGGACGTGGTGAAACCACTTGAATACTGGTAATTTTTCAATGTCATCCTACAGTCCTTGTTTACTCCTTGACAAAGATAAGTTATCTCATAGTTCTTTGAGGCAGAATCATAAAACAGTCATTTATAATGTAATTTGTGTTGTGCTTGCAAAAGTACTATTCCTACAAAACACCACTGGGAAGACAGTAACTCAGTGGAGTTTGGAAGCCTACCCACTCTCGCCGAAGCGAAGCCGCCTGGCATGCAGAGATCCTGCTGCTCATCACCTGCAACAAGTCTGTAGTCCTCAGTAGGATCAGTGCTGGTGGGCCTCATCGCACTAGTATGCAAAGGTGTGTTACTACATAGCGTTACATTAAGTATTTTATGAGCCTGACATATGCTGAGCTCACTGAGTAAGGTGCGAGTTCTGAAAAATATGGTAGCTAGCTTTAGGTTGGTTGGCACAGACTGTCTTTTGGTAGGAGCAGCCCTGTACTGCTATATACCCTATATACTGCTCACCCTCTGCTATTTCCTCAGAAATGTCTCTATTTCCGTGCTTCACACAGAGTGGGACTTGTGTATCTCCCCTCCACCAACACAGATGAATGGGCACCTCGCGACTGCAGCAGGCACGGCGCTGCGGTGTGAGCTTGTGTTTGTAACAAATCCTGTAATTCAGCTGGATTTTCCAAGTAGTAGTGAATGGAAAGAACGGACTAGCAGGATCATGGATTTCCATTTCACGGCATCCACAGCACTCAGTATAACACAGAAAAGCTAACACAAGAATAGCTAACCTACAAGGTACCTGCACATCGCTATTGGGGGACCCTATGGATGCTGGAGTGGATCTACGCTGTCTTTATGTTGGTGGCCTTATGAAAACCGAGGGGTTGTTTTGTCTAAGGAAGACATGCTACCCAGCTGTTGCACCAGGCTCTTGCCAGCTCACAAGCGGCTGGTGTGGAAGCAGTTAAACTTTCATTAACACAATTTTTTAGTGAAGTCTAAACTAAGTAAGGGCTAGTTCCTTCACAAATTTGAATGGCAAAGGTGCAAAGTCTGCGTTCTCTGAAGCATGCATTAGTATTGGGCTGAGTTAATTCTTTTTTATTTCCTAGGGTGTTATTTAACTTAAAAATAAACAGCTATCTGTATTCTGTGCTCCAAGTTTTGGCAAACCTGTAGAAGTTTAAGCAGGTCTTTGCCTACTGATTCCGACACTCTGCTATCCTTTTGGGAGTTTCATTAGGCAAAATTATAGTTGTACAGGTAGGAGAAAAACTGGTCATGAATTGAATTTGATGTCTAACTGGCAACTTGTTCTAAAATGCCAGCTAGGATTTCCAGAATTTCCTCTGAGCCTTTTCATTCTTTTCATTTGCTCTACTGTTAATACAGTCTGAAAATGGATAGAAACTTAAATCTAGGAGAGACAATTCTTCAGACAGAGAGACTGAAATGGTTACAGTTCAGAAAAATATAAACATTTTAGGAAACAATGTCATTTAAGAAGTGAATCTCAGTTCAGGAAGGCTTGCTGTAATGCAGGCACCCCTCCTAAGTGAAGAAATGAGTAAGGTTGGGCCTTGCTATGGGGCAGCTCTTCTAAGAACCTGAGTAATCTCAGTCGAGGTGCGGTGTCCAATACTTTCAGCCTGAAGGCCAAATGTGAATTTGAAAGAAGTCAAGGGGACAAAATGAAGTTGAGCTATTGTGGCGTGCTGAGGCAATGCCTGAAAAATGCCTCTCTAAATCTCCCCAGGATTTCCCGTGCTGTTGAGCAGACTGGCCTAGAGCCGTGAGTTACTGCCCGTGGGCAGCCTGCGGGCACTCCGCTGCGGATATATACATGCGTAGCTCAAACGCGCAGTGCTCTGGTGGCTTGGGGTAAAGATGGGGAATGCTGATTCTCTCTTCCTTCTTTTCAGGGCAGAAGTTGGGCTCAGAAAGGTCTGGTAGCATCCCCAAGGAAATGCATATTCAGTCTGGCCAGTTGCCTGCAAACCCCACAATTCAGGGCCACCAAACTGCTGTACCAGACAGTACCGTGGGAAATGGGTAAGGGTGTTTCTGCTGGTGTATTATGGAAGAGCCAGAAAAGTAGAACAGAAAATAAATGGAACTCTGAAAATCCTGGCCTCTTGAAAGTAAAGCGTAATTCAGGAAATAAGGATGATTTTCATTTGAATTTCACACTAAGAAACACATTCTATAGCTTTTGTATTATGTGGAATTATACGTAAAATTATTAAGCAAATAAGATAATGTAAATATTAAAGGATTCAATGTCTTAACCTCCATGAAATCATAAATCTAAGAGAAACCCTTTGGCTGGTAATGCGATGTGTCACACGCATGCTGTGAATGTTTATTGTTATTTGGTCATACCAAGCAATTCTATTTTACACACGCTGTTTGAAAGTGTACCCTTTTGCTTAACAGTAAGAGGGAAACAAAGAGTGATATCTAAACAGCCTTCACCATTGAAATGTACCATGTAGTAGATTAATGGATAGTATCATGAAAGGGAGGAGATTTAATTCTAACAAATTCAGCAAATTTAAACATACCAGTGCCAAGGATTGTTTTCTTCCATAAAGTGTGTACAAATGCCGTCAACCTCTTGGAGTAGCTCTGGCTGGAGACAGCCACACTGTTTTGGAGCAAAAGTTTTGTGAATCAGTGTAACATCTGTGACGAGTGGTCACTGCCAGATACCTCAGAGAGAGCGTTGGACGATTATTGGATAACTTTATTCATCAGGTGGACTTTAATTTACTAATAGTTAATACCTCATATAAAGTACAAAAGTACAGGAGGATGAAACTTCTTGAAAATTGTAACTTGTGCTAGAAGTGTGCAGGCCCTCGGGTTATCTCAGAGAGAAATATGCCAAATGGTAAGTGAGGAGGGCATTGGGAGGAGAAAGTAGTTGGAGAATGAAGTCAAATTGGAGAGCTTGTTCAGTGGAAACACAGTGAAGATCAGTGGAGGGAATGTTCCAGCTTCCTTGTTAGGGCCAATGTGCACTTTTAATAGAAAATTAATAAATTAAGATGGTGACTACTAAGAAAGCGAGCTTGATCACAATTTGTGGAGATCTAACGTTGAACTGCTAAGGCTAAGGAAACGCAAACACATTATATGAGCAAAGTGTGAGAACTAGACCGCCAGGTTTTGGGGACATGAGCAGGAGAGAGGGCACATTCCTTGAGACTTGCAGGATGAGGGTTGGGAGTGCTGAGAACACTCCAGGCAGCTCATTCGAGGAAAGACTGGACACCAGTCTTAAAGTACAAAATTTGGGAGCCTGAGGGATTTTTTGCTCTGCAATTAGCAATAAAGGAAGAAAGGACATATAGAAGAGGTGATGAAGAATAACTTTTTTGCTGGGGTGAATTATATTAGGAGGTCCCCAGCAGATACAGCTGGGGGAAACAAACTCTTCTTTCTGTAAGAACGGAGTTATTCTTGAGGGAAAAAAAAAAAAATCTACTACATTAAGGAATGAGCATGCTGGGGAGGGGATAAAATCTCAAGCATGGTATAAGGCCAGAGTTCAACCAGGGTGCCTCAAAGCCAGCATAATTAGGTCGCTTCAGCCCTTTTATAGATGCCCATTGGCTTTCTAACTGAAAATCAAGGTAGTACAGTCCCTTCTACAGAGAAGACCTACGTAACCCTTACCAGGTGGAAACTGTACAGCGGGGCTCTGCTCTCACCTTGTAATACGTCACGTGTCCTCCTCCAAACCGGTTTTCCTCCTGAACAAAGAAACGTTGGGAAGGCACGCTCTGTCGGCCTTTGTCTGCTTATGCAAAACCTGAGATGGGGAATCGCACTTACGTTCATAGCGCATGCACTCTCTCCGTGATTTTTTTCTTTACTGAGAAGTCAGCATTCAAGCAAATGGCCACTTAGTACCATTTGGTAAACATACAACAAAATAAAGTGTTGGCAGATATTTGAGAGAGTAGGTTTGGGGTTGTGCATTTTAAATGGAAGGCTTTTGACTGTGTTTTGTTATCTTTTCAGTTTTTGTCACACGGGAATATTTTTTACAAAGTCAGTTTAAACTTGGTATATGTTCCCTGTAGAAAAAAGGTAGCTGAAATCTGCAGTGCTCACTTGCCTTAAGGAGCTAGGTGTCTAAACAAATGTAGAGATTTGGGTTTGCTCCCCAGGATTGCAGTGCAGACTCTTTTGAATGGGTTCCACATAGTAAATCAAACTGTGGAAGCCTCCTTGCTTTTGAGGAAGAGCTAGACATTTCTCAATTACATTTATTTAAAATCACGACTTATACAAGTTTATATAGAATATTTATCAGCCTCAGCAACACTGCTGACAGGCTCAGTATAAAACATTAAGGTGAAAATTTAAGAAAAAAATCATTTTTTAGGTCACCAAAGAAAGATTCTCAAAGTACAGTGCTTTGCTTTCCTTCTGATTTCCAGCAAGAATGTGACTGAGGACTGTTTCTTGATCCCTGCTGAAGAACAGATTCTTCTTCTGGAAATACTGCAAGTCTGACTTGCTCCATATTAATTGCTTTTTGGAGTTAAAATAATCAGCTTTTGTTATTAAAAGATTAAATCAGCATATGCTGATGTATCAAAAGTGATTCTGATATAGACATTTCTTAACGAAAAAAAATTACAGCGTTTGAAGCTAATTTAGCAAGATACGATTTTGCTGCTTCTTATATCAGTTAAGTGCTGTTTATTTATTCACAAAAGCTCCCTTTAATGTCAGCTGTTTGCATCTTCATTAACACCAGTTGGGGTTTCTAGTGACATTTTCTAGTTTCTAATTACAGTTCAACTGCTGCTTGGATAAGCTCTGCAATACTCAGATTATATTGCTCCTCCCTCATTTTGGCATTAGGACATCAGTTTACTTAATAGTCTAGATTTTGAGAAATATATTAGAAAGTGAAGTAGAAACTTAGTGGTGAAAAAAATACTAAAAGTATACAATTAGCAAATCAATCTTCAGGTATACATAAGTATATGTAATACAAATGCACATATATATGTGTATATAAAGAGAATGGATACAGTAAGTAATATTACTTTAAATGGAAGAATCCTGGAGTGCATGAGGGTGTCCATAATCAGGTATGTACTTGCATTATAATCCTGTTCCTGAAGTGTCTCTTCCGCTAACTATATACACAGATCATGCTTATTTAATGGTTTGCTGGCATCTGCTCTTTATACATCTACAAGCATTCCTGGGTAAGTCTGAGAGCTGCACTAAACATAAGCTGATACTTGTTCTTGGTTTTTTAGAAAATGAACCCAAGCGGGGAACTAATTTCTGCTCATTTTGTGTATAGTTTTGTAGTACCTAGTATTAGCATATAGTTTAGTGTCTAGTAAATAATAGTATATTATGCTTAGATTACGTTAGTATTGCATTGAGTATTAGTATACAGTTTTCATTCTTACAGGGTGAATATTGCACTATGTATATATGTGCCATCTAATTTACCTGTATGAAAAATCTACATTAAAAAGATATATCTATTCTTAAAATCTTCCTCTGTTAAACCAGAAAAAAAACCACAACAGGTAAAACACCACTGAACAGACTTTGTTCCATTGTTTGTAAAATACTTTTTTTCCTCCTCTAAGATGAAATGAAAATATCTATTGCAAATTTTTGTTACCAACATGAGCCTAAATTCTAAGTAACGTATCACAATTTTGGATGGAGGTATGTATAAGCTATACAGTGTATTATGAATAGAAAGGAACAGAAATCTTCTTATTCCCGAGATTGCATTGTGGTACGGACCTTATTCCTGCATGAAAACTGTTTTCATGTGAGAGATTCATACATGCACGGTTCTGAATTGAATGGTCTTATTTCATTGCTGGCATTATCTCAGAGAAATAATTTAACATTCTTAAAAGATCTACAGTGCATTTTTAAATAACATAAGTTCAGTTGGATCATTTAAGAACTCCACTTCTTTACTTTCTGTGTTTGATACTTGAATGAAACAGCAAAAGCATCTTGGAAGCAACCTATTTTTTTACTTTTGCCCCCAGGAATTCTTTTATTGCTGATTAAAATATTACATGGCACCGTGATTAGGCCCAGCATTTTACATTCATTTGTCTGCAAGTGGGGCCTGGTTTTGTCTCTCTACAGTTGCATTGAAGGAAATTAAATGAGAGAACAAAGTCGTGTACTGCACGTGTTGTTTGCTAACGCGACAACGGCAGCTGTTGCAAAGTGAATGTTTCAGCCATTCCTTTCCCAGAGAGCCTGGGAACCAGATTGCTTTGTACCTTTTGCAAGCAGTTAAATGTAACTTTTAATGTAAAATCTAAGATTATCGTCACGAGAGGCTGTTGCAGATTTCTAAGGCATCTCTATAATTGCAAACATAAAATTCAGCAGAGCAATAACAAATCTAACTTCAGAGTTAAATAAGGTGAATAATTGAATCACAGACACACACAAATACATTTTATACATGAGCCCGTAAAACTTGCACTACAGGCATACACTCGTGTGTGTTTATAATACAGTCATTTTGGCACCTGTATGTTAAGGAAGCGGTTTACTTGCCAGTGAGAACATAGACTGCCTTTTGCCTTTTGAATGGAGCTACTGCAAAAGCTAGAAACTCTGCCCAGCCAGTGTGTAACCAGGGCTGTAAATCTAAATAGATCACGTCAGTGTATTCGGAATAGTTTTTATTTGGTTAACCGGTACAGTTACAGGGCCATCATACAAAGATGGTTAGGCTTCCATCAGCGACAGACGTTGCTACGTTATCCTCATGTCATGTGAATGCTCGTTCACGTAAGGGAAGGTCTTGATGTGAGCTGAGGAAGTGGCACTCTAACCAGAAGCAGCATACCTTTGATTTCATGGCTGAATTATTGTATCGCTCTTCTCCGTTACTGAGCTCCGTTGAATTGGACAGATCTTATTCATTCCTCGTGTGTTTGAATGAACAAGGGCTGTATGGCTGGTTGTGGGGGTTGTAGTTGGCTCTGCTGCTCAGCAGGAGATGACCAGTGGGTTGGACAAGGACTGGCGACTCTGCGCCTTCTCCAGAGGCTGGCTTTGTAAGAGTTCACAGGCTGTCAGCTCATGGTAAAGCGTATCTAGGACTTCAAATAGGTGGGCTTTTCCTTTTAAAAGAAAATTGCAAACATTAGAATTTGAACAAAGAGAGGAAGTTGCAGTTTAACAATTGTAACATGAGCTCTTTTCTTCCTAGGTGCCATTTCAAGGTATTATTACCTGAAGTTTGAGACCAAATAATGAATTTCTGTCCCTATAAAAATGAGAGTGGTACTGGGTTCAAGGACTGTTCTCTACTGGGTCTCTTGCTTCATTCATTGCCCACTGAGTTCTCATATACTTGTGTGAATGAAGACTATTTCGTGTCATAATAAAGAGTTCCCAATCCAACCATCCACTTAGTCTTGTCAAAGAGGAAGAAGATGTTTGATTACAAAGACTTAGGAAAGCTGCTTAAGTCATATCAAGTGCACAGCCAGAAACTCGAAAGCAGAGAAGATGACCTGTTTTTGCCAATGGTGATGCAGAATGGACTGAGAGCTTCCCAAGGTTACTTCACTTGGTGTCATTTTAGGAAGCTGAGCTGTGCTGCCATTAGAGAGGGAGGTACTTTGTCTCGGCAGCATCACTTGGAGTCAGTGTTCCAGGATAATTAGTAGTACCTTCTGGACACTTGTGTGCTGTTGATACCAACAGTCTCCTCTTCTCTTGTGCTCACCAGGGGACTATCTGACCTATGGCTTAGATATGGTTTCTCTCTGTGTTGGTGTTCCGGAGCCAACGAAGGTCTGTCTTTGCCTTCTTTTCTCTGCTTCCTCTGCAGCCATGCTGGAATGGCACAGCTTAGCTCTGGGCTGTCTGCGCCCTGGATTGCTGGACGCTAGTTACAACAAGGCTTCGAAACTGCAGAACCCAGAATGTATGTTATTCCCCATAAATCACTGTTATTAATATTCTCCAAAACTAAACCCTCAGGCCACATCTAGTCTTTTATAATCTTGTCTTTGACTACTGTCTGCACCTCGAAGCCCTGTTCTTAGGATGTACAGGATGTTCATTTCTTGAAGGTAAGTACAAATGCTCTGCTAATAGGAACAAAGTAATCAAATCTAAACCTCCGGGCTGTGATCCCTGTATGGTTCCTACAAAGGCAGCTCTGGTGCACCAGACCATTGTCAAGGGAGACAAGTTTGCAAGTTTAATTTTCATAAGAGGAACATGAAAGGCTATTATTAGAGCGCAGGTTTGATCCAGTTTCTTTACAGAAATACTCTGTTTTGTGTATTTGTTTGTGCTGCAGCAGAGGAATACAACACGCAGTGGAATAGCAAACCTGATAAATAGGTGCCTTACATACTTGGTCATGTTTTCCACTTTCTCATATCAATGAAGCCCTACAGACATTAGTGGGATACTGAATTGTCCCCCTAAGGCCAAATTCTAATTAAAATTTGGCTAAAAAAAGCCCTGGATGTGTTCCTGTTTCTGATGTGTCACAGACTAGAATGCATCACTTTCTATGGGTAATCTTCTTGCACAGTACTTCTTTCTCCCTAGCCTGTCCCCCAGTATTTGAAATATCTTTTTCCTCCTCATCCGTTCATTATCTAGTGTTTTTCCCAAAAGGACACTTTGCATGTTTCTTGGTCTTTACACGTGATTTATTTTCTTACCAGGTTGGGGGTCACGGCAGGATTCCAAAGTGCTCAGCAAGATTTTCCCCAAGGCTCGCTTAGATATGTTCTTTAAAAAACAAAATAATATTATGGCACAAATATTTCCTTCACCAATTTAAATGTATGCAAAAAAATCTATGTGCAGTGTGTTTGAAGATAAAAACAAAATGAAACTGAATCCTGATAACACGAGACCTGATATTGGCTTTATTTTCAAACATTTTATCTTAGATACTGCTCAAGTAAAAGCAGTTTGTGGAAGGCTCCAGTTCCTTAATATGGCTGTAGAAACACAAATAGCAGTTACTCAGTGGAAAATAACAGAATTTTCCAGAGCATGTGCCTAAACAAATCTAGGAGCGCAAGCAGGGCATGCACAACAAAAGCTTGTTCGGTTCTCTGCAAGGCCTGTGTTGAAAGGCGCAGGGACAGACCTGGTGGTGTGATCGCAGCAAGTGCCGCCTCAGACCCATCTGCTCTGGGAATCACTGGGAACCATTTTAGGTATAAACAAATTAGAAGAGACTGTATGTGTCATGTGGCAGGCCCACTGTTACTTATATATTGAGATGTAATAAACATTAGCCAAAGTGAGAGGATTGTAAAAACTACTTAGGATTTGGATGGTCTTTTTCAGTGGTAGTTTTATATTAGAAATCTGTTGGGACGTTACATAATGTGTCTGGAAATATAAACCCTCTTAATTTGCTGTTGAGACACTAATGCATGCTTTCTGGGAGATGGTCTTGCAATCAGTTTAATTAGCACTTAGAGCACCATATCTTCAGGGACAGGTTGTTCTTGTTAAAATTTGAAGAAGTGAAAATAGACGGAAGCTATTCTGGAAGAAGGACGATGTATCTGCCAGCAGCTCAGGCAATACTGCCCTTGCTTACTGACACTGCTCATCTACCTTCTGCGTGTCTGCCCCAGTGGGAACTGGGGCATAGTGGAAAGCAGTTTGCAGCGGGCTGGGATTACACATGACCTCTGCAACACAATGTGAAGTTTTAACCGTCCTAATAGAGCACGTATTTGCCTTTGGACAGTCATTGCTTTGTAGTAGATTCTGTTGCAAATGAGATGCTTGGGGTATTTAAAACCTGAATGTGAATATGCTGGGGAAGTGACACCTAAACCCACAATTTCTGATGAATAAGCTTTCTTTTGTCTGAAGTATATCCCATTAGGGATTCAGGGGATCCTTGCTAAACTCTGCTGGGAATGCTGTAAATTATCTTGTTCGTTGACAGCATCGTTGCCTGTATTGGTGCTACGGGAGTTGGCAGCACGTGGTGGCGTGTTTCCAGCAATGATTAGCATTAAGTGCTATTATCACAGAGATATGGCACATGGTGTGATGGCTTGTCTCCTCAGCAGAAATTATTTGCAATAATACAACTGACCAGTGAATGACATGTTGAAGACTTGACACAAAAGGTTGTTATGCTTGTTGCCAGTCATAGTCTTTACTATTTTAATCCTTCACTGGATTGTTATTGATGCATCCGTCAGAGTAGAACTTCTATGTCAAGTGCTAAAATAAGTTACCAAATTATGAGATATTGCACTTGTTCCCTAGAGTCATCAGTGGAACACGAGCGTACTTCAAACAAAGTAAAGTGATCATCTGAGGAAGCATTCTCATCTCACACAGATTAGGCAGAGCTTTGCTGAAAATTGAGGAGAACCCTCAGTCATTATCAAAGAAATTAGCTTCTAGCAGTCCCGTGCGGCTCCCAATGTGTTCTGCAGCTTATCCAGTTCACCGGTCTTTTGGCCAGCCCTTACCATTATCATTCCCAAACAGGAGATTTAAACTTATTTTCTAAAGGACTTAACCGCCATACTGGCCACATGTTTCTGGGATGTTATTACATTAGCTTTTATAAGGCCATGTTTGGGTTATTAATTGGGTAAGAAACTTCTCACAAAAAATACCTTCTTGATATATAGGACAGAGTTTTATCCCTTTAATACTGACTCAGTGCCACTGTAGGATGCAGTTAAACATAGGTACTTTTCGAGAAGGAAGAATGATCTTATAGAACCTTTCTGATTACTAGCATTTTTGGTTTCCTTGCTTCCTCTGAAATTTTGTTTAGAGGATAATAAAAGCTTGGGGACCTACAAGCGAGGAGATCTCTAGGCCTCTTTTAGAAAGTCAGCCATAGAGGTCTAAAAGTTTTCTGCAACCACCAGGCAGTTCCCAGGGCAAACACATGTAAAAAGGTTTCCTGATGTAAAGGACTTTGTACTGAATAGAAGGCATGAACATCCTTTTTAGTTTGGAAGGGACACTATCAGAAACAGTTTTAAGTCTCTGGACTGCTTTCTTGCCATACCAAGTCTCGAAGTTGTTGAAGAAGCTGTAAAACATCCATGAGCTTTTCTTCCACCAGTGACAGCCTAACTCTCTCAGTCTCCAACATCTGCAGCTCCATCTTCAACAATTCGGTCTCCTCCACCTTTTGCTGCAGCTCACCTAGCAATGGGCCTTTCATCTGGACAATGACACAGGAAATTAAAAGCACTGGAGCTTTTCACTTTCTTGCCCAATAATTGCAAAGCTAATTTTCCCCCCTTATCTGGTAAATGTCAGTTCACTCCAGAAGATTATTTTGAAAGGAAGTACATTTCTTTAACGTCCTACATAGTGAAGAATCAATAGTTGCTAGGAAATGCATGCTTTGCTCTTGCGCGTAACGGCAGTTCATTCACCACTGGATGCAAGCAGATCATTCAGAAATGTTAAGTACTACCATTACTATTTCAGTTTTCTAATCTTTTGCATTCCTGTTGTCCTCTATAAAGCATAACTAATTTGTGTGCCCTCACTAATGGGGTCATGCTTTTGTCTTGCAACTCCTACGATATCAAGCATCTGTACATTCAGTGAAACAAGCAGGTAAATAGCTAATCTCTTTGAAAGATTTTGATTAAAAAAAAAAAAAAGTGTCTTAAGGAATAAAAGAAATTAAGATTCTGGTTCTGCAAAACACTGGCATGCTTGCTTGGTGAAGCACTGGTTTGCAGCTAAGCACAGAACAGTCCAGAGTCAACAGGACTTTTGAACACTACAGAAGTCCTCAGCAGGAGGGGTCTCCTCAAACCTGGACCTTCCAGAGATGAGCTGACCTGTCAGTTGTCTCAGTGACAACTGTGAAAAAATGTTCAGGATTTGAAATGTTGCTTTTGTTTCCATGCCAAATCTAAGTGACGCATTTTGAACTACAAAGCTGCCACATCATTTGCAAAAATATCTTTGCTTGTCACAGCCCCAGATAGACGGCCAAGGTGCTAAAAAGAGCCTGAAAAGCATTCCCTGGAAAATATGTCACTTAAATATTAATTTTGGACCTTTAAGAGCCTGGACAGATTTCAGGTTTATTAATGAAAGCAAACTTATTTCTCAATCATTACTGTGCCCAGCATTCTGAAACGTTACCCTTTTTTTTGCAATTTCTTGTTGCAAAACCAATCTAAATACATTTATTAATATTACACTGAGAAACAAAATCATGTGGGCCAAGTGCCAAATTTGCTGGCTCTGTTGAACTCGAAAAGCTGAAGGCCTTAATATGCATGCTATTTAATACTTTTTTTTTTGGTGGAAATGCATATCCTAATGAATTTTAATAAATGGGAAGGAACTTCAGTTCCCTAAAGCACAAGTGTCAGACTGAAAAAAGAAAACGATCCCAGATCCACACTGCGCCTTCTAGAAAGTCATTTTAGTTCCTGACAGTGCTAATAGTATGTGTGAGTTGGTGCTTACTCCCCCATCAGATGGAAATCAGCCTGTTCCATTAGCTCTCCGTGAGCTTTGCCCTGTGAGGTGCTCCAGCTCCTCTGAGCTACGCACGGCTGCAGAAGTTTGGATCACTTAATCTGGTCCATCTGCCAAACAGTGATTTCAGCATCCCTGTCTGAACTCCCCTTTTAGATGAATATTCGAACATTTTCCTGTACGGAGAGCCAACTTTGTTACCACCGATGTGGCAGCAGTCCGACTGAGACATAACAAATACTCTAGAGGCTGTGGGAGGTCTTCAATGAATTAACTATGTGGTTTCCTTTATTATATTGCAGATTGCCTCTGCATGGCAAATACCACCTGGCATAGATATGTACTAAACACTTGAAGTAGTAACGTTCCCCTGTACAGATGAAGCAGTGTCATGTCAGATAACAGAGAGGTAAAAAGGTCATTATTTTTAAGTGTAAAATAGACTTTCCTAATATGCAATTAGACAGATGCTCATGGAAATTTGTAACGGGTGCCCATCTATCCTGGTCCTGCACTCCGTCAGGCCCCTGCACTCCTGACATCCCTTATCTGCTGCCTTTGGCTGCTGCTTTAGTCATGCTGGCAAAACTGCCGCTCTTGGAAAGCTGCACAGGGACGCCTCTGTCCTCTGCTGGGTGTTACTGAAAGGCTGGAGGCTCTGCCGTGGGTCTCACATCCAAACATGAATAGGTGAAGCACAAACTTTCCTCTTTAGTATGCATGCCACTTGAGTCCTCCAGAGCTGCCTGTGCGGTGAGCAGCTGCTCAGTTTCTACGGAGAGCGCAGGCAATATGCTCAGCTGAGTGCCACTAGTGATATTTGGGCAAAGCATTTGCTGCTGCGGCCTCTCTTTCCTCTTCATTTTGACTGCTCCTACAAAGCCCTTTTTGTTTGTATTTCCTATGCTATAGCTTGTAAACTGCTTTCCACGGCAGCTATACCTTAATAGTCACCTGGCCGTATATCAGGATGAGAGTTTCCTCAGACCTTTATTTCATTTATATGTATGGCTATGCAGGTTTTTTTCTTACTGTGCTCAAAGACAGTGGCTCAGTGTACCATTAAAATTCTCCCACATTGTCTTCCCTAGCTTGGTTACATCTAGCATCTGTTCTCACCTTAACACTTGCAATAAGATAATGATGATATTTAAGCATAACCCGTTTTTGAAACTCGGATACTGAGGAGGGATGGTCAGTAATTAAGTCATAGCGCTCAGAGGAGTGGGGGTTGTTTTTAGCTCTGTCAAAGTCCCTCAGCAGAGCCCGATTTTGGATCTGTGCCGTGTTTTTGAAATGGAAATACTACCTTGCCAAATACGAGTTTGGAGAGTAAGTCAGCTGCTGATATCCAACCCTCTTATAAAAGGGGATTAATGCTACGGGGAAAATCTGAGCTCTAGAGTAGTGTGTACAAATAAATCTAGGACAACAAATAATTAATATGCAAGAATCCCTTAAGGAATGTAAGATAAAATAATTCTATTGTATTTTCTATGAAAGTTAAGGAGACTGTTATATTAGCATCATTTTTACAAGCAGTGAACCTGAGAAACAATTTTCAAAATGGGGAGAAAACAGTAACAGAATGGCAGAATGAAGTGCCGAAGCGTGTTGTGCAGGAATACTTTTAAATCAGTTCACCCCCAAAGGACTGGAGGGTGGCAAATGTAGCACCAGTTTTTAAGAGAGGCTACAGAGATGATCTGAGGAACAGCAAATCACCTCAAAAGTATCGGTAATTCTGTCAGGCAAATTGATAGGAACTGTAATGGGGAAGGGAATTGGTGAACACATAGATGAACACAGTGAAGAATCAATTAGATTTCTTTGAAAGGGTCTATGAATATATATGAATAATGCTAATTCAGTTGATAGAGTGAATTTTGAATCTGCAAAAAACTTTTGATAAGATTCATCACCAAGAGCTGACCTGTTCGGTGTATTAATAAATAATTTTTAAAACAGGTGAACGTCAAAGTGTTTGTTTGCTCTCAATACAATTTTGGGGGGTAATCAAAATTAAAGCTGCCTGTGAAGAATTACAGCCAATAAAAGCTCAGATGAAATTCAGTGTCAATAATGCAAAGTAAGGCATGTAGGAAACGTATACAATGTCATACGTATGCAGTGGTGATGACTGCCACTCAAGAAGGAGATACAGAAGAGCTGCAATCTCCTGAAAATAGCTCAGTGGTCAGCAGAGATCAGAACGATACAGGCTAGGGGCGATCAGGAAAGGAACTAGGGACAAAACAGAAACTATGATTATGCCACGGAGGGCTTGCATTTGAATACTAAGCACATTTTCAGTTCTTCTTATTCAAAAAGGGTAACAGAGCTTGAAAAGTACATGGAAGACTAAAACAGAATAACAGAAGTAAGCAATGGTTTCTATACCAAGGAGCTGAGGGAGACTAGGAATTGCTATGAGTAAGACAATATTTCTGGTGCTAAAAGTCTGTAAAATTATGAGGGGAAGGTCATTTGCTGATTCCCAAGCACAAAACCAAGGTGACAGTGATGATCAGGCTGCAGATTTAAAACTAACAAACCCAAATCCTCAAAACCTGTTCCTTTCTATCTAGTATGTGGAGATAGCAAAAGCATCACTAGGTTTAAAGAAAGAAAAGGTAAATTCATGGTAAATAGCTCCAATACTAGCCATTAAACATGATGCTCCGTGCAACATCCAGTTCGAGATGTGTCTGTCCCTTGTGTATTGGGAATCAGGTGAGTAATACCAAGAGGAAAATCCTCTGTACTGTTTCTCATTGCTTTTCTCTAAGCAACTGCTGCTTGCCATCAGGCGCGTGATATTAGGATGAACTTTTCATTTGACCCTGTATGGCAGGTCATAAACTAATTGTCTTTTTAATTAAGCTGACAGTTTGTATGCGAGCTTTTATAGAAAATCATTGGCATTTCTTTGCAACACTACACTTGGCAGCCTATCACTTTATTTTTAGAATTCGCTCATGTTTTCTCCATCTATTATTCCCAGGTCCTGACACCTTCATCACCCTGTCTTCAGTAGAAACTGTTTTTAAATGTTCGGTTGTTGGAAAGCAGAACTTTCTAGACATGACAAATTTCAGAACTCTTTTATGCCCTGGTTTTGCAGTCTCAGACTGAAGCGATTATTCATTGCTATTTGAGAGTGTTGCTTTCCACTTGCCTGCTGAGTGCGTCACTTGTTAGCTTTCTTATTGTTTGTCTAATTTTCAGCATTAAGCAGGTCCAAATAGAAGAATATAGTGCAACGTATAAGGTAGTTTTGTCAGGTCATCAGAGAAAGTGTTCTTGGTGGTTTATTTATTAAGCCAGTATATTTAGTTGCAAGTTAGATGAGAGAGAGAATTTCTCAGTCTTCCAATTTGCTTTGTGTTGATTACAGGAACAGTCGCCTTTTTGAAAGCAATTACTTATTGCTTGTCTGTCTGTTCTGTAATATCAAAAAACCCCTGACAACCTGTAACTGCACACACAAAATAAATGCTGGCTAAATAAAAGTAAGAAGGTTTAAGAATATAAATTTCTAACAGGCTCAAAATGATTCATCCTACTGATTTTAAATTCATGTCGCAGTGAGTTGGCACTGTCTTATTCACCTCCCTGCTTGTCTTTAAATCAAGAGCAACAGATTCCATTTTTGTCCTGGGATTTTGTATTAATCTATCGATAATAGCACACTTCTGAACAAGGTGCACAGAGCTAATAGAAATCAGCAAAGATTAAAAAGGAGGTAATATGATACTGCAGAAGAAGATGAGTACCTCAAGAGAAAAAAAGGAGAAAACTGGCACTACCTACAGGAAGCTAGTTCCTTCCTATAGGTAAGAGATTAAAATTAATTTTTTATGTGGGCTGATGTTAAGCAGTATAGAAGGAGGCTTTGTGTTGCTCTAAGGAGTACTACAGGAATAAATTGTCATTGAATACTGCAAATTGTGTAAGACACGAGTATGATTTTATTCTGTTTTTAAACGTTTTTCCTCACAAGTAAACTTTAATTCAATTTAGTCGAGGGGGAAATTGATACAAAATAGTGATAAAAATCAAAGGATGGCAACATGTGAAGAAGTTGAATATTTTACTCTCACTTTAAATAGTCTACTGATTTATACAATCCTTCCAGAACGACTGAAATTTTTACGCTCCTCTTAAAGAAGGGATATAAACCACTGAACAAGCACTAACTGAACCTTAGGACAAAGCAGACCAAAGCAATGCATATGGTGCTCTATTTTTCTTTCACAGAAAGATTGCCAGCATTGAAATCTATGCCCATCAATGGCTGAAGTTTGCGATATTTCAATGGTAAGATCAGATGGGACTACTAGGATACTGCACTGAGGCTTTTAACTACTGTGGTTATAACCTCGGCTGAAGGAAAGTTGAACATGCTGCTAAGCCTGAGAACTAATTTTTTAAAATTTATAAATACATTGGTCTAAGCCTGAGAACCAGCCAGAGTAAACTGGATGATTTCCTCTGAAGGATTGCAAAGCGGTGAGCCCCGCAGCTCAGTCAGCTGGTGGGATTTCTTCAAAAGTCATTGTGCTCCCAGAGGAGCTGGGTGTCTTGGGACATGTGGAGTGCTTCATCCACAGCCGAGGAACCACTCAAAGCTGCTTGTAGTAACCCTGTGGTTAATGTCTGGCTCTCTGGTCTGTACTGGTATCAGTCCCAAACACAGCATCAGTGAACATCTTAAACTATTTAAATAAAGGGTATGATTTGAAGACCCTCTGTCTGATCGTGGCTGATGTACATCTCATCCTCCAAAGGAATGGGGGCTCAGGGAGGAACCAGCCTGGAAATGCAGGTGTTACAGGAAAGCATCAGATGTTGGAGCTGATGCACCGACAGCACAGGGAGAAACATCAGCAACAGAGAGCAGAATGGCCAGAATAAAATATAAATGGGTATGGATATAAATGCAGCTACTCAAAGATGCATAACCAACTCTTTCACAGTCAGCTTGGCACCTGTTACCTCTTCCATATTGGTTTCCAGTTTCTTCACTTCGTGCCCTTTAAGCTCAAGCTGTTCAGTTAGCTGTGTGATTCTCTCCACGAGCTCCGCAGGGGCTGTGTCACAGCCATCAGTATTGGTGGTGTCCAAGTAAGACATTAGCTTTTTCCACGTTTTTTCATCACATCTATAGAAAAAATTAAGAAGTTACTAAAACCGCACAATGAAGCCGTTTGTAAAAGCCAGTTTTCCTGCAAAACGCTCGATGGCATAGATCACAAATCGGTGTCCTAGCTGACGCTGATTAGGATTAGGTGGGAATATCCAGCAGGTTGTTTCCCCTGTGCCGCAAAGGATGAGCGAAGGGACCTGCCGATTTTGCTACATAGTGTTCCTGCTTCTTACTGGAGTCATAGTGCCTTCAGGTCATGAAATGGCCTCTGCAAAGTGTTCAGCCAGCATTGATCTCAGAAACGTACCCGCTGCCACAGCAAGGGAGCTTGGCCAGTATTGTCTTCATTTGGTCCACCTGGGATTGCCGGTCACCTGCCCACTTCTCCTCCTCTTCATCAGAGGCAGCCTGGCCTTCCACAGAGCGGAACAGCTGATCCTCTGCTGGAGAAACCAACAACCGCTTAGCAACAACACAAAAGCCCTGATGTGCCACAGCTGTGGCTTTTTAAACTCCTGAGACTAGAAAGAAAGAAGTGCGATGTGAAGCAGCCCAGTCAAACACCCCGCAAGGGTCCTTCACAGCCACGCGAAGGGCCTTTAGGGCTGAGGTGAAGGAGCCTTAGCAAAGATCATTATTTTAGGAGTTTTGACTACCTCAGTAGTCTTTTGCAGGTAACTTGTAGCACTTTCACTTAAATTCTCTTCTTTCCTTTGAGTAACTATAACATAAAGATGAATGTGAAGGATTATTGTGTTATTGGGGAGGGGGGGCAATTACTCTTCTGACTACAATTGAATATACGCTTTGCACGAGGAATGAGAAACTGTTGTACTGTGTAAGATTATTTATTTTTTCATAGTCATTGTACCAGTTGAACACCTATTCAGAGTGCAGGAATCTGATACAAACATTCTCTAATTCATTCCCTTACTGTGTTTTGAAGGGACAGTGATTTTAATATATAAATATTAGATATATAGCTATCTAATGTTTAGTTATATCTTTTTTACCTAAGCCTCATGTCTCCTCCCATACCAAATAAATTATAACTGAACTGTTTACAACACATGTAAATATGTGCTGTTATAGCAATATAGTAATATTTCAATACTTTGTAGCTGTATCTTATAAAAAAATAGTGCATTTAACTCCTTTTTATCACGAGAAAATATTTACTGGGACTTGGAGGACTATTGCGATGCTTGTAACTCACAGAGTCTTTTGAGACAGCGAGTACGCGAAAAGCACCGGTCCCATCTCTATTCTCAATGTTTATTTTGAGTTGACATCAGGTTAAGCCAATGTCAACATGATTTTAAATTTTACAATTATTTACCTTAATCGCTGTCAGGCAATTAAACAGGTTTAACGAATTCTAACAGCGCAATCGAGTCAAATGCTGTTATTTCTTCAAATACTGAAACGCATTTGACCTTGGGCAGCGCGACAGGCGTTGTGCCTATTCCGTTCAGGGGCCCCGGGGCCCGAGTCGCGGGGCGGAGGCTCCCGGGTAGATGACTCGCCGTGCCGTTTCGAGGACAGGCGCG
>NW_009649485.1:2204756-2210904 GCF_000708025.1 Charadrius vociferus | reverse complement strand
GCCCCCCCCGCTCTCGGCGGCAGAGGAGAAGGGCTTTTTTTTTTTTTTTTCTTCTTTTGGTTAACACTCAGCGTATGTTCGTTTACGCAAGTTGCATTCAATGCGCCTAATTATCATGTTCAATAATTAATTGCCGAAGCAGGAACAAAGCTTAGTTGCGTGCAGTATTGCTTTTTAATTACAGAATGAATGCGTTTTCATGGCAATCCTTACACTGTGCAAACTAATTTCTTTCTGTGAGGCTGTGTGCTGCTAAAACAAAAAACCAAACCCAAACAAAAAAAAGACTTTCTATTTTCAATCTGTGATACCTTAGTAGTGAACTTTTTCTATCATCATTTATTTTCTTGTCATAGGAGTTCAAAGGGGTAATAACCAGAGTTTACAACTGTTCTGGCAGCCATGGACACTGAACGCCCAACACTATGAACTCCTTGAAGAGCTTCAAACTGGTATGTTTAATCCAGTAAATTAATTGCAGCATCCAGTATAGCAGGCACTCGGATTAGGTTTTTAAAAATGGAAGAAGTCTTTTATATCATTCTTGTAGGTTATGATTAGCATGACTGGAAACCAGAGAGGAAAAGCAAAAGTTCTTACTCATCTCTCTTAACATTAAGCCAGTATTTTACTAAAATTCTTCTCCTGAGCTAATATTGAAAAAAAAAAAAATATATTCTGTCAGTAGAATCATAGAGCCCTTTATTATTGTGATACTTAGGCATTAATTTGTAAACTAGCTAATGTAGAATAACTTACCAAATTCCATTGATGCAAGTGCTCTTCTGCTCTAAGAAATTAATATTTATTAAAGTATACATGAAAAATAATTCTGCATCTAGGTTTATTTATCTAGGTTTATCCCAGATGTTCCCACAACCTTTTTATTTGTTCAACTTTCTGAGTTATTTTTCTTTTCTGCCTAACTAATCCTTTTTATTTGATGGAACACTCTTTTGTGTTTTTAAAGCTATAAACCCACAATTTATTTGTTTGTAAAGATTTTGCTAAAGAGCTGTTTGTACTTGAAATATGGGTAGTATAGGTTAGACATGGGAACTGTCTTTGAGCTGACAAAGTGTCTGATTTGATAAAAATATTTGTAAAAGCAGGTTTATTTTATAAGTCTAGCCACATGGAGAACATGCTACAATGTTAATTGTATTTACGTGTCGTTATTTTTAGCATTCCCAAGCAGCTGCTTGCCAGTTAGATTCAATACATATCTAAAATCTAATTTTTTGTCAGCTTTTCAGGCTGCAGTAAAGATGCCTTGCTACTTACAGTTAATTTCAGATAAGTGTTTTTGTCATCTTTGAACTAGACGTGGTTTTTTTTTTTTTTTTAAAAAAAATCACTGAAGGTAAGTCAAACTTGCCAAACTGCATTTGCTGTCTCCTTGGCATGTAAACCTAGCATAAATGTGCCTCAACATTACAGCAGCTAAATGATGACACACACAGACACCCCCCCTCCCCTCCCAGATTGCGCTCTCTTTGAGAGCCCTTGTAGCTGTCTGCTCTATAAAAGCCTGGTCGAGGTTACTGATGAGACCAGCCTTGGCAAACCCAGTGATTTTAGAAGACTTTCAAAGAAAGCTTCATGCAGTCCTATGAGAAATCACATGTGTGCAATGTTGCAGCAGTAGTTAGCTCTACACGTGCTAAACAGGTTGGACCTTTTCGGAGTTACTGAAGCGGCCAGGATGTTTCCAAAGAGTGTGACTGTACAGAATAACTGCAAATGGGTTCCTTGCAAATTATTTTAGCTGAAGTTCTGAGTTTTATTTACGAAGAAATGAAAACTGCATACTTTTAAGCCAGGAAAAAGGTTTAGGTGAGGTGAGTCATATAGAAAAGGGTGGTTTTAAATTATAGCTCTTAGCGACTTGTTCAGACTTTCTCCACAAGATTTTGTGTTTAATGAATGGGAAGTACAAAGCTAGGATATTACCTTTTATGTAGGTCTAGGATTTCAATATTCATTAGGATTTGTTTGTGGCTTTGGCGATTTAATATCTGCATTAGTTTTTCTGTTGAGGATCTTACAAACCAGTGAGGAAATAAAGTAGTTGGGTACTGGATTTGATACCGTTCTCAGAAATCCCAGCTCCACCAGTGGGAGATCGTCGATCTTGTGCAACAGACAGGCAGTATCTTCCATCTGGTAAGGCTGCTCCCTCTTTCTGCTCCGGGCTGCTTCTTGAGGGAAGCTGAAATCTCACAACGTCTGACCTGGAGAAGAAGGGTCAAGTAAAGTGGACTTGTAGGAAGTTTGAAAAACCAAGGTGAATGTGCACCGTGTAGAACATGAATGACTTTGGTTGAATGAAATTGTTCAGACTTGCTATAGAAGAACAGGGGGTAGCTACCGTCAGTCCCTGTAAAACTGAACCCCTGAGGGCTGCGTTTGGTTGCTTCACTAGGAATCAAAGGAAGGTTCTTCAAGTAATAAAAACTAAACATTACTTGCAGCTTTTAGTTTGGGTCAAAGACATCTAGAAACTATATATGGAAGCAGTCTACTCTGGCCATAAACTCTCCCTTCTCCACCGACAGTGACATGAGTGCATGCTTCATTTTCCCCAGGGGCACCATAGCTAAGGTAGCACATCTTGCATCTGGTCACTTGGACTGGTACTCAGACTTGGAAATGTCAGGCAGTTTGGATCTCAGTCGTCTTGAGTACTGGAGGTGAAGCAGTGTCAGAGACTGAAAAGTCAAAAAGAATGATACATAAACAGAGTGGCACATCTGAAAACCAGTGAGTTATAGGTAAGAAGCATCTTGGCAATGGGCTTCTGAATTGCTGACAATCTCATCTGAAATTGTGTGTTTTTTCTGAGTGGAATGTAGAGGATGTTAAATCTACGTGTTTTAAAGGAAACAGCTTTCAAGGGATGGTATACAGATCAAATAATGTAGATGATGAACGTGAGTCCTGAAACTTGCCAACAAAATACATTTTGAAAAAAGTAATTTAATTCAATGAAGGATAATGATTGTTCAGACTGAGGAACTTATAGCTACCTAAATGGACAGCACTGGGGCAGTACCTTCAAGGAAATTCAGGGTCGTATACGTTGGAGGAAAAATCCAGAATATGTTTACGTGTTCTTATTTTCAACATGAGTTGAAAATGTTCTTACCCAATCAAGAAAAGACCCAGGCATGTAGGACAGTATAAGTCATTCTTTACAGTAAAATGGAAACTTTTACTGTACACAAACCAAAATCTAACAAATCTAATAACATAGATTTATTTTCTAACAATCTAATAAAATATTACATTTTGGTAAGAATGGGAATGAAGTGTGAACTGAGAGTCATGCTGAGTGCATTGGAGTTACTATTCTCTTTATTGGCACAAATTTGGTTTGGGCCAGTTTGGCTCTCCTCATTGGGGACAATATCACTATTTTAGAGGAAATACAATGGACGTCTGCAATGTAGTTGACAAACAAAATTAATTCAGACACTCCTATTTACATGCCAAATAATAAATAGTCCATGAAACTGAAAGGCAACAAATAATACTGAATTTATTTTAGGGGTCTTGCTTTTTCCTACAATATACATAATATGTAACTTTATTCCACAAAATGTTACTGAAATCAGAGCTATGAAGAACTTAAGAAATTAGACTCTTATAATGTACTAAGAAACTCATAGTTGACATAAACCTCACACGTGTGGACTAATATGCCCAATTTCCATTTATCCAATGTAAATGTTCTCCCATGTACAAATAAACTACCTCTCAGGTATGGAGCTAAATGAACACAAGTCCAGTGCATTACAAGCTTGTGTACATTGTGTAATGTACTCTCTAGGAAATGTGTAATATTACATTTCCATTGTTTCCTCCTTTACTATTCAGAAAACAGTTTACTTTCAATGTTTTCATCAGGACATTTTCTAAATTAGCCCATATAATAATGTGGTTATACTTTTCCCAGTAGGAGCTGTCATGTAGTGCACAAAGAATCTCTATGCAGAAGAAAGCAAACCGAATTAAGGAGTTTTATAGTAAATTAAGTTCCCTCCAATTTTTTCCTAAGATTAGTTTTGGTCTGGTGAATATTGAATATTCCTTGTACTTAACGCATTAAATATTCATCAACAAAAAGTGAGTTAAAACACTTAGCAAATCGGTCCTTCTGAAACAAGTTGTATAACGTGATCTTTTTGTACAAATCTAAATGCTTCCTGC
The DNA here is from genome assembly GCF_000708025.1 of Charadrius vociferus. Classification (NCBI taxonomy): domain Eukaryota; kingdom Metazoa; phylum Chordata; class Aves; order Charadriiformes; family Charadriidae; genus Charadrius; species Charadrius vociferus. The sequence goes on along the minus strand of NW_009649485.1, from coordinate 2,206,692 downwards.
CTGTAAATTCAACTGCTGCTGGAAACAGGACTTCAGATGCAGTAAGAGAAAAGCTGATGCCAAGTTAGAGATAAGTATTGCAGAGAGCTTTTGTTTAATCTAACACAGCTGCTGTCAGTTCCTGAAGAACCACACCAATATTGGTCCCCTTGTTGCTTGTGAAAGTACGCTAAGGAAATGGGATTGTGAATTTCACAACAGCAACAAAAGCCAGTATTTCAAAATATCTGTAGGGACAGAAGCTGAGGTAAACCATGCTTAGGAACCAGCGCTTCTTTTACCCCCTTGAGTAGAGCTGACTGCATAAAAACTAAGGACATATTTCACTTACAATTGATGGTATTATTTAGCTTAGCAACAATTGGATTTCCTGTAAAGTCAAGGGAAATAGCGGTCTCCAGAATGGAGCCTGGCTAGTCATTTAGCTTCATTAGTTCTAGAAAAAATAATTAAGAAGTAGTGCTCAAATAGCAAGCACCATTAAGCCTGGACATTCAAAATGGGGGCTTCTGGAAGCATCACGGAGCTTCAGTGTTCTGGACAATTAGTGTGGAATATAGTAACGTTTCCTTTCACAAGAATGTTATATTTTGTTTTTCTGAAATGTGTTAATTTCCTTAATTTTAAGACAAAAATATTTTGGGGTCTGGTACTCAATAAGAATCCTTTACAATCTCTTGAGGACTATAGCTGGCACTTCACAGATTGTTCTCTTAGGTTTGAGCTGCAGTATAATTTAGATCTGTTTGGATTTCAGGGATTTTCAGAGTTCGTTCAGAGAATACAGAGATGTTGACATTTCAGTGAATATTCATCATTGTCTCAAAGTTGGTTAACCCATAAAACGTTGAGAATGTTAAAGTATCACGAAAATATTTTGTCACAAAAGTGGGTAAATGCTGTGAGGTCTAATGGGAGATCTGCTGGTGGTATTAACTTCGTACATCTGGCAGCCTGGTTCCAATTTAGCTTGTAGTCCAAGGAACATTAAGAAGTTTGGTGGGGAAAAAAACAATCCTTCCCATAAAATTCAGGACTTAGAAGAGCAGACTCCCTCCACTTAGATGAGATTCAAGACAGACCAAAATAATAGCTTTTGCCTCTCTGTAGTTCTTGTAAGGGAACTTTTAAGTAGCTGATGAAATACAAAATACAAACTCCGATTATTCTATAGTAATTTTCTTGAGAGGACTTCATCAGCTCTCTTTTAGTGTGGAGAAATTAAAGGAGCCATGCAGACAGCATATTTTGTTAGGTCTTTCTGCCCAATATATGGCTTAGACAGCCGTGTTTGTCTTCTCTGGAGATGTTCATCTGGGAAACTAGAAAGAAATGTAAGTTTTGAGCAAGGTTCTTCAGACCCAGGTACTCCAGAATTTAAATCTTGGTTCTGGCACAGGCTCTATCATTTGTATCAAATCACATTGTGCCGTAGTTTCTCCAACAGAAGAAATATAGCAAAGTTAGTGTACCTTACGCCCTCAATAAAAAGGCAGCACAGATTAAGATACAGCCTTGTTTTCTAGAACCAAGCATGGAAATTATTTCAAGGTGTTCAGGAAATGTACGTGAAGGAACATGTGGCCAGACAGGTTGGAATTTCAGAACTCATCCATGCCAGATAAAAATGAAGAAAAAAAGCAAGCAGCAGTGTGAGTATATACACAAGTTTAAAAACAAAAAAAAAAAAAAAAAGAGAGATTTTATATTTGATCAGCTAATATATAATGTCAAGGATCCATTGGAAATAACAAAACTGGAAACTTGCTGGTTTGGTATGTCTTGCCAAGACTCCAGTATAAAGTGATGCCGGGCACTGATTTATCCACAGTAGTGACCAGGGAAGGTGACAGGAAAGGACAGGACCAACAGCCTGGTGACAGCGGTGAAGGGAGGGGGAATGTCCTGCGCAATAGGGTTCCAAAGGAGGGATGGA
>NW_009649485.1:2199273-2204703 GCF_000708025.1 Charadrius vociferus | reverse complement strand
TGGTGCCAAAGATGAGGAGGCAGAGCTAGAGATCTTTTTGGCTTTACAGACATTGTGACGGGGGGGAAAGGGGTTGTTAATACTGCTCATGTAGCTGCAAGGGCAAACGTACCATTCCTTTAAACTGCAACTAGGAACTCAACATGAGATGGGTGGAAGAAGGTTCTCATCGTAGATACTGCACAGAACTAGAAGAATAGCATGAAGGATGCTAATGAACCTTTGCTGTCTATTGGAAGAAAGGGGTGTTTCCTTCTTTTGATTTTGCCATCAATATAGGATCCTACATTCGCTTTGGAGGGTATTTCAGATTTCTGACTGCATTTTCTCTGGTTTTTGGACTTTAAAGCAGATGCAGCCAAACGGTACAGAAGGTTTAATTGCTTAGGGTTGCTTCATGCTCCTTAGTTTATTGTTGAACTACACAGCATTTCATCCTCGTTCTCAAGTGAAGTGATGGAGGCATGAATGGAGTCATGGTGGTGCTCTTTGGTAGCGGAACAATGAAACACCATGATCTCCTGATTTCTTAGGTGATTTAACCACTAGGGCATTTTTTCCTATCTGGGAGCTTTTTATTTTGTTTAATGCCAAACCTGCACTCTTGATTTTCAAGTGGCAGAGGTTTTGGGGTTCAAAGAAGAGCATAACGAAAGAGGCCAACTGGTATGCTTTCGCTGTCATGGTAAATGCTAAACGGAGGAATCTTCACTCATTGTTAAACATAGGTTTAATTCTTTTCTCATTAGTTTTCATACAGCATCAAATGGGTCTTCATAAATGAGAAGAAGAGTGAATAAACAGCACATTTGTTTAGGGCAAAGATCAGAGGGGAAAGTAGTGCTGAAGATGCCTGGGAAGTGTTTGTGTACGGTGCAGTGTGGCGAGGCTTCCATGGAGACAGGCAAACAGTCCACACTCATTTTAAAGCCTTTGTACTCGGGATAATGGGCAGCTTGAGAGAAGGAAAATTGAAGAGGGGAGAGTTTGCAAAGTACTGGACCTTAAAGTAATGTCCATGACTAATTGGCTTTTAATTGGCACTCCTGTTATTGTTATGGAAACTTCTAACTGCAGCAAAACCCACCTGCTTCTGGCACTAAACAAATCTTTAACTTCAATAATTCCTGACTAATCATAAAATAACTCTGAGGAATTATTTAGCTTCACATTCATAGGTCTTTAACGAGTCTTTTTTTGACACATGTTTGGAGTCGATCAAAGAGCTCTTTGAATATGTACATTGCCCTAAGTACAGTTACACAAACTAAGTTACATGTTGTTTTAAAAGCGTATGAGTTGGTTTTTGTTTGTTTTTTTTTTTAACCAAAAGAAGGTGCAATTTTTATTTTTGTACTACTTTACCCAAACTATCCAAGTTCAGGGAACTCGGAATGGTTTCAGTTTTGGCTTATCCCCTACAGGCAATGGCAGAGTTTAGAAGGCGTGCATATTTTTTATTTATTTATGATTTTTCACTTAATGTTTAGATCAAATATGTTTTCACACTGGAGCCAAGTGTCTGTGTAGGTCTTCTGAATGCATCTGTCTTTGGTTGGTGCTGTAAGCTGCGAGAGCCTCCAACAGAAATTGTATGAATGAACTTTCTATAATCAATTCAGATTTTAAATTGCTTAATCTCAGGTTTTAAATTGCTTGATCTGTAAAGCATTAAATACAAATTTTTAAAAGTATGAATTTTTAGTAACTATAATAAAGATGACTAAATATCCTGGATTTATACTGAAATAAGGAGAGGTTTGTAGCTAAAGAGCCTCTATAATACTGGTTACAGTTCTGGGACGTTTCCTGTTACTGACTGATGATTTTTTTTCTTGCCAAAATCGCCATCCTCTAGAAAAAAAAAAATCATTTTGCTGATGGCAATGTGTTTTCTTGTAGAATCTTTCAATTTTTTTGCACGTTGTATATAAACAGGCAAATCTTGCAGTGGTACTGTCACTTGTAGCAGAGTTGTGCCTTGCTGTCATGCAGCGCTCTTCCTATGATGATTTCAAGCATTTTTGGGACAACACAAACCCTTGTGCAGGTGTAGTGAGAATACAGAATAGAGATGTGCTTTTTATGGTCCACACTGTCCCATTCCAAAGAGCAACTTCTGGAAGCTCAGCCTGGGGGAAATCGTTTTTCAAGAATTAGCTACTCTTAGCACACATCTTTATCATTCATTTGTCAACTGATTTCTTCTTACTCCACTTCTTAAAATATGAAATCAGGTTAGAAAACTGTATTTCCTGTGTGGTACCTTGGTGTTCCTGGCTTTTTTGATTCTCAGAGATTTAGATGCCGAGATCTTCCATTGCATATTGCTTTCCATGCCATTTGGGTTGAATTTCTCACAATCCAAATACTTATTAGGCTGATCTTTTAGGTTTCAGGTAAGCGAGAATAACAGAAGTAAATGCATTTCTAAAAGGACTTGTATCTCCTTTGTCTGGAGCACCAACTGTTTTTAAGAGCTTTGAAGTATTGAACATGCTCCAGTCCATGGCGAAATATATAAAACTTTGCCAACAGCAGTGACACTGTGTTTATGCTAGGCAAGCTGGCACTAACGACCGAGAATGGGGTCAGGAAGATTTTTCCCTTTTGCACTCTCGGTGCTCTCCCTGGCAAGGACACTAGCACAAGGAGTGGTGGCTTTGACATATAGGACAGACCAGAGGACCTTTTTATACCTGAAGGAGTAGTTCCAAATAAATTTGGAAGAAAAACTCCGTCTTTCTTACCATGTCTCTCCTTTAACACCTTGCTCCCATTCTGCATCTTCTTAAGCCTGATCCTGTGTGCTCTGAGTTGTGCAAGTGCTTGTGCTGCTGTGAACTGGATTTATGAAATAAGGTGTGTTTAAAATATCTCATCCTGCTCTTATTTTTGGAGAGAAGTATAAAATTTGGATGAGTGCATAGCCCTAAGAGTTGCATCTTCCAGGGGATGGCAAAATGCAGGCTGTGACAGGAGCGAGTGGGTGGAGAGGCCTGGGGTTACTGCTGATGGAAATGTGATTGAATTACACCCCGAATAGGTACAGTGCTTAAAGTGAGAATGAGAACTACAGCAACAGCGGACTTGAACACGAAGAAAGGAGAGACAGGATTGGGGTAGTGATAAAGGGACAGAAGATGAAATATGCAGGAAAAAAGTGCTTAAGGGCCAAACACACTCCCCGATAAAATTCGGGATGCTATCCAAGTTCTTGAAGTCTTGCCATTACTCTCCTATCAGTATATGTTTGGGAAAACCATCCACAAATTAGTTTCTCCTCCCTCCCCCACTGCAAGTCCACATGGAGAATGATAATTTACTGTTCTGTCAGTAGCTCCGTTAACTCAGAGCAGAAATCTATGCAGAGAATGTAGGGAATCTGCCCCTCTTGGTAGAAAACACAGATATCATGATGATGCTACCTGATACAAATTCTTGTGTTGTGAGCGTATTTGTTTTTTTAAGGTTCTCAACTTACGAGATGTCAGGAGGTCGCCTAACCCCTGGAGCACGTGCATTATAATATAGTAGTAGTTGTAAAATCACAGTCTGTTTTTCCTGCGCGGTGTTTGCATCATTCGAGGCAGGGCACGAATAATTTCTGTGGACGGACAAGAGCTTTAGAGAGAAGGAAACTTCTGCCAGGAGGTTCCTTCTCATCTACTGCAGAAGCTATAAGTAGGAAGTCAGGTGAGACACAGGAACAGAGTGCATAGTGTCCTTTTTAAAGCAACTAAATGCTCCTTTGAGGAAGAAGATTCTAGTCCTGTCTGTGCCAGAGCCCCTGCATAATGCTAGGCAAATTACTTAAGTTAGGCTTTCTACTGTGTTACATGTGTACAGATAATAATTGGGTCCTGATTTTTTTTTTTTGGGGGGTGGGGGCATAGAATTTGAGACTATGGGGCATGAGAACTGCAGCTGAAGCATGGGATCATGGAAGTTCTGATTTGGGTGGTTTGCTCTGAAATACTAGGTACTGTGAACATTTAAGTAAGTCAGAGTGGGCACCTAAAATTAGCAGAAAATGTTTATGATCATCTTTGTAGTCTGGTATGGTACTGCGATGAAGAGTACACTAAAAAACTAATCATTAATTTTCAATATAACAGTTAAGGCCACATTTACATTTAAGGTAAATATCGGAGCATTAAGCGAGACCCACCGAAGTATAAAATAGGTGCTCTTATGCATGGATACACACACTCATACATGCATGAAGTCATTACAAATAAACGACTAGGGAAGCTGAATTAAAACTGCACGGGCAGGTTTCATTCTGTGACTTACAGAGTACGTTCCTTTCGGCTCTGCAATGCAGCTCAAGATCTCCGAGTCACTGTTTGGGTTTTTCCTTAACCTTTTTTGGCCTTGAGACTTTAGTTTACCGTTATTAATAATCTATTAGTCATTTGGCTGCTCCGTGGGAGATAACATTCGATAATTAGGCTAAACAGATGAGGTAATTATAGTGCTCTTATAAATCCTGTATCTTGCGAGGGATTATATTGCATGGCAGTAGTTCTTGAGTATATCCTCGATGAATCAGACTTTTTGCTCTGTGTGGGGTATTTTATGGTTAATAGTCACTGCGCTATCCAGGAGAAACATACATCACTTTGGAATGATGTCATTCAGATATTCCTGCCCCTTAATGAATTCTTTTGTGACAAAATAAAGGAAACGATTTCCAGATGTTGTTCCACTGGAATAAAGAACTCTATTGCCACGCCCTGCTAGCTAGAAACTCAGATAGTTGCACTGAAAGTCTAGAGTTTTGATGCACACAATGCAGACCTAGTAAAGTTAGAAAAATATAAGTATCACTTGTTCTTGATTGAAGTATTGGTGCTAAAGCTTGCACAAAATTTCTTGGAAGTCTGAGTTAAAAACCTGGATTCAGTTTTCCTCCTAGTCATGGAAATGGAAGTCATAGATCCATTATCCCTCTTCTTATCTGTTACACAGCTCTGCTTTTGAATTTCCCTTCCTTCCATATTGGAGCAATTATTTTAATTTAGTGTACAGGAAGCTTGTGATAAGCTGGCAATGTCAGAATTATTCCAAAAGCCCGCAAGACCCAACAGAGTGTATGTGGACTTGGGACTGGTGCTAGACCCCACAATAATGCTGAGCAGCACAGCGGTCTATCTTAAGAGATGATATTGAGGGACAGCTGAAGGACCAGAAGGGCTTTAGTCAATATTCTACTGACCTTCTGCCTAACTGTTGGTTAAACAACAGCATTTCCCTGTTACACCAATATGGCTAAACCTTTTCAGCCCAGAGAGCCGAGTACCCCTTGGTGGACCTTCCTACCAGGCCATGTGGGTACCGCAGTAATTCAGAGTATCTGGCTGTGTGCAGGTGAGTTGAGACGACTTCCGCTGTTGATCCTCACACCATGCCATAACAACTCTTTCC
>NW_009649485.1:2170028-2199252 GCF_000708025.1 Charadrius vociferus | reverse complement strand
ACCCTCACCCCCTGCCATAACAACTCTTCCCCAGCTACAACAGAAGAGAGGGCCGGATGGGACTGCCCAGTGGCCTGGATCCAGCCTGCTGGCTGCCACGTCACCACTCGCGTCTGAGCCAGACTGCTGTCCACAAGAGACTTTACATCTTGTGAGCGCCCTTCCTCAGGTCAACATCCTCCAACCCCGCTCTAGGACAGGACATAGTTTGCTGAAGACTCTGTGTTGGCGATACGTTGCAAGCCTGTTTCAGACAAGCAGTGCAAATAATTTACTTCTCCAGTTTATCAGGAAGAATGGTTCTGAAAAGAGGCTGAAGCTCATGAGAACAAGTTCTCACTCAAGATCTCCAGCCCTCTGCTTCTAGTCAGGCAGACAGTCCCATGGGCAAAACCTCTCTCTAGGTATTTTTCAACATCTCCTTTTAGCCTAGCCCGTAAGGAATACCAACAAAGGCACGTGAAAACAAATACACACACACCCCACCCCCAAATACATATGCATGAGTCTATTTGTCCTTCCTGATCTCCAAACTTTTATTTTTAGAATTCTCTCTCTCCTGGTATCCTGCCTTGTATTTTACAGAGAGATGCTTGAAAGCCTACACCCAAACCCTAGTAACTAAAATACCATGACATTCTAAAACACTGATAGCTATAACCAAGACACTTGATAGAAGGCATACAAGCCAGATAAAGAGCAGCAGAGCTGTGGTCCTGTAGATAATTTCCCTCTGCTGTTGCTTGTATAACAAAGCTCCTCATGTGATCCTTCACGTAGATGTGTGCTATTTAATCCCAAGGAATCCTTTCAATATCTCCTGCGTGCTAGTGTGCGTGTCAGTAAAGATCAAATGTCCAGTGATCCTTTTAATGTCTCCTAGATAAAGACCAGTGTTCTTCCTAAACAGAGTCAGGGAGTACTTAACGACAGGGTGGAGATCCTACTGAATTCAACTCTTAGAGCTTACAATGTCTGACAAAACACTGGTTTTCAGTTCTCTGTTTGATGGATGCAAAACTTTAGATATCGCTGAACATGGTATAAACTCTGAAAGTACCTGTTTACTGCTATGTAAATTCCCTCAGGACTTATCTCAGAAGTTCATAGATTTAGAGCCTTATGGATTTGGAGTGACAGAAAAGGAAGATGGCTTGTGTAACAGCAGCTTCGTGCCTTAAGCTGGCTGCAAGTTATTCTGGCCAGCTCTTACTAAGCGTTTGGGAGCATACGACATTATGTATCTTAACAGGAGGGGCTGCAACCATCGATTCTGCATCCGAGATATTCTTAAGCTGTCCCAGGACAACTGCAGAAAGGCCTGTCTAGTTGTTTGGTCCCTGCGAGTTCCCGAGTGCTGCGCACAGGAGAGCTCTCCTGCGGCTACTGCTGAGCCCGGGCGCCCGGGGAACACGTAGTTACTGTGAGACCTGAGCCTGAAGTGTCAGTGCCAGCAACCATCTGCTGCGAACGTGGGGAAGTCGCAGCTTCCATGTTCCTCAGATCCTGTATCAGGAAACAAGAATAACAATTACCTCATACTGTTGTGTTTTCTGTGTCACTGATGTTTGTAAAAACATCCTTAGATCTTTAGAGATCTTCTCTACTACTTCTCTATTAGTTACGCTATAATTCTGCACGCTCCTTCATGTTTAAGCTCTGTGCCTGCTATTCTGATGCCTTTTTGAAACAGTTTTGAGCTTCCTGCAAGAGCCTGTCCCTTGCTTGCTTGAAGCCTTGATTGTTTTTGTCGGCAACCTGCAAAAAATAACACTGCCTTTACAGTAATCCCAAATTGATTACTTTCCTTCCCAAATGTTCATACATTACTTGCCAGTTCGTAAAGATCAGACAAGCTTGCCTAGTATTCCTGCATTTATTAGGGTCCTAGGTATATTTTAACAGCAAATATAGCAGCTTTTATTGAGTCTTTTATTGGTATTTATTGGTTGAATATGAAACATTATTTGGAGGTAGAAAAGCCAATGACAGAAACGTAACAGAACTGTCCGTAGCTGCTCCCTGCATGTCAGAACTGGTGTCTGACACTGTATGTTTAACAAATTGCCTCATCTGCTTTCTCCATGAGCGGACCTCTGCTTCTCTCAGCAGTACCTCCAATTCCTTTATCTGATGTCCAAGCAGGTTTGCATTGTACTTATCACCCAATTTACTTAAACTTCAGTTAAGTTTAAACTCTACAGAATATCTTTCTGACTACAGCAGAGTACTTAGTCAGGTTCATCATTTTAACCAAATAGGTAGTCTCGTTGGCATAAAACCAGTTTAATTACACTTTAGTTTCATTGTATTAGTTGGAATTCATATAGAAAGTTAGACCTCCCTAAACTTGCTACTAAGTAAAGATTTCAGTATTACCATTTTCAAATAATTGACTTGATCCAAGTTCAGGTTATGTTCTATATAAGTTCATTAAACAGCTTTCCTCAAGCTTTTGCTTTATAAGCCATTTTCCAGCTTCTGTAATAGGATTAGACTGTATTCATTTCCATGATGTTCAATAACATAAACCTGAGATTCATATGGAGTTTATGCAATCTTTAGTACTGCCCTGGAAAAAGCACCCTCTTCTATCAGTAAGAACTGCCTGGAATTTGCAGGGTGGCCATACTGATCATTGAAGATTGTAGAAAGTCAACATGAATTAATACAAATATTTACTGGAGGAAAAAAGCTATGACTAACTTGTTTCTCTCTCTTTGTGAAAAACTAGATGCCACAAATGTAGGACATAGGTTAATGTATGAGTGTATATAAAACCGCCAGGTTTTACAGATGGCTTCCAGTAAACAAAATATGGTATTTCAAGGTACTATAGGCTAAAACAGTTAAGCAACTAGACTATGGAAATAAGCATAAATTAAAAGACATTTAAGAAGTGTAACTTGGGCACACAGCAGGCCAGCAAAGAGAGACTAAAAATATAATCATGGTCATGTTAGCATCAGTTGAATCCCTGGCAGTGGACAGCGTGGCTTGATAGTAATGAATTATTGGCCAGATCTTGATGATTTCTCATTTCTTGAGATGTTATTGCACTATTAAGGCCAGTTTTCTGAAACCATCTTCACATGCATGTATTTTTATAAAATATGGCTGTGTTTTTAGACCACGGGACTGTTGTCATGGGATGGAAATGATGTATCTTATCCTAAGTGTGTATTGTGTCAGTGCAAGGGAACCGTGACCTAACCTGTTTGAAATGAGTCGGTGTTCCTGGGATAAAAACAAGATCGATAATGGTCTCTATTAGGAAGAGTAAAACCTAGTGTTGTTTTAATTTATCCGGCAGTAATATCGTACAGCTGGGCTAACGTTCTAAAATTGCATGTATATAGACCCTTCAGAACTGCCCAGGGTGAGGTGTGTTCCCTGTTAATTAGGACAATGGTACAATGAAATCCTGACGGGAGCCCTTGAAAAGAACTATAATGTAAGTCATAATAGGACATCTTTTTGCAGGACAAAGGAGCAGGTAGATTTTCTTAGTAACTTACAATAACTCTCATGCCATTCCTGTCCCCGATGTGCCGCCCCTCCCCCCCATTTTTTCAACTACGTTTTAACTGAACAAGCAGAAAACCTGATTAAGCAAGGAGTTACTGCCCTGGAAATTGCATATAGATTATTTAACAAGCATATGAAAAATTGAAACAAAACCACCTTCCATCCTTTACCAATGCCTGCGGCTCAGTTTCTCTTTGAAACGCTCAGCCATCCAGCAGAACTGCAGTACTTGGGGAGTAAATTTAATCCAGATTCTGTGGAGCCTAGCAGGCTGTCAGAAACCAGAAACAGACACTAAATTACGTTGAAATACATTAAGTACACTTTCTACTTTTGTTTTGGATTTTCTAGCTCCACAGTCTAGAAACTTAAATGTCTACAGCAAATCAGAGCTACCTTAAAGGTAATTGTAGTGATGCAAAAACCACTTCTCAGAGTGATTCTGTTTTGGCTGCTGTGGATTTAAGGTATTATAGAACTTACTAATGTTAGGTTATTAAAAAAAGATACACTACGTAGGTAAGGTCATCGTCACACATGGCTCAGTGCTACTGTGTCAATGGCTGGGCACGTGTGGACATCGCAGTGTAGTGCAGCCCTACAGTTCCTCTCAAGTAGGAGTGCTAATGGATGAGGTGAAGGAGAGGGGGACAGCTGGAAGCTGTTACTAGGAAAATTCCGCATAGGAAAGTTGGGCAACCGGGATTTGTGTTTTCCCAATCAACATTACTCTAAATTATTCTAGCAGAGGACTCCTCTCTGTGCAGCAGCCCTGCTGCATCTGAGCTGGATGCAGCTTGTTTGAGGGCTCCTGGTTACCTCCGCAGGACACAGCGCTACTCGCATCACACGCAGCCCCGACCCTCAACAGGAGCCCCACGGTGGGTAAAGACGGTTCTTTTGGACAATCTTACAGGTATTTAGAAACAGATACTTCCTTTTGTTTTCAGTAGAGTTTCCTCAATAGATTTCCACAGGAAAAGAGGGAAATCTGTATGAAAAACAGGAAGCAGTTCTCAGAAGTTCTCTGTAACATAGCACTAGGAGGAAGACTTAAAATAAATGCAGTTGTTTAAAACAGTAGGTGATACCAGTTATATTATCTTATGGTAAAAACAATGATTGAATTTAACATCATAGGGCTATAGTAGAATTAAAAACCTCAGGTATTTCATTTTAGTTCACAGTAGGTGACTGATATTTAAACTTCTGCAACCAGGTTTTTACATCATATTTTCTATTTCCACTTTATTGCCCTGGGCAACTATTTTGGAAAACTTCTCATCTGTCTCAGCCTTGGATGAGATCCCGAACTTTCTAATGTTGATCCATTCCTCTTGCATCCAATATAAGACTTAATCTTTTCCCTTGGCTTTTTGATGTCCTACAATACAATTTCAAATCCCAAGATTTATGTAATAGAAGGAGGAAGACAGCTTAGGATGAAATTTGACAAAATTTGACGCACAGAAATACTTCTTAATGAAAACATTCTAGAAATTTCACACTAATGTTCCTTTCTGATGCATCTTCAAACTTCCATAAAGTTCCACAGGTCATGGAGAAATTGTTTGAACTCTTACTGTGAACGCTGAAAAGGAGTGAGGGAGTTTGTAACTCTCCACCTTAAAAGCAAATCTAGTCACACTAGGAAAACCTTCCAGTTGGCTGCGGGCTCCATTCGGAAGCTTATTAGCCTATGTAGGCTTAGGGAGGTGGGGGCAGCCTGTTAGAAAATGGGGATAAAGCACGTGGGATGACAATTTTTGAGGAAGAACCCCCCTTAAATTTGTAAGTCTTTAAGAAGAAATTTGAGCCTAATTTTACTGTCACTTTCTATATTTAACAAAGCCAAACTTCAGGAAGAAGACGAATTTGGCCTTCACAGTATATTGTTTATATTTGAGAACATTAGGCATAATATATTGTGTGCTCATTTCTAATACAGAAATAGGTCAAAAATAAAAGCAGAAAGTTTCTGAGCTTTACTGCCAAGTTTTTAGTAATTAGCAACACTATGTTCCAAGAGATGTATGAAATAAAAATTCAAAATCCTCTCAATTCAGAAGCATCCAAACCAAAACCCCTTTCGTCCATACTACTTGGCTGTCAATGCTGCTGTTATAATTTTTAAAGCTGTACTAGCTACGTAGCAGAATTTCACAGAAACATTTCAGGCATGGCATATTATACTTTTAAAAGTTTCCACTAGAGCGAGTGAAAAAGGCTTTGTAGATTTGAAATAGTCCCACTGAAATCAGAGCAGAAACAGGCCTGATACGCTGCACAGTTCCTGAGTTTCTTTCAGCTTAGTCCCACAAGAGAGCCTGATGGCTTTTATTTGGCTTGAGTTAAAACTATTGAACAGACTGGAGTTTGTCAATATATCTCACACAGAATCTAAAGATACTGTTTCGCTTGAGATGATAGACTGAAAAAAACCCACCCAAGCAGTAGTAGGTCTTTGTAGGGAATGTAGATTTGCTTGGTTTTGTTTTCTGTAGTTACTTTAAACAAGTAAATGGGGGAAAAGAGTCAATATAGTAATTGCATAGTACAACACTGTTGTATCGTTAAGCCTGACAGCTATCGGTAGAGCCCCCTTCCCTTTCCAAACCATCAGTCTTAAAATGATCTTGATTGTACTTATTACTTGAAGGGGCTCACCGCAATCTTTCATTACATGATCGTTTGCTGCTCTGTAGTGTGCCATGTTGTTCAGCAGCTGAGAGAGACTCTTAATAGTCCTCTACAAGTGAATTTCTATAGACTATAGTGATTAGGTTGGCAACAACAGCTAAAGGTAGGATTTAACATCCTTGAAATAGGGCATGAGTACCTTAAACATAATATATCTGGAGGGTCTTTAAAAAAAAAAAAAAGATGCTGGCAGAAAACTGAGCCAGCTGTACATTTATGTCCTCGAAGGATTAATGACAACATCCCATGAGCATGCAGAAGTCTGGTTTGCATTAGCAAAGGCTCATTGAATTGCATTCATCCTGGTCAGAACTGGGATACTTAGGATAAATACTGTTTATTTTCAGGTCTCCACCCGAATGGGAATAGAAATGACCTTAATTTCAGATGTAAGGGCCGCTATTACTGCTTGTTTGAGAAGTGACATGGTCCAGATTTGTTGAAGGGTCCAAGCTGGTAAAAAAGCTAACATAAGACATGGTGCATAAATTTCATTTTCTAGCAGAAGCATTTGTTTAAAATGCCAGATCATTCCCAGATCTCTAGTTAAAACACAAACACATCATTAGTAGCAGAAAGAAAGGATATATCACATGCAGATCTATTTCAGATGACTTTAAAACCACGTCGTTCACAACTGCCTCAAGCAGCCTTCAGGTGTCTATAGTGGTGATGATGGAGAATATGTTGTGGTGAGATTTCTGGCAGCAGCTTTAAAAATTGTTATTTAAATACACTTATCAGAATAATGGGAATTTAGGCTCTTGGGTCCATAGCAGTGTAGAAGAGGCACGATGGCATGCATACAAGTTCCCAGTATCCCTTAAGACCACTGTTTACTTCAGTTCTTAGAAAGGCCATGCAGGATCAAAGGTTACTTCAGAGTGTATCATTACTGATTAGTAAAGGGCTTAGCAAAATCTTGACCTAGGGCAGAACTTCAATGCCTTCCTTTATTTCAACAGTTTCTTGTAGGGAGCCTTTTAATCAGGTCCAGGCAACTTGATTCTGTGGAAATGTTTCAATTCCTGTATTTTCCAACCTAGACTGTGCAAGATTCTAGGAAACTGTTATTTCTGGCTGTGTGCAATTTGACATTACAAAATAACTTTCCCGTTGCAAATGATACCTAGATGTAGGACTCTGATAGCTGGGCTGATAAAACAAGAGCTGCTTGTATAAAGTGTCTGCTTTGTGCACGTCGCACTGTTGATTGTGACTAACCCATGTTTATAGATGGAGACAATTTGAATATTGTTTACTGTATTGATCACTGTGTCACCTTCCCAGAACGTGTCTGGTAATTCTGCAGAGCCATACCAATCACATTTGAAATTTTGGGGTCTTTTACTTCTGCAACTAATTGTATTTGTTTTCAATACCAGCGAAGAGAGTGCATTGTGACACTGTTGCTCATGAAATAATGAGGTTGTACCAGCACACCCCAGTCCAAGGGATCTGTGCTACTGGTGTGGACAGGATTTATGTGACCTACTCATGCTAACATCAGTGTGACTTCCTTGATAACTCAAAGAGGGAACTGATACCGCTGTGCTTAGGCCATTGTAATTGAATTCTGCTGCTATTGTATTCTTTTGGCTCAAAACCTGGGAGATCCAATAGGGTTTTAGCTCCATTCTGCTAGTGCTACTTCGAAGAAATGTATTGGTTTCCTGTATTTCACATCACCTATGTATTTAAAAAAAAAAAAAGCTAAGATAAGTTCTGTACAATTCTAAACACAGAGACACGTCTGTACTGTGATGTAACCACTCCTTAAACTTGTACATTTAGAGTATTCATGGACACGTTCCTCATAAATGTGTGGTTTTATCAGGGTCGGTTAATGGTTGGACTTGATGATCTGAAAGGTCCTTTCCAACCTCAGCAATTCTGTGATTCTATTAAATGTGTCCTGGTTTGTCTGCCCACTGTCCTATCCGTTAAGCGGATACAAGCCTGTGTGAAAGTTAAATTGTGTGATCAAATGTTTACAAAGAACCCCAGAATGATGTGACATTCATCTTGGCCTGGTTTTTATTGCATTCTAAAATGGCAAAGACAGTTTTCTGAAGGACTGTTTTGAATTTTAGAAGTGACTTGAAGCAGAGGTTGTTTATAAACTTGACTGAGGACCCAATTATTATTGAGATTTTCAGTTGCCCCTGTAATGAAAATAGAAATCAAATTTCCGTACCTTCTTAAAAAGATATAAGCCCACAAGTTGGAGCTTCATCATGTAGAACCCAAATTTGATACCATGAAAATGATATCAGTGGCTCAATTTAAGCCACTGGGAGCCTGATTTGAGTATGACTCATGATGTTACATCAGCATTCCATATAATAACAAATTACAGAATTCCAAACAAAATGTAAGGCTTACAAGAATGTATTGAATTGGATATAAGAAGATAAGAACTTAAGAACAACCATGCTACGCTTAGAATCTCATCTTGTCTGCTGACCTGTCTCTGACAGGGAGCTAGAGTAGATGCTTCAAAAACGCAATACAGGCACAGAGCAAGTCTAGAGCGATGTTTTCCCAGGTCCCAATAATCAGCATTTTGAAATTTCTACACACCGCATGTGTATATGGGCTTCAGTGGTGTTTTAATGAACATACAAAAGCTTATCCTTCTAGACATGTAAAAACTTATCTGAGTATTTACGCAGTTTCACAATTTCACAGAACCGTATCATTAATTTTGACAGTGTTATTCCTCCCCACTGAGAATGATATTGTGGTTCCATGGTGTGGAGTGCCTGTTTTCCCTCAACGCTGGCACTCTCTGCTCACTGAAAATCGAGCCCGGCGTGGGTTAGAGCCTATTACTTGAAGGGCCTCCACAGCAGTAGACAAAGAGCTGACAGTAATTCACGCCGAGCGGACAGACCACCTCCACTCCTCGCGGTGTAATAAAAGCAGGCTATGCTTACCTACAGCGCAGGAAAAGACCCCAAAGGTCTCGTAGAGGATTTAGCAAAGAAAGCATGTTTTGCTATTTCCAAGCTCTATTGCTATCGTCCCACTGAATTGTAAAGGCTGCATCTGAGCAGACAAAGTTTTGCTTGCAGAACAGCCTTTTTTCCAAGGGTGGGATTCATCGACAGGTTCTGTTGGTTTCTATGAGGAAAACTGGATTTTGCACTATAGATATGTTGCTGCCCTGTTCAGTGCTGCTCTTGTTACTGACTTATCACATCACTATTATTACAGAAGAAAACATAAACTAAAAAATCTTAACGCATTAATGAGATGCTAGCTTGAAAGTAATGCACTTTCTACTCCTTAGAAATCTCCCGAAAATTCAGTGCAAGTAATTCTTTACAATTTTTAGGATTGGTTTGTTTATTTTTTTAAATAATAAACATAATGATCATACTGTCTCTAGCAACTGCATCTTCTGTGGAACTGTGGGGATTGCCCCACTTCCTATACAGCTGGCAGAGGCGAGATTTACTCACTCTTTCTACTGTCAGTGGACTGCAAGGATCAGCAGGACCTGGGGACGATCAGCACTTCTCCAAACTATGCCTGATGTTCTCTAACCCGAGATAAGAAATGCTGAAATCAAAGTAATGTCATTTTGAGGCAACGTATTTGTCTTTTCCTCTAGAAGATGTATAAAAACAAAAGAAAAACTTACAAGCTTCAAGTGTAATGCCAGTACGATCTCAAACTGCCATCAAACCAGTCTCATCTACTGCATGGGTTCATTTCCCGAGCAATGACTCTGAAATCCACATTTAGATTATTTTAACTGCTTTTTTGTTCCCTCTGGGTCTGTGGCCAATTGAAAGGTGCTCGAGATTGATTTTAGCATCACATATAAAACGTAGCAAAAAACATATATAAGTTTTAGTAGAGCAGCACATGCTGTTATGTATTTAGGCTTACTTGCCAGCGTATCACCTGTAACAATGGAAAAGAGTTCCCTAAGTTAGAAGCACAAAACAATTCATAATGGAAAACTTTGTGGGGATTAGACCTGCAACTTTATAATCTGAAAAAACATGGCTTATTTTTAAAAATTAAATTTCCTGAAGCAGAAAACTACAATGCAATGTTTACAAAACTGGTGAATTCTCCCTGTAGAATAGAATAGTTCAGTCGGAAGGGACCTACAGCCATCATCTGGTCCAAGTGTAACTCTTCTAAATTATTGTTTGCTTTTAAAATTGTCTGTATTTGATATTCATGGTAAGAGTTCTCTAGAATTCATACCATGCAGTCTTCTCCAAGATACATGTTTATGTGAACAGATTTTTAAATGAGATTTTTCTTAATAATCTGAACGGGTAATTTCATCATGCTCCTTTATCACATATACATTTATCTAGGACTAAAATACTCAGGATGGGGCCTGTATTTTATACGTTTGGTTCTGGCAAGTACACAGCAACCTCTGAAATAACAGACTTCTGAAATAACAAACATCAATGTCAGAGTTCAAAATATACATAAGTCCTTGGCCACATTTGCATAGAACAAAGTAATAACATCTATTAGGCAAAGTTACTTCCTCATCTTACCATTTAAACCAGAATAGTTATTATTCTGGTGACATGAATTATTACAATGGTTGAAATAAGTCCAATAGTACAGTTTGAGTGGTCGTAGTGTATTTATTAATAAAAGCCTACTGTTGCCGGAGCCGCAGTAGTATTTAAAATCAAATCCATTTATTCCTAAGTAATGCTGTTGGTCAAGTTTCGAATAACTGGTTTGCTCATGAATGTGAAGTGAAGAATGCAAGTGGTCTGAATGCATGCCATATATTTAATAATTTGTATCATGTAATCTACTTGAGCTTTCCGTTTTACGGGACGGCTATCTCAGTCTGATTCTCTTCCATCATATAGTCAGGCTAGACCTTGTAGGGGTTTTAAAGGAAAGGAGGATTCCCCATTTATATGTTTTAAACATCTTCATTCCTTTTTTCAGTGAGATATAATGTCGTATTTCTACCTGGACTAGAAATGAGAGAAGTCCCTTTTTCCAGGGTTACCCAACACCATTTCCTCTCTCTGTGACAAAGTGTGAGAAACCAAGTAAGACATGCATTTATGGGCAGAGAGGGGTGAGGGAGTTGCATATGCACAGCGGATGTAAGGTATCACACAGCCCTCTAAATTATTGACTAGAATCTTTACTAGCGCATAAATGTGCACATACCAAGCAGCTTGGAGTGAGGTGAGAAAATGTAAACAGAGGAATACCAGCAGATGGCCATGACAGCCAGCTGCAAACAGCACCAAGGCCAAATAAATGTCAATGTTAAAGTACGTATTTTATTTCTGAAAAATGTACAGTATTTTGAAAATGTTCTGCTTGCCCCCAGATCCCAGCCTGTGTTGATAACCACCGGGCCGACACTCTTACAAATGATTGTTTTCAATTCCGTAGGAAAATATTTGCTGTGCCAGCGTGTCAGAAACTCTAAGCCTAGCTTTTCAGATTAAATTTGGCTGTAGGCATGAATGGATAAAAAGGGTCTTTGCAATATTGGTATGGCTGTCTCTTACACAAAACCTGACATCTACATTGAATAGTGTGTGCTGGTTTCCAGCTCAGCGGGGAACTTCTGTGATTTGAATGGAAATGAATTAAGTGATTTGAGACTGGACAATAGGCATCCGTCAAGCAGAGTCTCCAATGCGAAAGCATGACCCGAAGGCAGGGACTTGTGCAGGGTTTTGTCATACTAGATTTTGGTTGGACTCTTCAGCTATCTAATCCTGTATCCTACTCGTTAGGTCCCACAAACAGATGCTTATGAGGAGTGTGCAAAAAATCCTGGGATAGGCTGTTAACAGGAGAAAGTTGCATCTAAAGCTGAGAGTCAGTTTGGCTCTCACACTGAAATACAGGGTTCAGAGATTTTCCAAAATTCCAGCTACTATTTGTCACTATAACTCAGAAATTCTTCTTACCAGAGTAATAGTTCATCCGTTTGAAATCCTGGTAATACCCAGGTATTGGGGATATTTTGTAGGAACAGTACTTCACCACCTCTCCTTGAGATGCACAAAGAATTAAAGAAAGCATTAAGCATCTGTAAGCTTGTAGTTCACCTTTTCCTATCTTAAAGGTAATTGTAGAACCATTAGCTAAGGTGAGTAATAGCTGCCTACTTCTGTGGTCATTATAATCTTTTTAGATGGGGAAACTGATGTGAAGGAAAATGTCGATGATTCTTCCAAAGCTGTGGTCTTAAGTCCGAGTCAGGGCTAAGCTTAGAGCATGGGTCCTCTTAAATTGTAGGTGTGTGAGGTAAGCTTGATTCTGAGAGCAACAACCTGGGCTTCTTGCGGATGAAGACAAGGTGTTGTTACCGACACTCCTAACATCAAACTATATTTTGTCATTTTATGTATATTAAAAGTTTAAAAAGAATACTTATACATACGTCTCCCCTGATATTCACATACCCTATTGCATCCTTAGTCCTTCCCTGGCCTTTCACTGCACTGTGTGTGTAGATTGGCTTGGTGACTCAGGTAGAGATGTCATCTTTCGATTTAATACCTTCTAAGGTTTGCCTTTTTTTTTAAATCGGTAGTTTAGTTGCTCTTTTAATCCACATAACCTTTCATCAAGCTAAGCATCTTGCAATCCACGACTTGCTTCACCCGTTGTGTAAGAACCACTTCTTTTTTGGTCTGCTTTGAACCTGCCTCCTGCTTTCATGTGATGACTCGTTGTTCTTGCATTGGAAGCGCCTGAACAATTCTTCCCTATTTATCATCTTGATCTCAAGGAAAATTTTATAGACCTTTTTTGTATCTTTCCTCATCTATCTCTTTTCCACATTTGCAAGTGGCTAAAAGAGCTTCCGTGTCCTTTTTTTTCCGCACTTGTTGCCTTTTCTATGCCTTTTCTAGTTTTATTCTGTTTCAGGTGGAAGGGTCACAATTTCCTTATTCTGAAACAGGTGTTCTATGAATGCACATAATTTTTCTCTTTGTACTGTTCTATATTCCTCACTGCAACTCAGCAAGTGAACAGATACATTCCTAGAGTTACAAAGCCCAAAGATATCATTCCCGAGCCATTATAATAAGCTGAGAGTGCAGCACTGTATCTGTTCCACTGAAGCCGGAACTGTGTTTTGGGTTGGTTTTTCTCTCCCCTGTCCCCGCCCCTGCAAGTGCATCAGTTTTCATGAACGTGGTAAGTATCACCCGCCATCATCCAGTCCCTCAGTGTCCTCAGATCATGCTGCAATTCTTCACAGCTGATCCTTGTTTTTAACATCTTGGATAATTAAGTAATTTTTTTATTTTTTATTTTCATTATTATTTTCTCTAGAAATCAAATGATAATCGCATTACTGTAGCTTTCTTTGCCATGTGATATAAAACATATGTCTCCGACTAAAACACAGACCAAAAAAAATGTGTTTTCGAGTACCAACCAAGGCAGACTACCAGTCATGGTTAGAATTGGCATAAAACTGAAGTTATGTACCCAGCTCCCCTTCAGACAGTGAATATTCTGATCCGAATCCAAGCTTTGTGATTCAAATGCGCTTTTAGTTGAGACATGAATCAAATTACTGAGGTGGAACTTTACTGCTTCTAATTCCAGAGATTAATTCAGACTTGCCTCTAAACTATAGTATCTTCTGCAGTGTTTTTAATGAGATAGAAACATCTTGATATAGCATGGGTTTTAATGTACGACAGGGTACCCTTTCTTTTAACACAAATTGATATTTTAAAAATATAAAATCTATAATGCATATCATCCACTAAGTACATTAATGATGTATGCAGTATGCGTTTGTTTAACCGAGGGGAAAAAAGCCCTTTAAACTTAAGGATTTGCAATCTAAGCCACAAACTACTTTTACACCTGTTTTATACCATTCACCTCTGACCTGGCACTTTGTATACTATATTCTGGTTTTACAGTTCCATTTATGAAGTGATGGAAAAAAAAATCTAGCATTTTTGTAAGCATGGCAAAGATGCATGTGTTCCCAGGGTCCTGGGAGGATTTTTGTGTTTGAAAAGGTGCTTTATTTTAGGATTGGTTAAAGCACAAAACAAACATTCAAAAGCATTGGTTTGCTTAACTTCACCAAAAATAATAAACACCCGAAAGTGAAGTCGGGCCTCTGCATGGTGAATTGATGGATAATTCATAAGCCTGCTTTTAAAACAATACAGTACGTGGTTTTCTTTCTGTATTTCAACAGCTCCCCCAGCTCACATTCATCCTGCCTGTTGCGAGCCGTTATACCATTCTCCCTCCAACATAGAACCTAATTAAAATTAGCCACTCTTGTTGCCAGTATTAAAACTTCATTTTGAACCAGTACTCTGACCCTTTCTGAAGCCTGACTGATGATAGTTCAGATCTTCATTACACCGCTCATCCTACTAATCCTGTTCCCTTTGCCCAAAGATAAATATCCAGGCATTGCCGTCCGTTCTATGCATGCAGGATCCTTACAGGCTGTGGTGATAGATGGAAAAGGACAGTCTTGCCACCATGGCTGTTCAAGCACCAGCCTCTGTCCTAATGAAATCAAGGAAACCAACAGCTGGGTGTTGTCTGCTGCCTTCGGATGGGCCCCCTTTTTACCGCTCTCAACAGCCTCTTGTTTTGTTTTGTACAAACTATGCAGTTTCATCATTCATTCTGACTGTTTGATTTAAGCTTCCATTCCCTGGGTCGAAAAAAGGCTGGCAAGGGAGGAAGGATGAAAGAAGGTGACACTTTGACAGCTCCTTTTTCACGGTAATGAGCACAACTGCTCTTTCTTTCCCCGGCTCCTGTTCACCATGGCCTTTTCTTTCTTTATAGAGCCACATGAAGGGAAGAAATTGCAGTTCAGCTCTGCCTTCCAGGGAGTGACTAGATAAACTGGAGGGCTCAGGGTGTCTTTTGTGGGCTCTGCCTATGGAGTCATTGCTTTGTTCAGGGGTTATTTTCGGTTTGTTTCCTGTATATAACGACAGGTAAATGCAGATCAATAGAATTAGTTTCAACTTGAATACATGAGGCTGCAAAGCATTATTTACTTCCTGGTGACTTCTCTACTGTGTGTTGTGGTCGTTCGCGAAACAGAGCTCCATTAATTTAGCTAGTCCATGGGAGTCTGCCACAGAAAAATTTGCTTTGCTTGGGAGAGGAAGAAATAATTGCTACCTTTCCAGCATTAATAATCCTCTCTGCTAAGAACAACATCATTTAATGAAGAGGCCGTTTAGATTATAAGTAACCTGTATCCTAACTAGAAGAAAAGATTTCTTTGATGCAAGACAGTGCTGTTTGCAGAAGCAGAGCCATAACTGATAAGGTTGGAGAACTGCAATTTAAGTATAAATGACTTTTAGCACTTCACAACAAGTGCCAAGCCTCAGGGATTGACAGTTTCTCTGATTTATACGAAGTACAGATCTAAACACCTCAAAACTTTTAGGATTTTATCTTTAATCATGATTATTTGATGTGAATTCAGAGCTTAGATCATTCATATGCTGCATAGTATTTACCTAAAAAGCTTCACATTTGCTTTTTAAAGTTTCCTATTTTTAAATGCATTTGAAGCATCATTTGGAAACTGTAAATCATGATGAACAAAAAAACCCCAAACTGAAGAGAGCAAAGCAGGTAGGTAACAACAGAAGAGAGCGAACAGAAGAAAGCACCACACAAACAGTAGGAAGGACGTTATACTACAAAGAACTTTTGTTTTAACAAGGGACAAAAAGTAGCGAGTGTTAGATTGACAGCACAAGAATAGACCCGGTATATAACTCTTCTGTATAGAGATTAATCATAACTTTTCTGAAAGATATCAACCCCCTGGCTACACTGAAAGGTCTTTCGTTCAAAGTTGGTGCGTTCACCTGGGAATATTCTGCCAGCGGTGTTCATATTTCACAGCCAGAAGACTTCTCCTGCAAAACGAGTCACCTCACAGCCAGAGCTCCAGCACTACAGAGATAGGCAGTCTGGCAGTTTCAGCTAAGAGCCTTCTTATTTCTCCTTTTCTGATTCTTTTCTCTCTGCTAAAGGAATTGTCCCTGGGGACTGTGGATAGTACTGGAAATTAAACAGAGCTATATACATTTATTAATGGAAACACAGATCTTTCAGACTAAAGACCAGCTTCTCTTGTAACTTCTGCTTATAGCTGTTCAGATATTTTCGGGGGTGGGGGGGTGGGGTGGTTGGTTGAATTAGGAATCTGCATAAAAAATGTTTTGCATCTGCAGAAACTGCCTCTTCAACATGAAGTGAAATATTTCATTTCTTTTTTTGCGTGTGTGTCTTGATGTATATTCAAACTCAATTTAGCTACGCTGATTTAATGTTTTTCAGATAGGAAAAATCAAAACACTCCAGCAAGAAAATGCCCAAATAAAAGGCCACAATTTTTCTGCTTTTCCTTTTATTTTCGTCTATGTGAAATCTCGCCTGACGTAACCTAAATATGCAACTAGTTTAAACTGTTTCCAAACTATATTTTTGGAGGATGAACTATTCAGCCCGAGTACTTTGTCTGGGTCTAAATTAAATGAGAGCAGTTGCTGTAGGTGAGAGCGGTCCATCTGTTTACCTCATTCATACCAGTTCTGTCAGGCCACCAAACTAAACCACTATAAACAGCCCCCTTGATGTCTCTTTGCTCTGCAGTAGAGAATATCTGAGACCTGTGCTTTTAAGGGTACGCCTATGTCGTGCAGTGTAAAAGCAGCTGAATTACTTCCAAAGAGCTGGTGATTGTGCTGTGCTGCTCCGTGGAACTCGGAGATTTGGGGTGCTCAGATGTCACGCTGATGCAGCGCCGCTGCCCTCGGCGCCAGAGCAGGCTCACGGGAGGCAACACAAAATACAGCTGTACCCCCAGTTGCATATATACGGTTGGAAATCCCACCTTGGGATATATGCTGAGACAGGCACAACCTATTCTTCTACAATTTTCATAAACGTTGGCTTTGCTTTGATTGCTCATATTTGTGTCTTGTGTAATTTTCTGCTAAGCAGAGTGCTACTTAGACCCATCAGCTCTGGGAGTGTGAAAACGCTACCGTCAGAGCTCAGCTTAAACCTGACAACGTTCTGCTTTAACCTTGGCTGACCTCGCCATATGCAGTTCCAGATACTTTTATGTTATGTGAACTAATGCCAAGGACATGTGATGGGGTCAAGCACAGAGAATAAAAGCAGAGCAGATGTGCTGTGAATACCAGATTTTTCAGTGTTATGATTAATGTGACATCACGAACCTTTCCTGAAACATTCTGCTGTGAAAAGAGACTCTTCACAAAACAAAGCACAGGGCCTGTTTTATTCTGTAGATTTATTGAAAGGTTTGGGGTCTTTCCACTGTAATCTGATTCCTAACACTTGGCACCTCTTCTCTTGAAGTGGATGATGTGTGCTGTGGTGGCAATTAGTGCTGGAGGCTCAGGCACCCTTCGGAGAACATTTTTGCCACAAACAAGGAGGGACTGCAACACACAGTCCATCACAGCCTCTGCACCTTATTTTTCAAGTGGTTTTAAGAACGGTGCTGTGAAGGCTGAAGTTACTTGTTATACAGAAGTAAATTTCTACACATGCGTCATGCTCAAAGCTTGCATTTGACATTTATTTTCCAGCCTTTTTAAATATATATTAATATATCTCATGTACATTCCTATGTGAAATGGCATTGGCAAAGAGAACACAGTCAGAATCCTGTGATACAGGTATCCGCGATAACCACCAAGCTTCATTCCACGCTTTGTGTTTTCAGTTTTTGAGCTGCAACTGCATCATCCTTTAAGGGCACATTAGTTTTTAACAGAATTTGACAGATTTTCAGATGGGCATTATGAAAAGCTATAAAAGTGTATAAAAACTCCTTTTATGCTAGATAAAGAAGATAAAGCCAGACTCTTGATATATCTTACAACTTTCAGGTTGCTCAACTTGAGCACGCAGATAGGTTCCACATCTGGACTTGTGGAAATACCTCTTCTTTATAATGGACTGAAGCAAAAACTTTGACCAGCTGATCCTCCTGCCCTTCTCCCCCCCCCTCAGTCTCTGTCAATCTCAGTCTCTGTTAGAGTTTTCAGTTTGGGATTATCTCAGAAGGTGAAGCTTTAAGATCAGATGCAGAGACTTGTTTAAGCAAAGTTTTGCTTATAGTGCAGCGCATTCTTTTCTAGCTTTTTTTCTAGTTTGAAGGCAGCGTTTTTCTTAGGTTGTTTCAGTGGCTACAGCTCTGAATAGCTGAGACTCGGATTGCCAGGCAAATCTGGCAAATAGAGGAAAATCCGCTGAGTGTCACAAAGAGAATACCCCAAGCCAAGCACTAGGGAGGCAAATATCGGTCTGGATGTTAATCATTCTGCTAAGTAGGCAGCCGAGATGCTGATAAAGTTGAAAAAATGTACTGGAGAATGAAGGGAAGAGAACAGTACGCTCAATGTGGCCAGTGATTCAACAGGAATTCTGACTACGGTGAGAAGATGGGTAAACACAGCAAACTCCAGCAAATATTTGCAGTACTGCTAAATAACTGTCTTGTGTCATTGAAAATACAGAATTTGCCTATATTGCATTTCCTTAAATCAGTGCCACTTGTTAGCTCATCCCCCAACCTGCTTAGAGTCTAGGCTGTTTTAAATACAGATTGAATATCTGCCTCTATGCGAGTATGCCTGGCAGTGTCCTAAGTAACGTGACGGTATTTAAAATCTTTGGATCTTGCCTGTGCTATCCCAAGGATGGGGTTTAAGAACGTAGCTTGGCTTTGGGTTTGCATTATGGCAAGTTCCCAGTGAAGTCCTGGAGCCAACTAATTTTACTTTCTAGATAATTCCCCAGGTCTCCAGATAATTTAGTATTTATGTTTCAGAGAGGAGCTTTTTGAGAATTTAAGTTAACGATGAAATCGAATGGTTGCCTGTGCCTCTATTGAAAGGCTAGATTAACTTCTTTCTCTGGATGGCTAACTCTAGTAGACAACTGGTTGAAGAAAGGTGCTGAAACAGAGCATATTTCTTGCAAATCAAAGGACCGGTTTGAGTGGGTTGGTCCCTCTAGCATTTCCAGATTTCATGATTCCATGCTTTTTCCTGGTGCGTAAATTAGAAAGGCTTTTTGTTGAGTTTTGTTTTGTTGTTTAAGCATAGCATACACAAATTTCTCTTGAACTATTCTAGGGTGACTTTACTCGTCTTGTCATATCATTGTCGGTTTGGGGATGTATTCAAGAGATGAGGCCTCCTACCCTGCAGATCATTAATCCTTCCATATTCTGAGGGAAGACTATTTTAGCATAACAAGTTAATCTGTTTGAAAACTTGGGTTGTCAGCATCTGTCTTACAAACTACCTTGTCTATTTTATATACTGAAATAAAGTGAGATGAGGAGCAAAGAGCAAATAATCACTTCTTTTTGCTTTAGTCGAACTCCTCCTCCCCTCATTTTCATGAAGTAATTTTCAAGTGTTATGAATAACAAATAAAATTTCTTCCCTTTTTATTCCTCCAGCAGAAGAAAAAGGTTAAAAGAATGCAGAATTCTCTGCTTGTGCCCGAGTGTAGATGATCAGCAGTGTTTGATTTTCGAAGTAACTTATGTGAATTGACAGCAAAAATGACATGCACTGAACCTATTTGAGATACGCTTGGTTGATTTGTTTTAATTTTATCTCTGGAGGGGCTCGGTGGAGTCATCGGGTACTTTATATTAAATGTGTGTTTAAGTGCTTGACTGAGCACTTGTCAATGCTCTGGTCCTCTCAGGATCTTGCCACTGGTGTTTTACTTCAGATTTTTGTCAATATATTTGACATCCAGGGAGGTAAATGTAGAAGCCCCAAGTATAAGTCACAGGTTACGCTTTGCGGTTATATATTACTACTTTGTCTTACAAACCTAACTTGAAGAAAAAGTAAATTTTTAAAATACTGCTGGCTCTTCAAAGCATCTATGAGGGAGGTTTGGCAGACTTCCATTCAGTAAAAGATTTATTGCCCAGTTATGGTCTTGTTAGTCCTATAAGCAAAGTTACGCTTCCAATGAATTCAACAGGTCTGATCACAGGAGCGTACGAGCGGAGAGCAGCACAGCGGGACCTGGTCATACAGACACCTTTTAGTGAGGTGGGGAAGAACTGGAGCGCTCTGGCAAGCATCCTTTCCTGCAGGTGCTCTTTTGCGTGGAATCGGCTACAAACTTGTCAGGTTTACTTAAGGAACAAATGAGAGGCCAAGTGCGGGGCTGCGTAGGCAACACACACCGGTCCTCCTGGCTCCCCAGTGAGGTTCGTAACGAGCTGTACACTTTGTGACAGGAGGCTACAAACACTGGGCTTACAGATGCGTTTTTCTTGGTAATAAATAATGGTGGTTTTCTATGCAGCTTTCCTACACTGATGTTAGTTGGCTTTTAGGTCAAGAGAGATGCATAGATGCCAGTCTTGTCAAACCAGTAACTCCATTCCCGGAATAACGCCAATGCATCGGGTTTGCTGTGCTTGTATCTGCATGCAGTGGGATCTGAAGTGTCAGGGTCTGTCAGACGGATGATATCGAGGTTAATGCAATTCTAAGGTCCTAAATTGAGCACAATAGCAGTACGTGGCGGTGATGCCCTATCACTGGCGAGCTAGGCCCGCCCGGCAGAAGGCACCCAGGAAGCCTTTATGGCAGAAAGTGACATACTGCTAATATTTGATACAGAAAGGTGCCATACAGGAGCTCACCCAAGTAATCCAGAGGGTTGCAACCGAGGGCTGTTTATGAGCCAGGACCACTTGTGTTTGATTTGGTTCTTGCAATGACAGTGAGAAAGTGACTTTGTTCTGGAAGGTGTGCTTTCCAAGTGGCGTAGCCTCTGATAGGGAGTCCAGGCTTATGAAATTATTTGAAAGGGGTGGGGGGAGTAGATTTTTTTTCTTTAAAGTTGTCTTTGTGTATGAAATGAATCTTTGATTTTTTGCTAGCATAAGACAAGACAGATAATATGCTGCATCACCTAGAAAGTTTGGCCAGTAAAAGGTGTCTGTTTTCTTGGGGAAAGACTATAAAGCCAGAAAGGTGTGATGCAGCTTTTCAGGGCAGCCTGATGAAGGATGGAGGTGCACTCTGGGGGTCCACCAAGCTGCTGGTGGAATTTCCAGGCACCAATTCAAGGGGAGAGTAGCTGCAGAAACACTGACTGCACGCCTTCTGGGGAAAAAATCATCTCTCTGGTATAGGAGGGGTTAGCATGATTCAAATTACGCGCGGAAAGGCGGGAGGCAGCTTTTAAGGACAGCTGCACGCATCAGGTACTGCGTATGAGGTGACAAAACTAACTCCTTTGGCTTGAACCTATCTTTTTGTTACTGCTGATGATGGCAGGGCTTGTAGTATGCTTTAATCTCTCCGTCCCCAGGAAGGTATGTGCGATGGGGGCTGCTAAGTGACAGCCACAGTGAGTTCAACAAACATTGCCCGCTCAGAGCTGCGGGAAGAAGCCTGGGACACGGCGAAAGCACGTCCACCCCAGCGTCCATATGTGTGGCTTTGCTATTGTGCTCACAGTGAGTACTCCCAACACAGCAAATAAGGCAAGCCAGATGAAAAGGAGGATTTAGTGAGGAACCAGGGAAAGTCTCCCAAGAATAAATGCTGTAGAATAAATGCAGAGCCTAGCACTTTTTCAGCCCAGCACTGAAAAAGGCCAGACACCAACACCAGAATTAACACCCAAGTACAAGCTTCCGTGTGGATAAATGCACTTGCGCGAATTTGAATGGATTTGAAGTAAAGGTTTTGCTATTGTTATGGGAAGCAAGTATTATGAATGTTAAAATGAATTGAAAGAATCTTCTTGCATTTGAAATAAAACTAGCCCTTCCATGGAAAGAGATGCTATACATTTTCTTAAATGTCAAGTTAATGCATTTGAATTGCTCTGTGCAGTTCTCTCTACCATGTATAACAATACCTTCCATTATCCCTTTTTGTGAAATCAAAATGTTCCTTTAAAGTGTTTCAAGTGAGTAGCAATCTGATTTGCTTGCTTAGCTCACGATTCTTTTACGACTTGGGACATGCAAGTAGTCTAAGCTTCACATGATGGGAACATACTCACCTGTTACTGTTAACTTCTTGAAAAACTTAGTTCTGTGGGTTTTGGCAGACTTCTATGTAATATCTAACTTCTTACAGTCTTAGGTAGAAGAAAATATTAGGTACAAGCAGAATTAGAAAATAAAACGAGATGACATCAGTTCATCCAGAACAATCTGCTTGAGTGCTCTTGCAGATGCAAGAGGCTCCACAAAGTAACGTTCTGGTTCACCTCCTGTGAGTTCAGTTCCCTGATTGTCATCGTTCTTACTGACTGCCGTCAGTCACTGCTCCCTGCCTGTTGTTGCTCTCATCCAAGGACGCACTTATCACCTGCAGTTCTAGCCAGACTTTTGTGTAGTCCAGCACATATGCACCCACAGTCTCCATGCAAATTGTGCCGTCTGAAATAAACCGCCAAGATGCACTTCACCTTGCAACCAGCACATAGTTGATATTGATGACACTAGACAAGCAGAAAGTTGTCTGGATTTTCTTTATTTAATGTCTAACTTTTAAAATAGAAGAACAGTTCTAGGATGCCTAAATATAAGATATGCATTAGCATTCAGTTTGGAAATAACCTACTATATACACCACCTTTTGTGGAGTAGCTTTCCCTTCCTAGAGCTTTTGTCTCTTCACCTAACAGAGCTGACTCTGTGTCAGTTAGGAATATTTCCATGTTCCTCTCCTGTTCTCGGATTATCGATTTGGATCTGTCTGGTCCATCTTGTTCTGTTTTACAGAGTAAATGATAACCTGAGAAATTATTAAAAAGATCGGGACATTGCCTCCTAAAAGAAAAGAAAAATTGAACTACTTCTCATATAGGATAACCGAAAGCATAACTTCTTTGGAAGAATTAACACTGGGGACTTTATGAAAGGAATAAATGGGGAACATTATGCTAGAGGGCTCCACTGTCATATCTGTAAGAGAATATGAGAGGATGAAACAAGCATCTGCGTTCCATGTAAAAAGAATTCCTACTCATTAACGCACATAAATGCTGATGGATAATTAAGTAATTTGGGAGACAGACCATGCATATGGGAAGCATTTTTGGTATGTTATGACCCCTTCCACTGACCTATGTAATTACTGTGCTGCTGGCTAACACAGCAACATAAAACGCCTGTGAATATCTCCATTATGAAATCTACTTCAATTCTAAATGACCTTTCTCTGTATTTGTTTCACTGGGATCAGGAAAAGGTTGTTAAATTCTGTTATTCCCTCCAATGCTATTAAAGAGAAAAAAATAATCGGTAAACTTTATTCAGTAATCAATTTCTAAGCCACCTACAATGTAGTATAGAAAACAGAGCCAACTTATATTTGGCAAGAACAATTCACGTCAAACCAATCTCATTTCCTTCCCTGACAGGGAAAATGGCTGAATGGATAAAGAGAAGCAGTAGATGTGACGTTTTTATTGTAGTAACATTTGTATATGTGGCACTTATTTATAAATCATAGTATATTAGAATACATGGATGGTGTCACCTTGAGCTGGAGCAAAACTTATTGAAAAAAATGAGTTTAGGGAATAGCTGTTAATGATTTGGTCTCTGATAAAGACAGTGTATCAAGTGGAGGTTACCAAAATCTATCCTGGGACCTAGCCAGTATGTTCATTTAGCCTGCCAGCTTTTGAAAGAGAAATTACAAATGTGCGATTGACACCAAGCTGGGAGGGAATGACCGCAATTTGGAGGTTAGTCCCAATATCATTTTGAGAAACTGGAAGAGCAGTCCACAAATCAAAAAGCTGAGCTTCGGTAATAACAAATGAGAAGTCTTATACCTGGGAAAATTAAATCAAGTGCACCAGTACAAAATGAAAATAACTCTTTGGGCTGCACTGCATCAAAAATTGGGCTGACATAACTTCCTAAACTCTTCTGTGTACTGACATTGTGAATTATGCGTTTTTGATACAATAGCAAAGATAAAGCATACAATTTCTTGTGACATGTTGTCTTCCTCTGAAATGAATCTAACTTAGGCTTGCCAGTATGGAATTCTTGAAATTTAAAGTATCTAAGCTGACTCATTAAATTGACAGGGATTTAAAAAAAAAAAAAAAAAAGAGCAAATTTCTAATGGTGGAGAAAATAGGGAACCAAAACCTGAGACATGCGTCCCCTGTAGGAAGAACAGCGTGTGAACCTTAAGACAAGAAATATCTATGAACTATTTGGCCAACTAGGTTGGCTTCGGAATCTAATAACATGCCAGGGACGTGCCAGACCCTGATACAGGAACCTGTGTACTCAGAAAAAGTTCATGTTTAAGTCATACAAACTTCAGTTAGCAAACATTTACCAGAGATGTTGATAGCAACGTTTTGCATCAAATTTGCAGGATTTTTTGTGTGCAGAGAAGGCAATTCTAATTAGGTACCCCAATTCAGGAAAACATTTAATCACTCGCAGGTACTTAAACGTTTTCCTGAATAGATGCAAACTATGTTGTTTCCTGAGTTAGGGATTATAATTTCAAGTCATTGTTGTGATTCCAGGCCTAACTGGTAGCAAGTTGGTGTAAGAGGAAGGCCTAGAACTGGGATTTAGATGCTTAAAGAGCTTTGACAATCTGAACCTAAAAGAAGAAAGCATTTTCTTTACTTTAGAAATGCAAAAGTATAAATAGGAGCAGCACGAAAAACTCATAGAGTGGTCTCATGCTCAAATATGATCCTCTCTGGAAGAAGTTAGACTTTGGCTGAAGTAAAACGGTGGCCACACCAAGCCAGTTCAGTGGAATTCTCAGGAGACAAGTCTGCAACCTTAAATGCTTTCAAATCCCCACCCATTGCTTTCTGCTGCTACCTCACAGCATTGATTCTTGCCAAACCTAGATCCTGCTTACATGCTTACAGACTTTCTGTGGTACTTGGAAATGGAGAAAACTGCTCACTGGAATACTAACTTAAATACATACTGACTTAAATAACATTACAAGTCATACACTTGCCAATTGACTGAGAAACCCGTGGGATATAGCAGCTGTCCCTCCATCTCTCTGCTTTGGCCAACTCATCATCTTTCCTTCGCCATGTGCTTCCTAGCACCTAACCCAAACTATGCCCATGGGGTTTGGACTTCTGCACAACAGGAGAAGATGATTCTTTATGAGCAGAAGGGATTTCTGCCATCTGTAGCACAAGTGTAAGCGAGTAAAGTGAGCGGGACAAGCTCTGATGCTGCTGGCTGCATAGGGCAGAGATAGCCCCGCTGGTGTTAAGCTCTGTCATCACAGTGACACAGAGCCCTGCACTGCTTAATTTACCTATTTTCTGCCACTTTGGGCATCTCTGTGCCTCACGGTGGAAGATGCGGAATCACGGTATGCCATATACTGCGGACCTGTGGAATATGACCACAGGCGTGCAAGTCATGGTCATCATTAAGCGGCTCTGCTCTTAAACTGTTTAAGCCAAGAGACATATGGACAGGGGGATGGAAGTGCTTTATGGCTACCATGGAATCAAGACCCGTTAAAGGGTCTTGCACCTTGTAGCTGGCCTGGTCCTTTGCTAAATGTGCCGCAGGGCTAAAAAAGGGATGTAGCTTCCAAATGGTCAGTCTAGCACCATTCCTGAGCTTTAAGCTCACTTTAAATTAGCATGGAATTTTAAAATAAATCTTACAGATGAAGAGTGTCTTACAAAGAATATATAATTTACAGTTTTAAGCTCACACTATTTGTTTTGATGTAACCCGTAAAAGTTCCTGCTCTGCAAGGCCCAGTTGATGTTTCTTATTGCCTTTAACTAGTTCATCTCTACCTGCTTAAAGGGGATTTTTTTTATCCTTCATACTTTGGAAAAGCAATTCTGCAGGACAAGACCTTAACTTAAGTCTTTGGTGCTCATGCCAGGGAGAACTTGATAGACTAGAGAAATAGCGTGATCGATCTCGGCACTAACAGTTGTATCGTTCATCCAGATACGCCTGTAAATGACAATCGTCTTGGATGCTGTGTGCCCTCACAGCATTTTTAAAATCCTATAGATGCTTAAATAAGTGCTTTTATCTTCTGCAACCACCACAGGTATTAACATACACAATGCTTACAGAAAGACACCGGATAAAATGATTATTTTTAGAATTTCCTCCCTTCGTAAAACAGTACAATGGCTAGGATCCTACAAATAACTACCTCTGAATTCTTCTTATAAGCAAACAGAGGAAGTATAAGTTTAGGAAGAGAGTAGGAGTTCAGAATAGACAACATATTAAAATACCAGTCTTAGTACAGTTAGGAAAAAAAACCCTAATTATTAGCTTTACTTTGGGTCAGTAAAAAATGTAAACATTTCATTCCATAGGTCAGTTTGAAACTTGGGTAGAATTGCCTGGCACTTAGTAACCATCCATGAGTCCAAGTTTTGTCTGAGATAAAAAAGCAACAAAAGCAGTGAGCTATTAAACCAGCTTTCTGAGTTTTGGAAACATATTTGTTTATGCTATTACGAGCATGGGGTTTAGTTGGATGACGTGGTTTTTTTGTGAGAGACTCCCACTATGTTATTGTGTGGTTTTAGGAAAGTGTTTTAACTTTTCTCTTCCGGCGTATGACATACTCTGTCAGTGAAGAAGGCATAAAGTCACAGCAGAGTTTAAAACCGCTGGCCAGAAGTTGGCCTTGTGGTTTTCTCCCATTCGTATGACAAGTTGGACAGCTTTCATAAGGAGTGGAGTATCAGCCATCTGACTACAGCTGGCTTTATACATGTGACTTAACTAGCAGGAAATGTCTGAATTTATATTAGTTAAGGTGAAAAAATAAGTGTGTTGGAAACTGATTCCGCAGGACTGTCAGCAATTTCTTTTGAGGCTTTCTTGAGCTATTACTATGTTGAGTGCTATTGCTGTGTGTCTGAGGAGTGACTTCAGCTCTCTGTAGATCTGCACCCTTATTTTGGCCTACCTAATGCTGAGTGTGCCTGCTTCTGTTACGGATCCCTACCAAGAAAATGAAAAAGTACCTCCTAATTTCCCTCTGGCCATATTTTAGAAGATGAATTTGGAGGCATTTAATAAGCTACAACCAGAGATTTTTAAGCTAACTCATGTTCCAATACTGTGATTTTACACGCGGTTTTTGACGGACTCAAACTTACCTATAGTGCTGCAGTTCCGACTCCAGCTGCTGAATGTATATTTGCAGATGTGGCACTTCATTAGCTTTCACTTCTAGCTCCTTCACTTTGCCAAGGCTGCTGAGGACAGCGTGTCTCGCCTCTTCCACCTTCTTCCTCATTTCTGCTTGTTCCCTCTTCAGGTTACGGTTGCAGTCTTCCAGATTGACCAGAGCTTCCTGAGAGCTCTTCAGCTCTCTTTCCAACTCTTGATTGAACCTAATTGCTTCTTCAATTTGCCCATCCCTGGAGCTCCGGATGAGTTCCACTTCCTTCAGGACACTTTGAAGGCACTTGGTCTGGGAGTGGTTCTGCGTTAATTGTCTGTTACTCCCTATAAAACAGGTCCCCTCTTCCTTATGGTTAGCGTGGCTTTTCCGCAGTCCTACCTATAATGAACAGGAGCAGAAAGCAGGGAGAAATTGATGTGTTTTAAAGCAACTGACATTTTAATCAAGACTGAAAATGGCTGGACTGTGTTTTGTTGTTTGTGGTTTTTTTTTTTTTAAAGACATACAGTTGATCAGCAACTCGTAAGCTACTTACCTTTGTGAAATACAGAAACAAGGAAACAGTCTCTGGAAAGCAATTTTTAAATACGTATCTATAAATTTAATTTTAAAACTACTCATCAAAGTGGAAAATTAGGTTATCGCACAAGTTTCTGTATAGCTTTAACTTTTAACTTTAGTCTGCCCTCTAAAAGCAAGTAGTATTCCAAAAAAAAGTATTTCCATTTATGTTTTTTAAGTCGTGTTCAGTAGAAGTGAACAGAGAGCAGCTGGTGCTGTTCTGGACCTCTAATCTTTGTCCTCCTCCCGATTCTTTCTGGGGGCCTTTGACTGGTGACTTTGTGTTTGCTTCTTACTTCCTTTCATTTTTCAAATGAAAACGGTAAAAGTGCCTTTCAGCTGCGATGCTGGACATGGCGAAGCTGGACAGCCAGCTGATGCCAAACGGCCGTGCCACGCGTGGAGCCGAGTTCTGTGGGCGTAGTGTTAGTACTCACTCCAACCTGATCAGACTCGCCGGAGCAAGCGGCGAGCTCAGCCCTTCGGTGCTTTGCCTGTTCTGTGCTATTTCACGCCAGAGAAATTTAACCGCTGTTCAGTACGTACGTGTTTTGCTTGAGGCTATACAGCAGAACCAGAAACCAGCCCCAGAGCTAACGGGGCTCTGCACAGGGGCCAGAGACTATTTGTCAGCCCGTTTGCAGAACTGGCTCCATCCCTGAACTCCTGTGGCCACGCTCTGAAGAAAACACACTCCCAATGTTTCTGAGGTAAAGCTCTCGGGCATTTACGACTGAGTCACTAAATGTGTGTGTGCGGGTAAGAATCAAAAAGTTCTTACTTTGGGAAAAACCCACAATGGTGCATAACTGGTATATAAGCGAGTGACTGCACGTGCAGTAGAAAAAGGGGCATTATACACTTAGGTTTGTCAAACTGGTCTTTCCTACGATTTTGGCAGGGTGGGTTTCAGTGCATCCCTTAAATACACGTAGTGTCACAGCGGTGGAAATACGTTTCTCCTTAAAGACACTACGTAACCAAACTTTGCTAAAAAGTCGATGCCGAAGACGAAAAGAGCAGCCCCGGTCTGCGCCGCGCTCCTTTCAGCAATCGCTCCGGGGCCGGATCGCTTATGAACGCCGGCCTCCCGGGGGGCAGTTAACCGGGGCCGGCCCCCCGCGCCCGCACCCACCTGCAGCGCCAGGCAGCGGGCGTCGCTGCTCTGCAGGGCGGCCCGCATGTCCTCCACC
>NW_009649485.1:2162591-2169259 GCF_000708025.1 Charadrius vociferus | reverse complement strand
GGGGGCGCGGCGGGCAGAGCAGGCAGGTGCCACCCCGCTCCCTGGGTTTGTCAGGGAAAGCCCAGCCTGAGCTCAAAGCTTACTTCTAACTTCTCAACTCGTCTCTTTCTGGTTGTTTTCTAACACGAGCGAGACAATAATGCTGCAGAATCCAGTTTGACAGTTAGCACTTGGGCACGAGTGAGTGGTCCCATTAAATTCCTTAAACTAATGTGCATAAAAGTTGGTCGTCCTTTTGTTTGCTTATTTTTTTTCACCTCTGTAGATGCACAGTGTCTTTATGGTATCAGTGTGTGTTTGTTAAGTTGTTTGTGATAGAGATGAATAAAAGTTAAACCATTTCAAATGACTGAGCTTTCCAAAGAAGGGATTTTTGGCACTTTCTGGTTATGGAGTAGAACCTCTTTGAAAATGAGGTGTGATTGAAAAGGAGTACCCAGCTGTAGCCAGTTCTGCTCGAGTGCTTGAAAACCATTCCTGTGGACACTGGCTACCTTTCCTGCATTAGCAGCTCCCCGATTCCAGAGGGAGGCTGCGCACAGCATCCCACCAGTATTTGTTGAATGCAGCTACGGGCAGGGAGCAGCACCCGCAGGGATGTGCCGTGAGCCAGCAGTGACTGTGACGCCAGCTGTGCCCAAGGTCTGAACAGAGTGGCAAAGTTGGGGTGGTGGTAACAGGCTTCGTTAACAGCCCCAGACGAGGCAAGACGTTGAATGAAACCAGGTCTGGGGTCCATCCAGGAAGTCCTGTCAAGAGCAGCAGCAGATAGGGCCAGAGACAGGGCTGGTGGAGAGGCTAAGTGCGGGTCCAAGGTCTGTCCAGTAGACTGGGCAAGGGTGAGAGATAGATACACCTACAGCATCGCTCAGGGAAAGACAGGGGAGTCGGCGCTGGGTGCAAATGGTGCTTTTGGGGCAGGGGGTGGGGTCCCACCTGAGGTTGTTCAGGGCAGGTAAGGTCTGCTGGTACGCTCAGGGCCCGGACACTGCTTATACATCCCACAGTTGAATGGGAATGTTGACTGACTTCTAGGCGCTGTGCGTCATCAAGAAAAAGCATCCTTTAGAAGGCTGTTGATCTTCCTCTTTACTGAAAATCAGATATCTGATTATTTCTGTGGTTGGCTGGCAACATAGAAGGCTGTTTTGCAGAAGATCTCCTTTTGGCTTTCATGTTAGAAGATCTAGGTTCCCTCAGGGTACTCGGTGCTCCGCAGGATCAGCCTCCCTGTCCCCAAGAGCTGAGTTTTATCCACCAATGATCTTCTATTTATTTATTATCCAAAGTAGTAGCATCTTTTGTAATTGTGCAGTCATTAGGAATCCCCTGTCCAGCTCATGGATTTATGTCTCTTTAGTTTGGTGTTGGTTTTGTTGGGTTTTTGTTTGTTTGGGGTTTTTTTGAGGTATTCTTGTACCTTAAAGAGTGTTTCTCCCATTTTCCTCTTGTTTGAAGTACCATGTAACTTTTTTTTTTTGACTTGAGGAGGGCCTGGATGAACTGTTTTGGGTTTTTTCCCCTATGTTTACCATATGTGTATATATTCTTTATTCACTCGTATAGCCACGTATACCTATAAAACTTGAGCTTTTCTTGGTCTGATAATGTTATTAATGTGAGAAATTCACTTGGGGTCAAAATGTCCCTGTAATGCAGCACCCGAGAGATACAGGTAAGACAAAACCATAAACCTTTAATGTTTTTAGCAGATAGTATGTAAATCCACATCTGTTATCCACACATAACAAACCAACTGACCCCAAACACCCACTAAAAGCATCAAGGCCCTAGAGTTTGACAATGCAACAATCCACACTTGTTTTGGTCTAGCTGGTTTCAATTGTAAAAATATTTATCAAGTGGAAATAATGGATTTAAAGGCTGCCAGAATCTGTACCAGGCTATAAACATGTCAGTGTAAATTTTACTTTAGCACCTAGGGTATTCAGTTGGGTTTCTTGGTGGTGGCTCTGGGTAGAAGAGAGGGATCGTTAATCATGCTGGGAAGCATTTGGGCCTCTGTTGAATTCCTCGTTGCCCATCTGCTCGGTCTCTGCTTTGCACGAGCGAAGGACATAAACGGCCTGGCAAATCTCGGGCTTTCTGTGGCGTCACTGTAACAGGGAAATGAGTGTGTCAGAATGATGTTAGTTTGCGTTCACCAAAGTGTCGTCTCTAAAAGAAACCAGATACTTGATGCTAGGAAAAACCCCAAACCTTTGGCCGTTGTATGTTCTTTGACTTTTCAGAAGCAGCTCTGGCTGCTGGGCAGGTGGGGTTTGCATCATGTTTTCTTAAAAAGCAAGCCCCCGACCCCATGCTTTTAAACGTTAGACAACTGTGGAAACAGTTGGACCAGAGAAAACTTAAATGTCACTGCAGCCTCCCTGCAACAAGGGGGTTGGGTTTGGTAGAAGTAACCTTTCCTTTTGCAGCCTGCTTTTCTTCAAAACTAAACCATGAATTGGTCTACAAAACCTTTTTTCCCGTGCAGCGCTTCTCATACCAGAGGAACAGCAAAGGCTGTCCCAGTGTCATTACAACGACTCTTGTATTTGCTCCGGACTATAGCAAGACTAAGATTTTACTCCTGAGCCAGACAAGGTTTGCCTGTTCCTTGACTTATTCTCTACAGCTGCTCAGAGAGATGGCAACATTTTATTAAGTATTCATGGACTTTTTCTTTACTAAGTTGTTCCCAGTTCTGGTAGTACGCTCCAGTCTCGTTTGTGTGGCCGGTGCTTGTTCAGCACACAGAGGCAGCCAGAACTACGGGGCTGTGGAAAATGCTCGTCTTGCCGAAAGATCACTTCATTACAGTAAAAAAAATATTTTATTCCTTCCGGACTTTCTACTACCAAGGAGAAAAGTGAAAATGTAGTGCTAAGTATCTAAAATGTGTTTTCCAAACCCTTTCCAACAAAGTCATACTGCGATGTTATTGATACTTTTTAAAATGTTGTTTCTGAAGCAGTTGCTTTCATAAGGATCTTCAGAGCCAAGTTAAAATAATGTTAGTGGTGCAGCGTTGTTCTTGGCGTGTTCTTGAGTTTACTTACAACTCCAAAAATGTTGGGTGTTGTCTTTTTGTTTGTTAGGAGCAGCCTATTGGGACAGCTCTGTGTATACACTGAGACAAAGAAGGAGAAATGTAATTGAACGTCCCGATCTCTCATGTAGTTCTGCTCCTGCCTGCAGCGCGTTTTCATGTAATGCTTACACAGATGAGATTTTATTTGTAGGCATCCAGGGAGCGTGTAGGTAATGCTGATAAACTGTGCAAAAGGCTGTAAAGGTGTTCTCTATCTTTAGCGACGTGGAGAGCATGTCGAGTGGACACAGGAAAGAGTTTCAGTAAGAGAGGGCTCCTCAGTCAGCTTCTGAACGGAAGGAAAACGTCTGCCTTACAAATGGGCAAGAACTGGTGTCTGGAGCCCCTCGTGCTGTAGAGCTGATGGGAAACCACTGGTCCTTATCTAACTGCGACTTGGTTTTTGTCCTGAGTGATATTGCTAATTACGTTGTGGTCTTTCTCTTGGTGTAAACTATTTAAAGGGAAGAAATGATGTGTTACGTAGTCTGCAGAGGAAACAGCTGCGGCTCTCTGAATAACCAGGTGTTGTGTTTGACATTTCTTAGCGATTCAACATCTGGAACAGTTTTAAGGATTTTCTACAGTAATTAGAAAAGAGAAATCTGCTGCTTTCAACTTTTATTCGGCAGTGCTCATGGGACGTGTGTTTCTTTTTTTTTATGAACAAATTTTGGAGTAAATGAAGGGGGAAAACTGGAAATTCACAATAGTGATAGTGTGAGACCAGAATTTGGCTTGTAGTGCTTCAGTCAATATTAGTCCTGGCTTTCTGTTTCCCCAGCTGATCAGTGTGCCGGCAGTTCCTGCGCAGGCTGCAGGGAGCAGACGTGATCTCAGCCTCTGCTATAAGGTTTTGACTCCTGTTAAGAGTGTAAGTCTAAATTACTTCAGAAAAGTATTTTCTTTCTAATGTATTGATGCCATTGTAGATTCTGCTGTAAATTAGGCTGCAGATTCTCAGGATAAACATGTTATTTAGATTTCGCCGTTTTAGAGCACTTTTTCTCCTGGGTATTCCTAAATACCAGAGATTACTCAGTCTGTATGTACAGGTGGGGGAATGGAGGTACAGTGACTGTAAGGAGCAGATGCAAGGAGGGCGATGGAAGCTTCAGCCTTGGTGTTGAGACCCATTTTGTGTCCGGCTGGGCATTCCCGTGACATCTAGAACCTGAAATCCCTGGGAAATCAGAATCAGTTTCCTTATGGGTAAGTCGGACATCTTAGTGTACAGTCTCCCAAAGCGGCATGCTGGACAGGGCGCTGCATAGAGTTAGATGACACAAAGAATGTGGGTGTCCCCTATTCCATGTTATTCTGCGGTTTTGTGCACTTTGCTGAGGATTCCCAGCCCAGAGCCTTTGCCTCAGAGGAGTCATGAGTGTGAGTTTCTGGCCTGATGGTTTGGGCTCTGCCAGCAAGTGGGGAGTAACTCTCCTGTTCACTGCTCGCTGACACTCTTCACGCGCTTGCAATAAACCACAGTAGATCTTTTCCTACTGAGCTCAACAAATCTTGAACTCCTTTTACAGTGGTACAGCTTCAGCAGAAACAGTGGAAAATGTCCCTGTGCTCTGTCTAGCGCAGAGCCCTGATGGTTAGCTAGGGCTCGCTCTTGGTGGTGAGAAGGTGCGGGTGCAGCAAGGCTCAGGGAAGGGAAGAAGCAGGCACGGGTGTCCTGCCTGTGGGCTAAGCGTGCAGGCTCTGGAACTGATGGTCCTGAGGAACAGTGGACACACTGCCCACAGCCGTTTATCTCCTCGCAGTTGTGTTTTACACAGAAGTGATGCAGTTTGGATGTAGCCCGGTCTGGTGGGTACCCAGCAGGTGTATCCACAGCACTTTTGAGCTGAGGGATGAAGTGGAAGACTGGCATCTAGGATTTGGGTCTTGACCTAGCGTAGGTGTGAAAGGAGCACCAAACTGTTGAATCATTTTAAGATTTGGATCCTTCTGGGTTTTATGTGCGTTTCAGTTTTGTATGAAATATTCAGGTGCCGTCATTGGGTTTGTCTGATTTACCAAACTCCACGCGTGAAGATGGTGGCACATACAGGAACGGCGTACTGGGAATCTGTGTGTTCTTTCATTCACAGAATACCCCCCGAAACGTTGAAGCTTTTATCTATCAGGAAAGTGTTTAATGACAATCATGTTTTATTCCACTGGCGTTTTAATTTCCACTCAACTGCTTTTTCTCAGACAATTGAGATGTCAGCCTGAGTTCCTAATGATGCGTTGTGAGACATAATCATGTAAGAAAACAAAGAGAACCAAAATCTGTGAAATTAATTGCCCCACCCTTTTTCACCCTTCTTGTGTGAAATATTGTCAAACTAAGTGGACTAAAGTGGGCCTAAATACTGAGCTGTTCACATGAAAAACAGGATGTGTGGCTTGTGCAAGGAGGCAAAATATTTAATTATTTGGGGTATAATTGTTGAACTAATCCTGTAATGGTTTTGTTGCTGTCTAAGGAAGAGGGTACTTGATATTTAAGTTGTGCGTATATGGAAGGTTAGTTATAGTTTAGGCAATCTGAGCCTCT
Organism: Charadrius vociferus; assembly: GCF_000708025.1. Classification (NCBI taxonomy): domain Eukaryota; kingdom Metazoa; phylum Chordata; class Aves; order Charadriiformes; family Charadriidae; genus Charadrius; species Charadrius vociferus. The sequence goes on along the minus strand of NW_009649485.1, from coordinate 2,163,614 downwards.
GAAAAGGGAGTTAGTGAAGAATAACTAACGGGCCTGAATTCACACTACGGTTTGCTGCTCAGTGGTTCGGTGGGTGGATAATCCTGTGTTATTGTCTCTGGAAAAAATACCTCTATTTGTTTCTGTATGGTTTATTCTTATTTCTGCTGAATCATTTGGACGGTCATGCTCTTCAAATTATTGAAAAGTGAACAGGCTTAAATCTTTTCTTGATTTGTTAGCTGCATGCATAATTAATTACATACTACCAATTGTAGACAATCCTTGTCTCATTTCTTTGCTTACTCGACCACAAATATTGTCCGTGTTCAAGACAACAAAGACAGATTTGGCCAGTGGAAAAAAAAAAAGTTGAAAATGTTTGAAGGGGAATGTGATTGCATTTTGGGGGGTTTTAATTGAAGGTTTATGTGGTAGTGCTTATTAAATTTTCAGATTCATACAAGTACAGATGTAATTTGGACAGGCGTTGCTTAGGCTGCCGAGAGATGGCCACGCAGCGCTCTGTGCTGGTTGCCATCCCCGCTGCCCGGCGGTGGGGCTGGCGTGCCAGGTGGCTGCTGTTGCCTGTTGCGGGCGGCGCAGCAGCCTCGTGCCCCGCTCCTTGCTGCGTCTGGTGGGGGTGGCACGGAGCGTTGCTCCAAGCCCCGTCCAACCTGGCCTTGAACACCTCCAGGGATGGGGCAGCCACAGCTTCTCGGGGCAACCTGCCCCAGGGGCTCACCGCCCTCACAGGAAAGAATTTCTTCCCAAAATCTAATCTAAATCTCCCCCCTTTCAGTTTAAAACTGTTCCCCCGTGTCCTATGGCTCCCCTCCCTGATCCAGAGTCCCTCCCCAGCTTCCCTGTAGGCCCTGAACTAAAACCCAGCTTTGGTTTGAGCGGGCGGCTCCCCCCGGTCGTTACAATACGCAGACTGGTCAGAAATGCTGGAAATGGTGAAAAACATTTCAAAAGGAAAGGAAGGTGGGAGCATGTCGGCAAGGTGAGCCTGCACTGGTCGGGGCCGGGCGGCGGCGGGGC
>NW_009649485.1:2160480-2162411 GCF_000708025.1 Charadrius vociferus | reverse complement strand
GGTAGCCAGGTCGGTAGCCCGGCCCCGGGCGGCCGTTAGTGGCCGTCGCGCAGGGGCCGCCCGTTTGCTGCGCTCCCCCCGCGCTCAGCTGCAGCCGCTCCTCCCGCTTCCTGAAAATAAACGCCTGCCAAAACTCAGCTTCCCTCTGCAGTTAGGCAAGAAGCCGACAGTTTACAGCCTCAGGTGATATCCCCCTTCTCAGCGTTTCGAGTGTTGTGTTGCCGTTTGCTGAGTGCATTGATGCACTATTACCCTGGGGTGTTGCTTGGAGACTTCTGCGTGGGTTGTCCCTGCGCCCAAAATTTAATCTGTTGGGTGTGTGTGTTACATGCTTTGAAAGCACTTTTGAAATGAGAATTTTTGGACCTCCTCATGCTATCCTTCCTTGCTCCTGCTTTGGTTGTAGTAGGGATTTTTATTTCAGCACTAAAATAAAGCTGTTCATCTTATTTCATAGCCTTTGAGTCCATCGTCCAATTGTACATCAAGATGGCAAAGCAAAAGCATAAGAATTCAAAGGCAGTGGGAGAAGAGGAGGTGGAGGAGGATGACAAAGAAGAGATTACAGGCTTGACTACAACCTCCTTTAACAGCACTGTTGAAATGGAAAACCTCGAGGTAGTTAGGGGTGGCGGACATCTGAGCGCAGACGGTGAAAGCAGCAGGCTCCTCCTGTCTGAAAAAAGTCCAGTGGCACTGGATGGCTCCCATACTGTCACCTGCACGTTCACAGTCTCACTAGCTGTCCCTGCCCTGCCTACTGGTAAGCACCCGACACAGGTTTTCCTAAGAACCCTTCTTTTATTACTTCATAAATTTGTGTGGCAAAGTCCTGAATGGTTTAAAGAGATAACGTTGGAAAAGATGTTAGTTGATTTGAATTTTTCTGGGTAGATTGCTCAAGAAAGTGGCAGTGGGACATGAGAGCCTTTTATCAATCAGGATTGTCACGAGTGACAGAACACCTTTCCTGCCTGCCAACTCCTTGGTAGTCACAGTTGTTCAAGTTGATGATCTGAACTGGGGCTTGCTAATCAGTCCCTGCCTAATAATGAAAATAAAGGTGGATTTTGGTGTATATACTCATCTTGGCTAATTCTCATTTTGAGTAGTTTAAAGGCGGTATTGTAGTTTTAGGAGAAGGTAGCAGCTGTTCAACAGCCGAGGTATGATTCTCATGTGGCACAGAGGTGTTTGGGTATAGCAGGAGCAGGTACGTTCAGCCTTCCCCTGAACGGTGTGGAACTCGGCTTTACGGAAGTTATCTGGGTAACAGGACATACGTGCCTTGGGAATTGCAATCACTGGACGTCATGCTGCAGTAAGAGAGGATGAAGGGGGGAGTTCCAGGAACTTTATGGACCATTACGGTAGTTAAACCTGGGTAAGAATTGCAGGGTTGGGCACTGGGATGAGAGTTTCATGTTGAGCAGTTGTCATGTTTCGTCGGAGTTTCATGTTCAATCAGTCATTTTTCTGTTGTCACGCTGGAATGCCTGTTACCATTTGTTCACTGCAGAGAGCCCTAATTGCCCCTGAAAATGTCATCTTTGATAACATTTAACGCTTCCAAATAATTCTAATATTCTCTCTAGAACAAAAGCAGAAGAAATCCAATCCCTCTGATAAGCGAAGGAAGAGAGTTCAAGTTGATGAATCGGGAGCTATTCCAAGAAAGCAGCGTTGCTATCACATCGAGTACTTCCTTCTACCAGATGACCTCGTACCTAGAAAACTGGATTTGGTGGTGTTTGGGGTGGTTGCAAAGCTATTTACAGAATCTAATTCCAAGGTAAAGGATATAATAAAAAAAACCCAACAAAAAGTCATATATAGAAGGTGGGAGAATGTTTTCAAACATGGAATGCTGTAATTGCGTATTGTTTTAACAGCTGCTTAGGCCTTATCTGCACGCACAGATATAGGACAAA
>NW_009649485.1:2102444-2160418 GCF_000708025.1 Charadrius vociferus | reverse complement strand
AGACTAGTGGATTTCAGAGTATTTTACTTTTATTTTCCTCTAGTTTATCAGTTTAGTTGGGATTATAGCTTTTATCTTTCAAGAACCAATAATATAATAATTTGAAGGCAACTATCCATTTTATTAACAATGAAAAAAAAAGAAATTTATGCCTCTGATCTTTGTTCAGGAGAAAGAGATTTTTAAGGTACTTGAAGATTTTTGCAAATTTTGTTTTGCTTGGAGAGTTGTCTAACTGAATCCTGCGCATTCAAACCCAGGAACCTAAAAATGGGATATATTGTTTTGAATACTCCTTGGTTTGTTAAGAAATTATTTCTAAAAAGTTGATGCTAAAATAAGTTGGGTTGGGTTTGTTTGGTTTTTTTTTTTGAGAGAGAAACTGTTGGTTTTAAAGCAACCTGTGTACTCTCAGGTTTTGTCTTTGCATGACAATTTTTCTAATGTCCCTCTTTGATTGCTTTGCACTTCTTCTGAGTATCAGCCTGATGTTTTTGTTAAACAAACTGCACTTGCAGAGTTGCCGATTGAAATGTGTTATATTGGCAGCTCTGATGAGTGCTCTGTCCTTACAGTTTGCCAGCATGTACACGTGAAGTTTAGTGCTGGTGCTTTAATTTTGCAAATACTGATTCAGCATTTTAAAGTGTATATATTTGCTTTTACAGTATTCTGTTAAGTCTTCGGTCCCCAATCTCATGCTGAGCAACAGCTTAATTGCTGTTTGTTCTTACCGCAGGTCTTCATATCAGACCTTGATAAGTCTGGATCCAACAAAAGACGCTGCTCTGACAGAGCTGGGAGGCGGGGGAGTGTCGCATAAGACCCAGCACATGCTGGAGAAATAAGAAATGTACAGTTTGAGAGCAGTGGTGATAGTGGTCAGCATGTCAATACAAGTTCTTCAGTAGCGGTCAGCTCCTGTTAAGGTTTTCATCTTTTGTTTTGATAGGCTGTTACACCGTGGTTTGAAGATGACAAGATGTGGATATCGTGGAACCATAGTGTTGATATCGATGTCACTAATGAATATCTAATAAAACTAAGAGATCACAAAATAATTTTAAAAATCTCAGATACCAAGGGCAAAGTTTCCTCAAAAGCAAAGCTTAGTAAACCAAATATTTTTTCTTCACCAGAAGGGGAGGAAGAGGCTGTTGGTAAGTCTAATACAAACAGGCACGTTACAAAACATACCTTGAAATTGTGACTGCAGCTAGTGTTAAGTTATTGTGGAGATTATTTGACATTCATGTGTCATTCCTACTAAAATAATTCCTACTTGTTGGTGTTTTAATGAACGCATGGGTCAGTTTCTGAAAATTTTGATGGCAGGAAACTATCATTAGGCTTATAATCTGAACCTTTGAAAACTAGTGAGTTATTTGAGGCTGTTGGGTAGTAATGGTAGTAATGAATGTATTCATTTTTCAAAGATCGACTTTCCTTTTGTTGTCCTGAGAAGAAGTAAAACGTGTACAGCCACACTGTTATGCTGCGCATCTTTCCATTTCATCTTCTCCCCCAACCCCATAACTTGAATCCATACCTAAATTTTGGCCACACTAGCTTGAAGGTCAGTGGTTTCAAAGACAGTTATGTTACAATTTATAGTTAATTTTTACTAGTTGAGTTAATTTAAGTAGAGGAGAGACACCTTGTTTGGGCTCTTATAGACTTATCTCTCTTATAAAATGAGGTCTCAGTCCCTAATAAATACCAGAGAACTAAGCACGAGATGAAGCCTATAGGAAATGGGGTAAACTTTGTTCTGATGGCCTGAAACTACTATTAAAATTAATTTTGCTATGAAAATATGCGTAATTTGTTAGAAAAATACTGTAATTGTTCTCTGTTTCCCATGTGTATCAGAGGATAGAGATTTGGTGAGGTTATAAGATTTCCAATGCTATTGAATAAAGGGTTGGGTTCCTTTTGATTGAACTGATACCAGTAAATCAATCGTTGGCTCAGATGTGGTGGGGTTTATCAGCAAATAGACTTTGCAATTGGTGGAAACTTCTGACAGCATTTGGTTTTGCTCTTTAAGATAGATTGAGCACCTGAGTAGTTGTTGAGGAATGGAGACTTTTTTGTAGTTCAGTATTTTCTGAAGAGCAGCCTTACATTTTAGCCACAGGAGGAAGGCGAGAGGAAGGTTTGAAAGCTTTCCCTCCGACGTTGCACACTTTCAGAGGAGTCTGCGTGGCGAAGCCCCCTCAGCTCGCTGCCCGCGCTGTTTGCCTCCTCTGCGTGCCCAGTGTTCTGGGTGTTCCCACAAGCCTCAGCTGCCCCCGTATTTTCTTCTGAGTATGTATTGATGTGCAGTACCCAGGGACTGCATTTCAGGCTAGATTCTTCTGTGGCCTTTGAGGTAAATCTCAGTGACTCGGGTAGTTTTCATCTCCAGATGAACCAGAATTGAAGTCTACGCATGGCTTCTTATAGATAGTAGGAAAAGGGGAAGAGGTGCTATGGGAAAATCATTGCTCAAAATTTGAATGGTCCAATCAGACTAAGCAATGAAGTCTAAACCAGGGAATTTATTTTATTTTATTTTATTTTTCCTGGTAGGTGGGGTAAAACATGCAGTGCTATTGCAAAGAAAGTTCTTTGAAGAGAGTCAGCCAGCACCCAGCTGTACAAAAATCAAAGCAGCAAAGGAATCCAAGGCACAGGAGGAGTCTTCAGCCCTTCTTGTTGCAGGTAGAACAATATGGAAACTGGGACTGGCTTATGGGCGAAAAGGGAGGGGGAGTGCAGTGGCACCTTGAGTAACGGACAAGGAAGGACTGAGGAATAAAGGAAACAGGGTGTTGCAGGAAGACTTAGGGTATTATAGTTAGAATGAGTTTTTAATAGCTTTGGGACAGAAAAGAGAATTAACTGGCTTACAGAAAGTTTTTAAGGGATGCTAGAAAAAGAGCTTTGGGGTTTTCTGTTGCTTCATGTTTCTAAGGGATTGCATTAACATCTAGAGCCATGACTAGAACATCAGTTCCCAGATGCTTGCTGTTTCCCTGCTGTTAGCAAATATCTGGAATCCAGTAGCAGAACATCCCGTTTCCTTTGAATTGCGAGTTCATGGCGAAGTATGAAAGTTTATTCCTGACACTGGTGGGATCCCAGTTGTATGCAGTTTGGTAATCTGGCCTTGCCTTGTGGCAGTTGAGAACCTGCTGCAGTACTGCTGCGAATAACAACAAAATCTGGCCTTGTGTCAAGTTCTCCATCTAGCAGCAGTGCGTTTGTGGCCACATCTTAAACCCTGCTGCTAGCTTTCCTTGTCCATTTCCGAGCCCTGTTTGAGTCTGTTCCCCGGAAAGCCGGGCTTTCCCTGCACCTGGGCACTGTTGAACTGGGCAGCCTTGCAGAGCGCATTGCTGTGGGCTCGTAAAGCCCATGGCACCACGTTACAGCGCCTGGCTGGAGATCACTGGGTGGAGAGCTCACAACAGCAACTGAAGTCAAGAGCAAATGAACGAAAACTTCGTCAATGAGAATTAAAATACGTATATAATGCTGAGAATTCTGAAATAATTAGGTCCTTGGCTTCCCAGCTGGGCCACCAAGGTTTGTCGAAACCTTTTGCCTTATTTTTTTGTACTTCAATTTTCCGTCTCCACAATGGAGATAATATTTGGCATGTTACAGAAAGCATTAAAGTTGAGAAAGCACAAAGGTACTTTAGCAATGAGTGGTACAGGACTCTCCAGGCGTCAGAAATTCTTTTGCCTACAGGGTTTGGATACTTTGTAAGAAATGACAGCAAGACCTGCATTGTGCAGTAAGAAAAAATGTAACTTTTGAAAATACTCTTTCATTGAGCAACACAATGAACAATAGTGTGCTACCTGGGGCAGACGACCACGGAAAAATGTGTTTAATCATCATCTGGGGTCTCGGTTGCATGTGTACCAAAGGGCTGAATTCACGCAGCATAGACATTTTATTTTGAAAATTTCTGCTTTTAGGCAGTTGGCCTTGCAATTTAGTAGCTGTTTCCGTAGGATGTTTGCTTGCTTGTTTTTCTTTGTTTGTTTTTTCCTTTTTAGATTTTTATGGTGAAAATAGCTAGGTCCTCCCTCTGTGTTAGGTCTGTGATTTTGTTAGGTATGCAAACAAAAATGGACTTGCTAAATATTTAGATAGAATTATCCAAAGGGAAACCTTGTTACTGCAGTAAGTCAGGAGATAATGTGAGATAAGCAGCGGGGCTGCTTACTTTGTGTTGAGGAGCGCTGTGTCACCAGCTTTGGTTGGTTATCTTTTTACATTTTTTTCGCTTCTTTCTAATGATTAATGACATGCACCATCGGAGTAGGAGTAGATGAATTCCTGGTGTAATTAGGCTGGCAGAATGCACCTGTATTTTGGTGGTAGTGCCATCTAGTGATGGGCCCAGAGAGGGTCGGTGGACCAAATACTGAAGTGTGCAAAGGTAGGAAATGTGTTCAAGGAGATGAAGGACAGGAAGACAGCTTCCAGTTCTGATGAGTGGAAAAATGCCAGCGTTTTGCCTACATGCTAACCTGCTCAGTGCTGAGGAAGAAAGCAATGTCCTGAAGGTCTCTTTATGTTTCTTTTCATTGACTTTGGAAAGCTGTGTGCGTGAGTGTGTACAAGTTCTTGTGCTCCGTAAAACAGGTAAGTAGTTAGAGTTTCTCAGTGTCCTACTTATAGCCGGGTGAAACCCTAGTATTGCATTGCTTCATCTTTGCCTACTTCCAGGTAATGGCGAGGTTCGTTCTTTATTGTGTGCAACATATTCAGCTATTCAAGTGCAAATTCTACCTGCCATCCATACGGTGCTGATTTGCTCTAATCTCCCTGTAATTAAGATCTCCATCTCACTGTAATTAAGGCTGATACATTGTGAGGCTAAGTGTTGAGTAATTAACACTGGAATCTGTGACTGGAGTGTTTTTCTGTAATTAAATGACATTCAAAGACAGTTAGGTGTAGTATACCATACTTCTGGCATACATAAAACATGGAACAAATATCTGGACATTTGTACACATTGTGTAAGAGAACTGGACACTATTAACATTACTTTTTTTGGTGAGTATTCACTAGAGTAGCATTTGGAACAGTTCATTAAAATAACTAAGCAAAAGTAATGTATCACTTCTTATGTACGCAGTCTTTCATGCATTAAGATATGTTATTGACATCAGTAGCTACTTAAGTACAGGTAGGACATTCAGCGCTAACAAAACACTATTTGGGTATTCTCACCTCATTTTTATTACTTGTTGATTCCTAGTTTTGTTTTAAATTGATTTTAAATTGTAAAATGATAATTACCATGGAACTTACTTTTCTAGGAAATAAAGTCTGACTTCATAATATTTTAGTTTCTCTGCATGATCTCTCAAAATATATTTTATTTTATAAATTTTAGGCTTATTCAAACTCATCCTTGACATGGAGACAAAAATTAAATGGATCATGGTTTTGAGTTGCAAAGACAGCTTGCGTAAGACCTCTCACCACATTTTCCTAGAGCTTTACAGATGCATTTTAGTTAGATGCATTAGTCTTACGGGAGTTATCAAAATGTAGAAATACTTAGTAACAAATGTAAAACCTGTTTTAATTCAGCAGAAGAAACTGATCTGAATGGACTAGCAACACCTAGTTGTGGTTTGCCACATCCATCAAGGACAGATGACTTGTGTACCGTGAGGTAAGAGTGTTGCACTTGCTTTGGGAAATATTCATGCGTTAAAAATATAGTTGAAGATATGTAATTGTTTTTCTATGTTGTCTTTTAACATTTTATAATTATACTGTGGTTTCAGAAGTGGTTACCTGCTGCTTTTTGCAGCCATGCCCACTGATTGTAGGAGAGGAACAAAAGGATTACGATCCCCTTTGATATATCAAGCTTGTTATAGGCTGTTTGGGGTAAAGAAGCTGTTTGTGAAAAAAATGTATAAAATAACAAACTTTGTTCAGCTTACTTGTTTGTGCATTTTTTTTCTTCTGTTCACTTGTATCCTGAGACTTCAGGTTTGTGAGATAAGATTGTGCAGTTAAGACGAGATGGAGGAGGAACTAGGCGTTATTCTACTGCTAGTTGCCCAGCTGAAGGTGTTCGGAAGTGGCAAAAGTGAGGAGTGGTGGTCAGGGTACCTCATCCTTTTTGCCGGGTTGGAGGTAGTGTCAGCAATAACAATTGCTCGCAGAGCAGCCTTTGCTGCCTTGTGAGCTCAACGAATCAACTCTGTAACTATGAATTTGTGTGGGGTCAAATTACCATGAGGTAATTTTCTAAAGCAATTAAAGTAACCTGAGTTCATACTGCTGTAGTAGCATAGTTCCTTATTTCTTCTGTTCTGGTTTTAGGAACAGTTATTCACTCTTTTGGTTTAACAGGTCATTTGTTTTAATAGTTTTCGGTGGTAAATTTCTAACAATCAGCATGTAACTCTAAAATTTTAGAAAAGGTAGAGGGTTCAAGACTTGAGACAAATTTAAAAAAGATATTTCCTTGGGTATTATTCATAACGGAAGACTTTGCACTTGAAATAGAAATGAATCATGAATAGGGTGTATCTCGAACACGTCATCCAGAATGTCATCTAAAAAATGTAAACTCTTAAATTGCTTTCTCGAGGTTCCCATTTTGCTTCTAAAACATTAATTGGTGATAGTACAAGATAACAAATCCACTCCTCTATTCTATGATATCTTTTCTCATTTTATGCTCTTATGCAAGTTTAAGACTTTCTCCCGAAGAAGACTTAGTCAGATTGTTACTCTGCTCAAAAAGTGAAGTCAGTGAAAGGACTCTTCATGCCTTCAGCAGAAATTTATGAACTCAGCTTTACAGACATGTTTCCGAGTATTTTGTATGAAGTGAGAACACTGCTATTTCTGATGAGTGCATCTGTAAGTGAATCTTGCCGTTCAAATGGTATGGGTTGTGCGTGCCAGAAAGAAAACATGCATTTGTAGAGATGAAGAAAACTGGCAAGAATGTTGAATTGCACATGGAAGCAAAATCTTTAGTTTATTTTGGATAGTTTTCATTTAAGTGCAAAACTATCTTTAAAAAAACCTCTCCCAGCACGTAGAAAGTCCAGCCACTTTGCTTTAGGTTCCTAGCCTGTATTCTTTTGAGCTGCCACAGACTGGATCCTTCTTTAACAAAGGTACTGTAGTGTAAAATTTGAGAGAATCTTGATTTTTGATCGATGTCTTGTTGTATCATCTTGCGTAATTCCTGGTTTGCTGCCTATTCTGTTTTTAACAGCTCTCAGTTCCTGGTTTGTAGGCTAAACAGACGCTTCCCGTTCATGTCCACCGTATTACAGCTTTTGCTAAATGAGCTATTTCCTTCTGCACTGTATTTTTTACTATGAAAGTAAATACCATGTGATTGCACGACAAAATAAAGTGGGGCCCTCTGAAGCTTCATAACTGCTTGAATCATTCGGGTTAGCGTGTTTGTCTTACGTATCTGTTTGTGATAATAGAAATGGAAAAAACAACCTTCGGAATGGAACTTTATTTGTTAATGGCTTATGGGACGAGTTACTCGGTGCAAATGTGAGTTGGTGTTGTTGACATTAAGTAGGGTTTTTATTCCAAAAATAGCACTGGTGAAATCTTGCTCTGTCACTCAGAATGTGAGCAGTTGCTACTCCGTGTCCCGTGAGTGCGGCCTTTCTGCTCAAAGATGGGTGTCCATGTTGTGTAAGATTTACTGTAGAACTCCAGGGCGTTACCCTACTTTGGACTTGCTCTGCATTTCAGAAGCATCTTTATTGCTGAAGTATAAGGATATTTGAAGGATATTTGTTCAGTTTCAGTCTGAAAGAGTAGTTCCTTATGCTGTTGCTGTTCCCTTGCATGCATGTACACTATCTGTCATGCCAGAACAAAATTCTGGTGAAACATGAACAAATGAGATCAGTATTTTGCAAAATTCGGAGTATTAGTTTAGTCTTCATGCAAACATAACTTTCAGTACAGATTAATTGGAATCCTTTTTAGGTAGAAATATTGTAATAGTTTTCTAAAACCCCCCAAAATCTTTACTGGAGACGTATTTAGAGGTATTACAGTTTAATGACACAAGAGCTATGGAAGAATATTCATCAGGATATTGGTTCTTCTGAAAACATTTACTTCTTCCAAGTGAAGCTCAAACGGGATAAAATCAATTAATGCTATATCCGTACGTACATCACTGTTGCTCTTTCATATACCTGAACATTCTCATTCCACCGGTATTGTGACTGTGGTGATGGTTTGGGTTTTTTTCAAGCTTCGTGTTCAAAGAGCTATTGTTATCGTAATGCTCATTCCTTGTGGAGCACTAGTCAGTTACCTGACAAGCAGGCTACATGTCTATTCTACAAGCAAATCTGAGCTTCAGGAAGTTAGGTTTTACCAGTTTTATTATTGGCGAAGTTTTGCTGCTCCTTTGTGCACCTGGAAAAGAATCTTTTTTTCTAAAGAATCAGCTTCCTTCTTCCCTCATTTTATGTCAAAAGTGTACAGCCAGGAAGTATGACAGTCACAATAATTGTATGCCGCATTTCTTCTCTCAAATTGGTTCCAGAAAAATTGTTAATACTGCTGTAAATGCACACATATGGTCTGATATCCTCTCTGCCTTTTCAGTCTCCAGTGGGCAGGTTTCCAACAAATCCACCAATAAATTCCCCGTTACCCCCGTGAACTCCACAGTATGCTTTCCTTCGTTTATTCCCAGCACCTGGAGGTTCCTATATATAGTGACGGTCTCTAGGGCCTCTGACTCTTTGCAGTGATTTTTCTTTTTTTTATTGAGGCAAACGAAGCAGCCTTGTTGGTTTTAGTTTTGGCAGGTCTGGTTTTCTACTTAGAGTGATGGTTTACTTATAAAACCACATGTAAGCTTTTTTAATTAGATTTTTTTATTCCCCAAGCAATTATTTTGACAGTCTGTCATTCACTACTTCATTAACCATATATTAACAATTTTGACTATGTTTTTATAGGAATACAAAGATGTCAAAAAGCTGTATTTTTAATGTTGATCATTTTTAGTGCTGCAAAACCGCGCAACTGACTACCTCTCTCCCCACTCCCGGCTATTACTATGATCCTTTTTGAAACATCTCTGAGGAAAGGTAGAGTTATTTGGGAAATGCTTGGCCTGATCCATGTAATAAATTATTATTTTTGGTCCTATAAACGTACATTGCTTCAAGCTTCACAGCCGCAGACTTGATTCAGTGCTCACTGCATGGATGCCTGTCTGAATTAAAGTCATGTTTGTGAACGTAGACCTCTGAGATTGAAATTCCTGGGAGGAGGAGGAAGGAGGGATGTTTGAAAGATTTAATGCCAAGGATAAAGGGAAGATGTTGCACATCTTAGTAAATCTGAGAGAAAATGCCATAGATGGAATATGATAATCTGGAGACAATGTTCAGCACCAGAAATCCTTAAAGTAATCGTTGTGAGAAGCTGCAGGGGCAGCAGTCAGGGAGAGTTGTGCGTTGTGTCCCAAGCATGTAATACTAGTTGCGCTCAGAGATGACTCGATGACAAGGGGTTCTTGTAGTCTATGCTGTTAGCAAGAAAATGTTTGTTACATTAAAGTCTTAAAAAAAAATAAATGAATGTCATAATATGTGTGTAAAAGAGTAGAAGTAGATTGCATGCATGTATCTGCATATATCGAAGTATCGTTATTTCATTATTAAACATTGTACCTCTCAAAGCATCACCAAATGCCTTTATTTGCAAACCGCTATTATTATAAATCCTGCCTATAAAGCTAAGCAAAACAGTGACCAGTTTTTGTGACTACTGATGTAAAAATGTCTTGGACAGACGTATTTCCTTGAACTGCATATAAAATTCTGCCATCAATTCTGTCACCCCATTGCGAGGAATCTTTAGGGCCGAATGCATTCTTCACAGATAAAATAATTTTGCTGTGGTGTGTCTTGTACCACTGCCCTCCAGATACAATATATAACAGTGATCTGAAGACAGGGACAACAATATCATTTATTCAGGAGATTTAAAAAGCAGTGAGATTTATCTCTGTTAAACAGCCTTTTCTATTGTTTCTGATCAATATTCATTTTTTCAGCAGCAATAATATGTTGAATTTGTAAGGGGCATAGGTACTTTAGGGAATAAAATGTGTGCTGTCTTGTGGAGAACCATTCACAGCAGCGGCTGGTATTACAAAGTTTGGGAAGCTCGTTAATGCTGAAACTAAGTGACAGCATTCCTGGCTGCATTTTCCCCCTAAGAAGCTCATTCTATAATAGAGCAAAACGGTATTAATTCTAGATTTCTGGTCTATCTGTAATTGTGTTACAGTGTATACCAAATGTGAACAGTAATAGAACAGATGTATTTCTCTCCTCAAAAAGCAAAGCAGATGTACAGAAGAGTCTGTAAGTTACGGTATTGTAGTATGTACTACGAGATGTTCTACTTCATGCATCTCTTCAGGCACTTGGTCTCTTACTCGGAAGAGAAGGACCATGTATCCTGTTGATACCCTTTTTTGATGTCCTTTACATGTATATTCTGGCAGTTGAGCTCTTTTAGACTTGATTTTTATTTTTTTTTAAATAAATTGTTTTGGTGGAACCTTTAGCATGGCAGGGATTATTTTTTTCCCACATTTCTTAAATAACTTCAGATCTTTTTAATGTTTTCAGAAGTGTGATATTTGCAAAAAACAAATTTCTGGATCAGGCCCAATTTCTGAAGCAGAAAGCAGTTGCTTGTCCTCCAGTTAATTCAACTTCAAAAGAAACTGAGAACACATCTGATAACGTGGGAATTCTGACATATGAAGCAGACAAAAAAGTCACCAGGAATGGTAAGTTCTGGATGGAGCTATGGGCAAGATTTTAAAAGGTAGATACAAAATTCTGTTTCTCTTCTGTTTTTCATTTATTTATTTAAGAATTCAAGGTTAAAACAAACAAACAAAAAAAGAGTTATGGGACCTGTGTTTCTTCAGAATCTAGTAAAGCTCTCTTTTTCAGTTTCCTTAGCTAGCAGTGTGAAGCAGGGATGATGGTGGTCCTTTTCTGCCACTTGGAGTGTTCCAGGGGTGAAGTGAGGGATATTTGTAAGGGGCTTGGTTACAGAATGATGGAATTTGTGAAATAGTAAATGAGTAATGTTGGAGCTAAACCAACTATTTTAACTACAAAATTATCAAGTTGTTTCATATCACTTACATCACTTTTTCCACTAGGAGCCAGGTTTTGATCTGTGGTTTACACTCCATTTTTATTTCCCGTACCTGTTCATTATGTTAAATGAAAAACCACAGCCCCACTGAGAGATATTTTGCTCTCTCGTCTGTAGCTTATAATTGACGAAGGCCCTGTGAAAGATGGGAGGAGATGATAACCACTGTAGCAATGGATGCTGCAGCATATACTAATTCACCTGTTAAATAGCATGTTTGTCTGGCCAAAAACCGGCATGGCATCACAGGGTTGCAGTGCACGCTGCTCCCAGGGCACGTTATGAAAAGTACATTTGCTCATCAGTAAGCATCACGTGATAACATTCAGTTATGGTATCGTTCTATCTAAATAAGTGAATGCACCGATATTGTCAACCAAATCTTTACTTGACAGCTGGTTTCTGTTGCTGTCCACTGTGGCAGAGTTTGGCGCTCCTGCTTTTGTGGACAGACCTTTTGAAGAGCAGCAAAGAAAACCCTACTGCAAGACAGAGAAAGAGGGGGACATTCTGGAGCCCTGTGTGCGTGCAGGTGGTGGTGTGCAGCTCGGGTCGCAGCGCAGGGCTGTGCTTGAAGAGCTTAACCGTGAACCACATCTGCCCCGGTTACCTTGTGGCTCTGCTTTGCTCTTTCTTTCCCGTGACTCTGGAGACCCGTGACTTCCGTGATCAGTTCTACACAATTCTCTCTCAAACGTCCACGTGCTATTTCTTTCAAAATCAAGGCAGTTGGAATTTTTCAGTTACGAGCTTTTGGTGAACAGTTACACGCTTTATGTAGGGAGTTCTCTTTGTGGGTTATCATTTTGCTTATGTTCAGGGAGGACTGTTTTTTCCCCAGTGTAATTTTGGTACTGCTAATGTTTCTTGTGGCATTACTATTGTTGTTAAAAGACAGAACTTTAGTACCATGTTGCATGCCTCTTTCCTTCCATTTGAGTGCTAAATTTGTCCTTAAAACATTCTGCCATTCCTTTTATTATAGGAATAATAATAAACCAGGACCAGCAGCAGTAATATTTCTGCAGCAGTTGTTTGAAGTTGCTTTGTTCACTTGCTACTTTTTTTGTCAAGCTAAAACTACCTGTGCTGAAATTCTGTGCCTGCTTAGTTAGCAGATTGGACAAAGCATCTGAAGCTGGGATTGAAATACTTGGGGCTGGGACTGACTGTGCTTTTACTGGTTGGGTGGAGACTGGATCTGGGTGAAAGGAATTTTGGGAATAATTGCTCAGCATCTAAGAAAGTGGCAGATATTAATGAGTCTGTCTTCATGGTATACTTGTGAGGTAAAGGAATGATAATATTCCTGTTTTGTAGACGGGAAGTTATAAAATGCAGGTTTCTGGAAACAATTTAATACGTATCCCAAAGAGTACCATATATGTGTCATAATGTATATACACAAGGGAGGAATAGTAAGGTGGCAAAGATAAATTGAATTTTGGTAATTGCATGAACTTCGAATGCTTGCTGTTGCAAAGTTAACTTTCTCGTAAAGTAGTGATTTTATATGTAGTATAGTGCACAGCAATGGAATTTTGAGCGTATTGAAATACTAGTTGGTGTTAAAGTGGATAATTGACATCTTTTTCTAAGGCCGATACTGAATTATGCTCCCTACTGCAGTAAATTTTAAATTAATTCTTTGATTAATCGCAGCAAAATGTTTCCTTCTTCCTACTCAGTCCAACTCTGCCTTCCATCAACAGGTACAAGAGCTTCTGGTCCTAAAAGAAATGTTGATCCTACTATGGCAAAGAAATACGGCGTTACTTCACTGCACTTAGATCTCATGCCTCTCCTCTCAGGTATCACTCTGGTAGGACGGGGCAGGGAGGGAGCGACATGCCAGCTGTACTCTGAAACGCCTGTGCTGGTGGAAACTGTTTTGGAAAATCCAGAATATGAAATTCCCTAGGGATAACAGCTGTCTGGTTGAGAAAGGTTTGGGATTTGGTTTTGATCTGGGGGAGGCTGACATACGTTCAGAGGTCTGTGTGCTCTGAAGGGCGAGATGTCCAAAACGACCCTGTGGTGTAGTTCTCCGTCAGCATGTACGCTGAAGTTCTGCTATCCTGTTTGATTTAGCATGGGTTGAAAGTGGGATATTGGTCAGAGTAGAGTGGGGTATTTCTGCAGGTGTCTGAGTGTAACTAGATTAACATTCATTATTAATATATATTGTCCTATTTTAGTGTGTAGTGAGTTAAATCTCCCCGTTGTTCTGTGCACACAGACAGAAGTAGCGGTATGTCATGCAGCACGGAACTCGGCTGCTGAGGGTATGGAAGTGGCAAAGCCGCTTGCAGAGAAGCCAGTTTGTTTAAAGGTGCTTGTTTACCTTTAGCAAAGAGTTTAATTATGATGAAAAGTCTGTGAACTGCTTTAATTTTTTTTGTTTATGCGAACCGTATATTTGCAGCTTCAAAAAGAAATAAACTGTGTTTTCAACAGTTCATCTGGGTGAGGGTTTTGACACTGCTTTGGAGACTATTTTCTTCCCACTGTAAAAGATAAATAATATTTGAAGAAGTTAAAACAATACTTTTGTTTTATTTTAATACAAATTCGGTGGAGATTTGTAATTAATTGCATCAAATTATGGGTGCCTTGATGGGTTTGCTTCTATAACAGTATTTAATCTTGTGTGTTTAAAAAGGAGAAAAATCAGTGATCAGTCGTCTGGCAGAAAATAATCCTAAAGTTTTAGATGCTTACGTGACTTTCACTGTGGAAACACCTCTTCTGTCTGAAAGACAAAGACATGAGTTGAATCCACTGATTATAAGGATTAATTCAGCTACCTGCCTCCCAAACACACCTGTACCAATAGAAGTGCTGCAGGTAATACATACAGCTACGTCTTTCTGAAAGAATTTCCTCGTTACGCTCAAGTAGCTTTGCTTAAAATATGGGCATGGTTTTAGACATAACTTTCCTTATTAGTAGAAAATTGAAGACTATGACTAACATATTCCCTGAAAAAACGTGGCCAGATTAGTGCCTACGTATCATAGGTACTGGCAGCAAACCAGCAATCTTGGTGTTTTCCGAGGGCAATAATTTATATATCATCATCCCCTTTTGATTTCTGAGCAGTGGATCTTGAGTAAACCAGAGAAGATCTAATTCAGTCGCAGTGCCATATTGTTTGAAACAATTTGCTGACAAGTCAGGGCAATATTATTTAACTTCAAAAAACAGCTAATGTTTCACAGCTTAAAAAATGCTGTGCACAAAAAAAAGTTCTATATTGGAGAGAACATAGTTTAAAGTTTTTGGGTTTATATTTATAAATTTTGAGAGATGAGTTAGCAAATACGTTCTCTTGTTAAATGATTGCATTTTTAGGCTTAAAGAAATGCTATTTTAAAAAGACTTTTTTCTGAGTAATTATATATTGTTGATGTGAAAGTGAAGTTAAGGTCCTTTATCCTTTGGTCCTATATCCTTTGATTTCAGGAGCTATTTTGTTGGTCCCTGTCTGAGGTGGAATTATAAGGGAGTAGTATTTGAAAGACCTGGTCCAAGTTGCATCAGCCTGGTCCTTAACATCCGTAGGATGTTTTGCTATTGTTTTTGTGGAAATAGTTTAATGATATTACGTCAGGAACTTTGTAATGGCCCATATGGTTCTGTGGTGGAGTTTTACACTGCAGCGCTTGTGACAGACGAGGCGCATTGGCTTAGCATTTATGAAGAGAAAAATACCAATAATCGCGCAACATAATCAATAACGGAGACAAAACCACTCTGTAGTTTCTAATGCAATTTGCAAAATGAAATACTGAACTGTTTCAAATTTGCAGTTGTCAGGATAGTCCTTGACATGTAGCCTCCGCTCCCTGGGGGCTGCCGTAATGCAGATGGACGCTTATGTGGAGGAACCACAACAAGTACTGTGGAATGAATCCCCCTGTTTGCTTCCCCGGATTTATAAACAAATAGCTACTGATGGAGATCATCCAGTCCATTCTCTACAGTATCTCTGGATACTTGTTGAGTTTCCTAACTTCTAGCTGTAGGCATTTGTTTTAGGCCTCAAATCCTACAGATGAATGCATGGGGAGAAACAAAAAAGGTCTCGGAGCCATTGCAGTCCCCAGCATGCTCCTTTTATGATCTAGATGCAATGTCAGTTTTTCTGACGTATTTGGAAAGTCAACAAAGTTGAGGACAGACAAATGAAGGGGACAGTATATTCCCAAAACCCAGGATACAGGCATGTAGAGTGGCCTCTTTGCTGCCTCGGAAGACTGTCATTTGTGCTATGGAGTACATCCCCCATACTTCCCTTAATAGAAAAGCTGAATGTTCTGTGAGGTTAAAAATAAAAAAGAAAGAGGTTAATGCTGCAAATGTCTGTTTCTCCTCATCTTTTTGTTCCTTAGAGATTGTGCATTCCCACCTACTGCAAATACCAGTTTCATGACTTTCCACCTCATCGAACTCACGGACAAGTCCATGGAACTCACGTCTACTTTAAGGATGTTAATGTACTTCTAACAGGGATGATGAAACCTGGGGAATTACAGAGGTGTCTTAGAGGTCCACCTTTGGAGATTGAAGTTCATGACCGGGATAGAAACATGGAAAACAACACAAACCCCCCCTGTTTGTTTGGGGAAGATGAAGCAGATGAAAAAGTGGGTAAGGTGAGCTTCCTTGCTTGCAAATCCACAATCTGTGATTCTTTTACAAAGGACAAAGTGTGGCATCCACATGGGGTAGCTAAAGTCAGTTTAACTGATTTATTGTTGGGTAAAAGGTACTTGACTGTCAGTGCTCCCATTCGTAGCTGCTCAGCTCCAAATACAGCTGTCTTCAGTGAGGAGGATAAAAAAAAGAACGTGACAGAATCTGTGAGTAGTTCTTCCCTGCTACCTATGGGACATTATCTAGAATCGGACTCACTTTTGAAAGTAAGAGTGGAAATAGCTGTGCCGTTGGGAATGCAAGCAGAAATTGCTGATGCTCAAGTCACAAACTGCCCATATGGTTGTATAATCTACATTTTTGACTACAATAATTCATCTTTATTACATGATTTGGTGGAAGAGATTACAGAAATCAATGCTAAAGCCCTCCAGCTGGACTGCTATCCTGTACACTTAATTGGAATGGCTCTTGCTGCATTAAAACTGAAAACCACACTTGAGAAACTTTCTGAGTTGGATATTGTTACTGGTTTTCACTTACTGGATGGAGCAACTCATCTCTTTGTCTTGGAGGGATTAAAAGACAAAGCAATCAAGAGACTATGGGATAGACACTTTGAAAGGTAGGAGAGTTTGACGTTATTCATCAGTTATTTCCTTAGATTCAGAGGTTTTATTTGGATTTATATTTCCCCCATCCCTTTCTACACAAAGATATATGGGCAAGTATGTAGCTGATGCTTTCTATGTGGTTTTAGTGGATATGAGTCCCAGTGGCTGCTTCATTTTGAGGCATAATCTTCTCCTCTTTATCATGTTACACCACCGATCATCCATGTAGTTAAAATGAGAAGTATGGCAACATGTACTTTTTTTTGTTAAGCTGCTACTTGGTTTGTGGAAACAGCACTATAATCTGCCAATTCTACATAATAGCAAAAATACTTAATGGGCTCTAAACCAAAAATAGTCCCTGTGAGGAATCCGGACTGCAAGCTCTTTCTTCTTTTGAGTTTAGGGGAAAATGTAACAAATTCAAAGTGAATGTCTCCCCAGATTTCAGGCTGAAAAAATAATTGATATTTTTTCCAGCACTGTAGCACATTGTTAAAGCTTTCCTGTGGTGGTTTGGTGGTGGGTTTTTGTTTGTTTGTTTAATGCAAGTAACTTCATTGTGGTTACTGAAATTATTTATTGCGTGAAAAGTTGTCTCTTGTCAGTGATCACTTGTAGCCTAAATTGAAGCTTTTATTCACTGCTCTAGTATGAATTTTGGTATTTTTAGTAGAAATATTTATATAATGCTTTTTTAGCTCTAATAAGGTTGTTAAGGGGCAGGACCCTGATGAAACTGAAATGAGCTTCCTTTCAAATGTTTGCCATGTGGCTTAAAAAGAAAACATGTGCAACTCAGTTATGAGAGTTTGCAATTATCTTTGTAATTTTGTCCAAAATAGATTTTTCAGAACAGTTTATGTGAAGTGAAGGCTGTAAGAGGTTCCATCTAAAGGACAAAACCAAAGCAGTTTCATTAGAGAGAGTAATTGTACTGTAGACCTGAGGAAACCTGAGATACAGGCTGATTGTCTTAACCTTGTCCTTGGGGTGCTTTGGTACAGGACTTACAGACGTGAAGATGGACAACTGGAAATACTGTATAACTCACAACTGTCTTTCCATCAACGCCTGTACACAGACCTGGAAGCTATCTTTTATCGTTTCCGCCTCTGTCAGCCCCTCTTCGCTATAACAGCACAGCCTCTGCTCTACGTCAGAGGTATGGTTCCTTGGGCCTGTTTCCAAGCCTTGACCAGGTATGGCTTGTCCAGATTCAGAGTTAGCAAAGTAGAGTGAATATTTGATACAAAAAATAATACTCTTGGGTATCTTTTCCCTGATGAAAGCAGTCTGTGGGCCTGATGGGTAATTCAGTTTTGAGATCGGGTGTGTAAGACAGAGGAGCATGGTTTTCGAACGGCTGATGCAGTGGTAGCTCGGTATCGGTGAGCCCACTTTTAGTTTGGGCAGTTTATAATTTCTAAAGAAGAGAGGTGTATCAGTAGGATAGTATATCAGAAAATATCTGAATATAATACAAATAGAAGAAAGAGAAAATTCCGGTGTCAGAAGCATCGTCTGGGAAGGATTTACTTCTCTGCTCCGTTCTCCTAGAGGTGCTGTAGGATGGAGTAAAGAAGAGGCCAAACAGGACTTGATAGAGCCAGAAAGTCACTTGAACTAAGTGGGGAATTCTAAAAACTGGCTTCCTACGGTAACGAGAGAAAGGAAGAGTTTTGTGAGAGTTGGGAGAATATGTTTCCCATTCCTAGTTTTTTGTTTGAGGGTTTTGTTGCGGGATTTATTGCTGGATCTCTGCCAGGTTGCTCACTTTGTCAGCATGCAGGTATTCACAGCTGTTTGCCTTAAAGCACCTCTGACATTACATCTCGTGAGATGGATTAAAGAAAAAGAAATTGGGTGAAGTCTTATGCACATACATCTCTATCTATCTAGATATTTAGTAATCTATGAAAAAAATTCTGTGTGGGGTTTCTTTGTTTGTTTATTTGTAAATTAAGACACATCTATTGAGAGGTGGAAAAAGGTACCATCCATCTTTGATATAAGCTACTTGGATTTCAAAAGCGGAGATGGACTGTGATTGCTTGCTTTCTTGCTAGAAATAGACTGGCTTGTTTAGATTAACTTCTGAACTGAAATCCTGCAAAGCTTATTTGAAATGCCTGGGGACATTTAGTCCCGAGACAAGGAAGAGTGAATGTCTCCTAGATGTCAGTCTGATTTCATAAAAAATTCTTGTTAATCTGCAGTAGTATACACAGTCTTGTAGCAGCCTTACCCCTTGCCCTCCCACATGCCTGCGTTTTGGTAAAACATATTCCTTAACATATATAACATATGGATTACCCGTCTACTACAAGTTTTATTTTGCATGTGTCAAGCTACCTGGGCAGCGCAGTGCTGATCTAGCAGGCTGGTTTTGGCTATCTGTTTCCCCTTGTTGGCTGGCCCAGTCAAGTTCAAGAACTGTTTATTTGCTGAGGACTAATGAAACTTAACCTCATAAAGCTAATGAAGAGTGAGGCCTTTACACTTAAAGTTCTGAAGTATATTTATAGTCGTGATCTGCCTGTAATTTGGGTACTTCTTCACATATCTGTAATTTGTGTCATGTTTACTCTAGAGATGGTGAGAAGAACACAATATGAAGGTGACTGGTGGCCGTCGCTGTGTTGTTCTTAAAAGTCCTTTTTTCTGTTTATTTTTTTCTTCAGTTGGTAAATACCTTTCTTCCTTTAGCTGTGTGCTGGCAATATTTGAGGTAGAAAATAACGCAATGCTGCATGTTTTAGATACTTGGTAGTTAATTTTCTTGTGAAATTTTGTTGTGGTATCTCCTGGCTAAAAAAAAAAGAAAATTAAATCAGCAGGTTGGCTACTGTGCGCAGCTTGCTAGATAGCTGTGGCTCGGGTTCCTGCAGTGAAAGTGACGGTTTCGGGATGGCTGGGATAATTTTAAATGCAGGGGGTTATTTTTCCACTAGAGAGAAGCAAAGCTGCAGGAACGGTCACTGTACTTCTGTACTACTCAGTAAAAGCATCTTTAGTGGCTGAGCCAATGTCCTTCCAGACACCAGCTCTTTCCAGTAACACGCCGTCACGGATGAGTGAATCATGTCGCAGGCTTTGGGTGTTAGTCCTTTTTGCCATACCCTCCTTCTGCTGTGTCTGTAGTTATTCAGAGAAATACAAATAAATTCTTCACTAGATTATACAGACTGTGACTGTGTTCAAGAGCAGTCTCTAACCTGTAGAACTCCTGGGGTTTTTTTAGTTTTTGGTTTGCTGTAGTCAGTGGTTTAATGTGTGCACGACAGAAACTGCTGCTTCTTGATATGTTTCCTTCTGCTAGAATTAGCCAGGAAAGTAATTTTAACTGTAGAAAAACTAATGCTCGTGATCCATATGCACAATGTCCAATTTGTTTTTTAACATACCAATATCAATTCCATTTGTGTCATTAATGCAGATGCAATTTTGAAATTAATGTTATTTATCGGTTGCCTGTGTTGTTCAGAAGTAACGGTAGGGAAATAATGTTGTTGCAGTGGTTTTACAACTGAATTCTTTTCCGGTACTTTGTAAACTTACTCTCCTCAAATAGAATAGCTATGTAATAAATGAATTAACAATTTTCCACTTTTGGCAAGGAATCATAATACTATGTTTGGCTATTGGATAAGGTCCCTTTATTTCATGGCCTCTGCTGTGGCCTGAGCCAGAGAGACTGAGAATTGAATTACGTGTGTGTGTACAAAGTGTGTGTGTGGTGCTCAATAGCTGTCATATATTTAGAACTGCGTTTGTGTTGACACTAGTGTTTTCAGGCCGTATTTCGTGAATTGAGAGAAATCAGATATGAGGTAAGTGTTGTCATGAATGGCGTGTAGAATGAAAGTTGATCAGAATGAGCTGTAAAATTGAGGTAAGGCAGGATGGATTTTAGGGAGTGTTCAACATAAATGTGGGTTATGCACTAGAACCAGTGTGCATGAAGGGAATTTGCTTTATTGCCTTTCCAGCCAGAGGCTAGAGAAATTCAGCAACTAACTTGCGCCTAAGTCCTCGTAGGTTTATTAAACTGCTAAACTTCTGTGTTGCTGCTGAATGCCAGCATGCATGAACTGACCCGAACTTCTTAATAAATAGGTGTTTCAAGAAGGTTTTATCATGTTGCCACAGTCATATTAACTGTAATGATTTGATTGCAGTAAAGTTTTTGTAAACTAATAAAATGTTGATGTCTATTTGTAGGCTCAGTTACCTGTGCCACAGTAAGAGGCTGAGGGATGTCGTTCATGGGGATCTGCTGCCCTCCGCGGAGATGATCACAGTCTTGAGTCACGACTACGGAGTTCCCTTAACTGATGAGGATCTCTTCACTCAGAAACTTCCTTTACTCTCATTTTCCTCGGATGACTATACGCTGCCAGGAAAAGTTAGCAGAGTGAAACAAGCAGTGTATTCTTCATTAGATAACTACAATGAAGTGTATGTGCAGTGGAAGAAAGAAATGGCAGACAAAATGTCTTTTGAGAGAAACCACGTTGGGGTGAGTAGTTTGTGATACGCCAGAGGCAAGCCTCAGACCTGCAAAACTTCATATCCTTAATCAACACCTCCTTTGTCTCCTGAAACAATGACTCATGAGACTTTTGGTAGGGTGTTTGTAAGTATTGTACAAATATTATAAAGAAGTGCAGGATAATTTTATTTTGCGAAAGCTGAATTGCAAATGGAATTGCTTCTCAATGGGGAAGACAATTTTGGCGCTCAGTGGTAAACAGAGGAGACACTGTGTGAGTGGTAACGAAACTGATTATTTAAAGGATTTGTAATTTCTTTTTGGGTTTGGTTCCTATTTTTCTTTACCTCTTTGTTTTCCATAGTTCCTGCATTGTGCTTTAGCATGTCATCCAGGCTTCAAATGATTGTGGGGCACCGAGTCAACTAAGCTCATGTGAAAATTGTGCGTTCTTCTCTTGCCATGTGAAAGGCTTGCTTGCCTTTGGGCAACCATGATGGCACTTATTGTTATCTAAGTAAAATCAGCAGTTGCAGACAGGGCTGGGCTGAGCTGAGCTTTAAGGAAATGGTGAAGAATTTTAGAACCTCTTCTGTCTTGTTACCAGTGTCCATCTACCATTCTGTTGCCTCAGGGAAAATGGGTTGAAGCCAAACCCTTTCCTGTTAATAGAGCCGTCACAGAAAGGGGTATCCTGCATGTTTCCTGGGAGTCTGAATTGGGTTTTTGGAGTATCTTGCTTAGTTGAGGACTCTAGCCGTCCCGTGGTTTGTGAAGAATAGTTCTGAATGTTTTTTCCTGTATATATTTTAATACAAAGAGGTTTTGCCTGATATGTAGAAATCTGTGTTCCTGTATAAGAGTACTGTCTTGGAGATACTGAAAGAAATATAACTCCTAAGTATTTCCTTTTTCAGTCTTAGTCTGTTGATAAAAGAGGCTACAAAACAAGACAGTCTTATGTAATTGTTCCTGGTGCTTGCATTTATAACATCATAGGAGTATGAGAGCAGCCGAGCTCTTGGGCCTAATCATTCCGCATAGATTAAGTGTAGAGTTATTTTGTTATTTGTATAAAGTTAGCAGTCTTCCCAGTGTACGTGTCTTAACCAGTTTTCGTTTTATACATGCTTTTGCATCAAGAGGATAACAGAGGAAAAGAAAATATGAAATTCTTTTTTAATAGCAGGTAAGGTAACCTTTCAGGCTTTGGATTAAAGAAAAGGGAAAAAAAAGGGAAATGCAATTTTACTGTCTTGCTGTAATTACCTATTATGGCTGAGTCTGAATTCAAAGCCATAATTACCATAAACAGTAGAATGACGTTCTTAAGTCAATGAAAAGGTACAAGCGTTTAATTATACTGTGTCAGTAGAGAAATTTGAAGTGTTCTAATGAATGGTGCATCCCCTGTCACATGTTTGAAGATGACCAGCATCAGCTTTCCAGAACAAACATTTAGATCTGTAAGAAGAAGTCATTCCCTGGTGAGTGCTTGCCTCCAGTCTGCTGCCCTTCGTCTTGCAGGATGTCACATGCCAAGGGTGAAATGGTGCTGTTGCTTTTTAATAGTCTTTTTGTGGAGTATTTTGGTAAGAAAGAGCTGTTGTGTAATAAATCTATATATAAATATAGATTATGTTTTGCTGGAGTTTTTTAAAGTTTTTTTGGTTTAATGTTTACAGAATCATTTGCTTGTTTATAATTTTTCATAACACTCTGAATTCTCAATTCAGACAGAGCTCACATGTAATCTCTCTTTGCAGGCTAACATTGGTGCTGTACGCCAACTCAAAGGAAAGATGAAAAAGCCAAAGTTTGAAGTTTTCAGGATTTCTCCTGGTGATGGCAAATCTGTCTTTAACTACAGCTGTCAGAGCCTGAATTCGGCAGAACTTGCAAAGAAGCGTCTTCGCCAGGAAATGGCAAAGGTAAAATGAGCTGCATAACTGGAAGATCTTGGCTTTAGTTTTACAATAGTAACTTCCATGTTAGCACACATAGGAAGGGAATTTGGGATCCAAAAAGATCTCATTCTGAGAAGTATTCTTCGTTGCTGTGTAAAATTCTGCTCTTATGCTGTTCATTACAGTTGTCTCATCTCCATGACTTGGGCTGTGATTTTGAGTGCAGACTTTGATAACCTCGGTGGTCACGTCCAGTTCTGTGTCCCACACATTAATAAATGGGAGAATTTGAGTAATTGCAGTGTCAGCGTATGCAGTATTAAGTGATTTGAAGAACACATTTAAGAACACATTTGAAGAATCATGTTTATCTGCTTTTGTCTGAATGGCTGGCTTGAATCTTAATAACAAATGCCATTTTCCTGTTAGCTAGTGGAAATTACTGCAGCTCTGTGGAAACAGTTTATGAAGTACCATGAGCACAGTATGACCTAGAGATCTGGTTTTGTGCACATAATATTAAAGATATTTCTTTCTGTAATAATTTTACAGACATCCCATTATA
This sequence comes from Charadrius vociferus, assembly GCF_000708025.1. Classification (NCBI taxonomy): domain Eukaryota; kingdom Metazoa; phylum Chordata; class Aves; order Charadriiformes; family Charadriidae; genus Charadrius; species Charadrius vociferus. The sequence goes on along the minus strand of NW_009649485.1, from coordinate 2,136,946 downwards.
TCACTTGTAATTAATTCCATCGTTGGAGCATGATAGAATTGAATTTAATTTTTTAAAAAAATATTTAGTGATATATATTTTGTATAATTTTGTTCTATGATTACTTGCACTCTTAAGGAAAGAAACGACAGTGGTTCTGTACCCTATGGGCTGCGCTCCCAGCAAAGGGGAATTCACACTAACAACAAAAAAATAAAAATCTTTTTTGTGTAGGAACCAAAGAAAAGATTCACTTATTGTCATGAGTATCTGTCTGCCACATTTGACCCAGTGGATGTGGTCGCTGCCTGTAAGGAATTCTGTGCAAAATCCAAGAGTATGTGGCTGTCACCGGAGGGGTTTGTATTTCCCGGGTTTAAGAGCAGCATTGAAAGCAACCTGCACCCTCAGATGCCTGATGAAGCACATCTGGAGGAGTTAAGGGAGGTAACAGAAAACTTAAATCAACACTCCCAAGTGAACTCAAGCGTTTTAGGAGTCTTGAAAGAGGCAGAATGCTTTCGTATATGGAAGTCTTTTTGAGAGGTACAGCCCAGGCAGCTCTTTTGAGGGTGACGCTATATTTGCAGTTAAGGCACAGCAGCATCTTGTTCACCCAGTTGGTACTTTGTTTGGGTACGCAAATTCTACCATGAACACATACAGAAAACCCATTTGCCGATATTAATAGGTATTAATGGACTATAGAGTGCTTTGTTTTAAATTTCCAAGTGAGGTCTAGTGTCAGAACGAGCATAGTATTGCATTCCATGATGAATGGGTTCCAGGTTGTTCTTCATGAGTTGCCGGTGCAGGCGCAGCCTTCCTTCATGTTGCCAAATTCCCTCACAGCTTATTTTTCCTCCATTGTTTATTTACGGTTTGTAGTTACAGTTTTATGGAGTGTTTGTCCTCCACCATTGTGTGTTCTCTGTCAGTTCCTTTCTGCCCTGTGTCCTCCTTCCCTTCGCCTGCTCTCTACTATTTAGCTTCTAATTTCCTGCCGTTTTACTGGCGCATCACCTTCACTAGTTTACAGTTCCCCGTTTGGAACAGTCTCCAGCATTGTGCATACTCCAGTGCATATGGTCTGTGTTAGGAAGAAAATTTGTATGTTATTAGAATTGTCAAGATGAGGAAATAAAGGGAATAGAACAGGGGTTTTTTGGTGCAGGATCAGTAAATTCTACCAAATTAATTGAACGCAGTCATGGCACAGAGTGCAACAGGCTGAATGCTTGGAGGCTCGTTATCGTATCTTGCAAGAATGCGTACGTGTTCATTTAATTTTCAGGCTTTATTTGTCTTCTTTTTTTTCATACAAATTAAAGTAGTTTCTCAAAAAGGTTAGAGTATAGCTGAAGTGAAATGGTTCACGAAAATGAGTGCTTTTTCCTGACCCATGGTGCTGCAGAACGTATCTTCTCGTGAAGGAGCAGAGAAGATTCCCTGACCAAGAGCGAGCCAGTGCAGTCTGAGCGCTGGTGCCTTTTGCTGAAGAGACAAAAGAGAGGAGGGGAACTGGGCAGCACAGGAGCAAAAACTGAGAAGCTGAAAGAGGGGCAGCAGCCTTCCGGTGCAGCAGCTGTGACTGGTACCGGAGTTACCGAACTGAAATACATGGGGGACTGTGATATTTGGTGTGGGAGTAGCAGTTGATTAGTAAGTTGTGTTCACCATTGGCACCTACTGATGGGATGAGAGGGGGGCAGAGAGCTGACGTGTTACCCTGAATGGCACTAAGTGTAACTGGCAGTACCGATAGCTGCGTAGCGCCTGTAGCCATGGAGCTGAGAGAAAAGAGGAAGGAGGCTCCTTCAGCTCAAGCAGGGACCTCACAGGCATGACCAGAGTTATACTGGATAACGGAGATTGATTCTGAGCCTACCATTCATGTTACCTGAAAGGTGGAACAAAAGCAGAAAGCTATTAGGGTCCCAGTCTGAAGCAGTCTGGTTTTGATACATTGCTGCTTTAACCATCCTGGTTTTCTTCTCAAACACGGAATTTGACCATCTTCTGTGACACCATCTCTTGGGAGGCAAAAAAAAATCTTGGAGTTCTTCTGGATTCCTAAAATATCTGTACTGTTTCTATACAGTAAGATACCTGTACAGTATGTATAATAATACTGTAAAATGTACAGTTTCTGTACTGACTCAGCTATCCTTTAACAACACGGTTTTAGGTGAAACAGTGACAGTACACGGCTAACAACAGAGTGGGAGTTAATTTCTAGCTTAGGAAGGATAGTTTTGTCTGAAAAAAATCTAACTGGTATTTCAGCAGTGGGTAGTCAGAGGACCACAAAAAGTTGAACTCTGTTTTGCAATCATGATGATGAATATTCCTGCCACGATCCCACCTGCTTCCTCGGGACACCTGGGCTCTTGGCCCCAAGAGTTTAATACTACTGACTGTAGTTTTAGAAGCACTAGGACAGCTTCTGCTTTCTAAAAGCGCTATGCTTTACGATTATCCTTGAGATGATATATAGCTCTCACTATTCTGGCAATTCTGTACAGCCAGCCGTGGGGAAAAGATAACTAACTCGTTAGGTTTTGGGCTGGGTCTATCCTCTTACAGTCTCATTGTGCGGAAGAGGATATTGACACGGACTGGCATGGATGAGAGGGATGCTCCACGTTTGCCGGCAAGTTTAGCAGCTGTGTATGAAATACAGGAAAGCGCAACAGACCCTTTATATCATTGCAGAGAAATGTGACATAAATATGAAATTGAATCCCCTGCCAGGTATTTCTCAGGTATACTGTAAGTGCCTGTATGTTAGCTGACAGCTCAGTACTAGACTATCAGCAGCTTGCTCACAAAATGGATCTTTGTTCTTACTCAGGTGTATCAAACACATCAAATTGAAAGGCTACTTAGAGAAATAGTCTTGTGTAGTAAAGTCTGGACTTTGGTAAGATCCTATTATGGTAGTTGTTAGATTGCTACCCAAGAATACGGCTAACTTATTTTTTGTGACTCCTCACTGGTGATTTTGGCCTGTCTTAAAGGGATTCAATTTTCATTTAGAAATGGCAGGAGAACGCTCTGCATGCTAACATGGAGCCAGTGCTCTCACGGGACAGATGGAGCTGGGACAAACGGCACATTGATTTTGATCTTTATAAGAAGCCACCTGAGCTCTTCATGACAACAGCCCCACCGCCTGGTAATGGTTCTGTTAAAATTAACTAATTACAAAGCTTTTAACCTGAAGCTCTGACATATGGTCCCCAAAGCTTGTTCAGATCTGCCATTGAGGAAGGGAGTTTGAATGCAAAGAGGTTTAGCAAGGAGATCCATGTACGGCAAAACTGTTTGTACTCCAGCAAGTAAAGCATCTTAGGATGTAAGACCTTGGCCGTACTCCCATTTCACCCCTCCATTTACCCAACTTCTCAGCCTTACTTCCTTTGTCTGTAGTAAAATAGGACAGGGAGGAATAGATCCTTCTTGGCGTATTCTTCTGTAAAGCTAGCTCTGGTGGCTGCTGGATCTTCCTTTATACAGATTGGTGACAATCAGCTTTAGTTACCGAGGGCAGACAATGAGCTACCTCATAGGCTGTAAGCAATCGCAGCTAATTGGTGGTCCAGAGGGGGACTGAGATGAGGCAGTCAAATCTGCACGCGCTCTCAGCAGCCTGTAGTGTGCCTGTAACCTCGTGTTCTCCCACAAACGGTAACAGGCAAAGTTGTATTTCATTATGAAATGGCATTTTGAAAAGTTTGCCATGTGTTTCTTTTTGCCCAGAACCCACTGAGAGTCACTGCAATATTTACAAGCAGAAAATAATAGATTTACTGTGGTTGTTAGAGTCTTTCATCTTTTACGTTTCTGCTGCAAATTGCAAAACACTCTCTTGGTGCAGTTCTTCTCAAGTGCTTCTTACAGAGAAATGCTTTTGGAAGCAGTCAGGATAATTCCACGTTCACGTGTGTTTTATGGAGCCTAAAGGGCAGTGAGTTGTCTTTGCTGTGAGCACCAGCCATTATTCTAACACCTCTATCATTTCTTCTGGTGGAATCCTTGTGAGAAAGGTTGTTCTTTGCCATAAAGGCTTGTAACCTACTTTTTTTTAGTTCAAACAGCCAAAACTTATCTTTTCCATCTAACTGGTTTCTATTGCCTGGTTTTTCTTATACAGTCTGTTGTTGGCCTTGTGAAGATGCTACTCAGGTTCTGCAAACCGCCTTTGGTGATACCAAGCTGAAAGCTCACCAGCGCTCCACAGCAGCCGAGTCACCCACGTGTGGGCCAAGAGCCAGCTTTCAGCTGCAGAACCTCCGAGCGCTTCTGAAAGATGAACCTCTGAAGGTCTCGCTCAGGAAGGCAGGACCCATTTTGAAGGTAAAGGGTAACTGACCCTGGCACCTACCTTTGCGCAGCAGCAGCTGTCCTGCGCTTTGTGGAACACAGATAACATGTGACACTCTTAATTTAGCACAATACCTTTGGAAGTAAAAATATTTGTTAAAATTGGTGTTGATAGCACTGGTTGATTCCATCTTACAAAGCTCTTGGTAAAACATATCAGCCTGGGCACAAAATGATTTATATTTTTTTTTTTTCGGTTCTTTGCTTTGATGCTCAGATAATGGAGGAAGGGGGAGAATTTCTGTTCAATTAACTGACTTGCCTGTCAGTGTGCAGTGGGTGAGAAAAGAAGAACAATTTTTGGCCAGCTGGCTTAGCAGCTCTAAAGGAAATTGTAATGTCCCCTAATGAAATATAGGGGCTGAGGCGCTTCTATAGAGTAGATGCCAAATGTCTCACCATGTGTTCTCTTGATTACCATAGTGCTGTATAGAGCGCTGCACTTCAGCCTGTTGGTGCAAAAATCCCACACAGACACCCCAGTTTGCAAGACTAAAGGATTTGTGCTCATTAATATGAAAAGCTGTACGGGTGGTCTGCACCTAACTGTTCTTTTGCTGGCTGAATCGCAGTCGTGCTTGCATGTAAATGACTGACCCAAACCCTGAGTATGCCTCTAAAGCTGATTTTGATCAAAGGGGCTGAAGCTCACTGTTGGCTACAAATGCTCTACAAAAACAAACACAGGAACTACCAGAATGGTGGTAGCAAAAGCAGAGTTAAACCTTTGAGGCCAGCTCACTGCCACCCTCCCTCCCCTTTTAAAAAAAAAAAACACCAATCGCTGAGTGCCGGTTTTTGTATTAAAGGGACACTCAGCAGCAAGCTGCCTGGCCTCCTCTGCTTGCAGTGTCAGGCTTTGAACTGCATATCCCTTTGTGCTCCCTGTGCTTGGCCTTCTCTTTTGATTTGGCTGCTCAAACTATGAACCTTGTCCATCTTGGGCTCTTTGCCTGTTTTCTGTAATTCAGTACTCAGTCCTTTTTGCTGGAGTGCATATAACTACCCTTATCAGTTTATGAGCTAACTTCTATCTTGCACTTCATGACATTCTGATTATGGCAATCAATCAGACTTGCCTCTGTCCTAGCCCAAGTTTCTTGAACGCATTTTTCAGGCCTTCCAACTATAGCCAGTAGGAAGACATTTCTGTCTTGTCTCACAAAATTCGCTACTCTTTTGCAAAGACAACGCTTTACAAAGGAGATGTTATGTGCATTAACTTCCAAGGTTCTGCTTTGGGAGAAAGATAAAAAGTAAAAAAAACCCCACAAGACAACCACCCCCACCCCCTATTGCCATCCCCACGAAAAAAGCACTGTATTTTTAGTTCTTGCTTTTAATAATTTCCAAAATAGCCTCATTTTCCAGTACGGTGTTTTTCCTCTGACAGAAAAAGAAATAAAAACATCCTTGCCGGATGATGTGCCTGGCTGAAGGAACAGAGAATTTAAACATGATGGCTATATTAAGGCTAAACAGCCAGAGTTATGTTATCACAACATCATTTATTTTCTGCTTATTTTTATGCAAGACTGTCTGCAGAAGGGTGAACCCAGGAGCTCAGCTCCACTAGCTAGTTTAGTGCCATTGCCTTCTCTTACCTGCACATTCTTATGCTACTGTATTCTCTACCAATTTGTTTCTCTTGGATCCCTTCCTCCTTCACCTGATTGGTTTTTTTTAAAATCATCTTTGCTGTATTTAAGCAGTGTAACTCTCCCCCCGCCCCTGGCTCCCGGAGGCGGATGCCTGACTGATGACAGGTCCTACCATCCGCGCAGGCCCGGGCATTGCTGCAGCCCAGCGGGATTGCGCGTTCTGTCGAGCCGGCGCTCCGGCCGCCCTTCCCGAGGGCTCATCGCTCATCCCTCCGCACTGGGCTCTGGCTCTGCACCGCACTCCCCCAGCTGGTAACTGACACGAGGCAGTCTTTCTGGCGGTGTGTACTGGGAAACGGCCTCTTCCCAGGCACAGGCTTTGTGTCTCTAACAGCATTTACTTTTTGCTATAAAAGAAAACATGGACTTTTTAAAAAAGCTTGTAATCACACAGGCTTCCTGTACCTGCTTCCACTGCTCGACTGTCTCCCAAACCATGTGCTTTATTTAGCCGTCTGTGAGCGTAATCTGTAAACTGAGTTACGTATGCTCGGGTCTCGCCTTCAACTCATGCTGCCGGGTAGATGTAGTCTCTCAGATCTTGTCTGGTGCAGCCGTTTGATTACCGGGACAATTCTGCTAACTATTTCTACTCACTTGTTAGGCAAGCAAACCACCTGAGGACTGAATGACATCTCTGTGGACGCTTCCAAGCCAGAGCTTTATCTTTACTGACTAACCTCGCAGCTCTGGTTTTGGGGGTTTTGTTGATTGGTTGTTTTGGCGGGTTTTTTGTTTGTTTTGTTTTTTTCCATTTAGCACTAAGACTCAGCTTGTGATTTATATCGTAAAGGTTTTGAAGCGCAAAGGTTGCACATGATGTCTTTTTTTTCTAACGTGATCTCAGATCCAGGCTTGTAAGACCATACGAGCTTGAGCAATGCGGACTTTAGCTGTGTACGTTTCCAACCTTACAGTTTGCCTGGAAGGCAAGTGCTCTGGGGCTCATTTTTGTAATGAGGGTGCAACAGCTTTCATGTTCTTGTCTGTATTTTGGGGAATCAACAATTTAAAAATGGGCTCACCTTGGAGCTTCAGAGGCACCCACGACTTCTGCGTAGGCAGACATTCCTCACCTCTTCCTTCTTCTAAAGCCTGGCTGGCTGAGCACCTCAACAGCTGCCATCCTGTCCCAGCGTATGCCAGCCCTGTCGGCACTGGACAACCAGCCCCGTGACACCAGTTCGGATGCCTTCCCAGGAAGGAGGAGGAGCATCGCCAGTGGCTTTGCACCAGGCCCTGATGACCAGCACAGCTTGAAGTGGTGCAAGAATGTTATTACCTGGCACAACAGAAAGCAAGAGAAGTTTGGAAAACTCCAAGGTGCAGATTTCAAGTAAGATAAACTAATTGCTAAGATTAGCAAAAGTGGGCCCACTTCATTTTCTATGTTGCCCGTCAAAGACTTACACTATACAGCCATTATAATAATAAATTACTTAGATCCATAAATTAATTTCTTCGGATGCGTCCTGAAGAGACAAACCAATTAGTTTGGCGTTCTCCCAACTTGGCATTGTTGGGAGGTCTCCCTTTCAAGTCTACACTCCAGAATTAAGGAATCCGGTTTGTCACTGGTGAGCGCTGGCCCTGGGTGTCACTATGTGGTACCTGTATGTTCACAGGTTCAGCTTTGCACAGAGCTGTCAGACACGGACACTTCAGCCATGTGCCTGGCCGCACACTGGAAAACGCAGGCTGCAGCAGCATTTCTGATCTAAGAAACATAAATCAAGCTCTTCAAGTGTAATTTTTTACCTTTCCGGTTTCATTTAATGGCTACAAATTGGAAGAAGTTTCACGTTATTTGAACTTTGTAAACTGTATCAGACAGTAAATCTTGCAGTAACAGGAAAATTGTAGTTACTATCTCAATTGCATATGGAACAATGTAAAGTGGTTTAATTGGCATTTTGTTCTTTATTGTGGGAGACAAGTTCTGGTCTTTGTTTTACTGTCATGCTATCACATAGTCTAAGATACTTTGTTTAATTACTCAGTTCTTGCAGAAATGGACTCTTTCAGATTCCCACACTAGATATAAACCATGCTCAACAAGGTCAGACTTCTTTGCCTTTTGAGTGGCAACTTGTGAAACGATTCATTAGCTCCTCTGTTGAACCCAGTATTTTACGAGGTTGACCACTCGATTTGTCACTTCATCGTTGGCCTCTGTTGTCCCAAGGCAAGGCAGAGCTGCATCCGAGAGAACAGGGTGTTTGCTAACAAAATCACTGGCTTTAGCTGATTAAGCTATGCACTATTAAGCTGTTAACACATTTTGCCAGAGCCCACACCAATCCTGAAACACTGCAGCACTTGATGGTCAAAATTCCTTATTCAAATCACACTTCTAAGAGTTGTTGAGCAACAAGAATGAACTAACAGAGTCACAGTAATTGATGAAAGCGGTAAGCTCACTGGCTATTAATTAGCGTCAATTATTTTACAGATTCAGTGTGTTTAGTAAACACCTTTAATTGAAAAATTGCAACACTATGGAACTTGTAGATAAGAGATACAGCTTAACCTAAGAGAGGTTACTTTGCGATAAACATTCATTTGTTCACCTGAGAGAACAATCGGCAAGAGCAGGAGGCCCCACCACCGTCCTCACCCAACAGCGAGGCCCTCTCCAGAATGATACGGTAGCGCACAGTTATTCTGGACACAGGTAACTCGGTAGACAGAGAGCACTCAATGAACAACAGAGAGTTGGTAATGTATAGCTATGACCCCAAATACTTGCCTTCCTAATGAAATGTGGCCAGCAAATAACCCCCAAAGGCAAGTGTGGGGACACTGCTGAATGTATCACTGGATAAAACTGACCCGGTAGGGACAGTTAAGAAGTAGCTAAATTACCTTTGGCTACAGGGTAGGGGAAAAAAAAGGTGTAAACTGTCATCAAGACTAACGCTCATGAAAAATCTGTGTCTTGTGAGGTGTTTTTTTTTTAACAGGGCTGACAGCCTACATTTACATAACCCCCCCTATTTATTGTTTCTAAAAAAAACCCAAAGGGGGCATGTAAGGCTTAAGACCAAGGCCAAGAACAGGAGATGGGGATGTTCTGATTAAATAGAAGGAAAAACATTTACGTGGGAGCTCAGAGAAACGGTGCAACCCCCATCCTTAGGGACGCTCCACACAGGCCTGGAGAAGGCAATGGTGACTGTAGCTGGTGCTGCTGTCCGCAGCGCGCTGGACAAGATCACCTCTGGAGGTCCCTTCCAAACTACATCGTTCTGATTCTGCAAGTCTCTCTGTGCTTCTCTACAGTAAGTAAATAGTTGATTTAAGCTTAAAGATACTTACAAAAACACCCAATCCCTTCCCTGGGAAAACACATCTCACTGGCTGAACCTCAACTGTCTTTATTTAGCTCCAAGGGAAACAGACATCTAATAAGATCACTTGAGATTTAAAGAAAATTTATTTTTCTTTATTTATCCTCTTTATATGAAGTTGTGTTTAGAAATTTTATTTTACATGGTTACAGCTAATTACATTTGGTAAACTCACAAAATAGTTATTTTTAAGGTGTCAAATGCAGAAAATTAGCCACTGCTTTACATTCATCAGCATTTGCTGTCAGGGAAGCAATCAGAATGTCCTGTCCAGCGGATGAGAACAGGTATACGCTCTTTTTTCCAGTACCTGTTTCGCAGCTTTTTTAATACAGTCATCCAGATTTTCATCTGCATCTGTGGAGAGACAGAAGGGAAGTTAAAACTAAAGTACCATAAATAACTTTCCTCAATTTCTCTCAAAAAGGCTTTTACAAATGCAAGTACCTACACTTCAGTGCCAGGACATAATTCAACATTATCTTCTCAAATGGCTGATTATTGCAGCCCGAGTTTCACAGCGCAAACGCCTTATTGGTCAGTATTTAACCAAATAGGCCAAATACCTAATTGTTAGCTGGTATTTTCTTTATAGGAGTATTTGCTACTGATTGATAGATTTTATATTCTTCCCCACAGCTGGGAAAAAAAAGAATCACTGCAGTTTGTTTTATCTATTAAATGAAGAGTTTTTATTTTCAACTGGTACAGACCAGTTCTGTTCCTCATCCCAGTTCAAAGCAGAGCAAAACTATTCTGTTGGTCACATCAAAACCACCTACTTTTGATTAGAGTCTGTGCAAGCCCTAGGAGTATAATGTTCATTTTATTTCATAGAACTTACATTTTTGTAATTGAGCCATGGCATAATTATTCTTGAAATACGCTTCCGTGCAGAAGATATTTGTAAGAAGCACCTGAGAAAACAGTAAAACTCAGTTAAAAACTAGTACATGAATTTAATAAACAAAATAACGTAGTAAAAATACAGTAATTTAAACTTCTGGACGTCTAATTTTGTCTCTTGCTAATTGGAGCCCTGCAGGCTTAGTTGTTATCTTTTTCCCACAGCTGCCCAGTGTCAGAGTTGGGATGACCCCTTCACTCAAAACTGCCCGGAAGACACTGTTGGTACTGATCCAGAAGGGGGTTCCACACACGAAATCTGAAGTCTCAAGGCCAGTGAGGACAAAGGTTAAGCGGTTTGGATTTGTCTAACACTTAATTGTAGCAAATTTACTTGTCCTGTAGCATAACCGTTACCACAAAACTTTAAGTGAGCTACTACACCATCCCCTCGGTGCCAAACTCCCACCTTACCGTCAATAAATTGTCAAAATATTGTTGTTATTACACGTTCCTATTTATTAATGATTATATGGGAAGTTTGGGAAGAACTGCATGGTATTAGCAGGTTTAAGAGAACATGCGCATTTGTGATTAATTCATAAATGTGTATGCATGTGTTAAAATATTTTAAATAGCTTGATAGCATACAACTTGTGTGTTCAGAGGACCAGAGAGGCAATTGGTGTGGGTACCGCGCTCTTGCACCAACCAGTTTAGAAGCATTCTGGCGCACTGTTGGTTTTACAGGAGAGTTTGCTGTGGTACATACACATTCTTAAGAAATGCAGAGGGTACTTCTTTTAAATGTAAGGAAAGCTATTTGTCAGTGGGGTTTTGCGAAGTCTGAGACATTAGCACGCATTGCCGGCTGGTTTAGCGCACTCTTTTGGGGCAGCAGCGTGCTCAGGCAGGATTCAGAGTTGAGGGAAAGCGGACTCGTCGAGGCGAAGGCGGCTGGTTGAGCCCTGTGGCAGGCAGGCAGGCTGTCACACTGCAGGAGAAGGCTGAGGCTGGATAGTGCCTCTTTATTACAAAGCACTCAGTGAGGCAGAACGGTAATAAATACCGATTGTTAAGCTACATGATCCAAGAGACGCAGACATTAAATGGGTATGACTGAGATTAAAGTACACTTACTTCATGGTCGTGGTTTCTTAGCCCGATGCTGATTGAGCGGCTGGCTCTGGAAATAGCTGCGGTCATCGCATATAGATTAATGACTATATCTGCCACTCTCTTCAGAACCAACTGCTCGTCCACTATTGTCTAGAAGAGTAAAAAATGGTTACTAGCTTGTAGGTTGTCAATTTAAAACTTTACCCAGACATTTTTTTCATGCTTTGCATTTTGGGTCATACTTAGCACCGACAGGTAAGTTGTAACCTAGAATTTCTACCCTAAGTCACACAGTTTTGCATTAATTTATGCTCCGCCTTGTAACGGTTTTATATGCATTAACTATGTTTAAACTACGAAGTTTTGGATTAACTGTGTTCCACCTTTTAATGGTCTTTCTGGCTGCAGCAAACAGTAAAATTGTGTCTTGAAACCGCTTTGATAAGTGCCAAAATCACTGACATTTTGAGTACCAAATATAGTAATCCTGTTCAAAAAATGTATTAGGTCAAGTGGAATGTGGCAGGGCTTAGTCTGATAAGCGTTCTCAGGACACATCAGCTTTAACTGACATAAAATTGAAAATCCAGGGTGTTCTAAGTTCAGTCTCTCCTATTTTAACACCTCCACTTTGCATGGCATAATTACAGCTTCGTTAGCTGTACAATACTGATGAATAGCATCAATTCTGGTGTAGCTCTTCATTTGGCAACAGGGGAATGGGGTCCAGTGACTGCCCACAGCAACTACTTAAAATGGTCACCAGAGCTGGCAGGATTTGTGCCCACAGAGGTAGAAGAAAACAACTAATTCACAGAGATTGTTGGTTTTTTGGTTGTTGTGGTTTTGTTTGGTTGTTTGGTTTTGGTTTTAACCCAAGTTATCTATTACATCGAGTCTAGAATGTCACTATATTTTCTTATATTCAATGGAAACATGTTGTGTAAAGGAAGTCCAGGCTGTCACCGTTCACACCGTCCACTCTAGATTCTTGTGAGGCCAATTTGGTTGAGGATAAACTATTCAATAACAAAGATAACAGAAAAAATAGTGGTTACCTTGCCAAACCTACTTAGCAGGCCTCTCACTGTAGTTCCAAAATAATAAATGTTTTCTTCAAGTTTCTTGCCACTTTCCTACAAAACAGAACAGAAGATGGAATAATTTGAGTAGCCCTGTAAGGGACAGAACAAGCCGTGCCCCCGCCCCCTCAGAACAGGACGCCTGGCTGACCCGCAGGCACAGTCCAGGGCAGCAGCTCTGGGCGCCCAGCCGATAACCCAAACCCTCGCCGTGGGCTGCTACCACCACCTCTGCCCGAGAAAGCAGCTCCTCTGCCTGCCTGGGTCCCTGCTGGGTTTACAGCCAGGACACAAATTAGAATTCTCAACTACAGCGCAAAACTAGTTTTCCTTTTTTGACTGGCCAAGACTGAAGCGTAGCAGAGCACTGTTAAGAAGTCTGGAACCAATTCCGAGTGATCAAAATGAAGGAACAACGTAGACTAAGTTCAACAACCAACAGGCAATTCTATTGAAGCAAGTACCGTGTAAGCCCCAAGATGTGCGCCCCGACACAAGGACAAACTTCCCCTCTCTAAAGAAGTGGCAGTTCAATTTTCTGCTAAATAGTGTTTATTATCAACGTCTAGTCACTGACCAGAATTCCCCTTTAAGATGATCTTTCACCATTTTACATATTTTTCTTCCTATTTACCTAAGAGGTACCACATTATAAAATGTTATTCTTTTCTAAAGGGGAGAAATCACTGTCTAGATGCAGCCCTGGTATCCTGAAGCCCAAGTGACACTAGATTTTTCTCTCGGCCAGCACTGGGGTTTTTAACATTCATCCAGTTTGCTGCTGAAAGCCAGAGAGGCACTATTCTTAGGCTTATGGAAATCATAGTCTGGACAATCCTTATGCAACATTTAGTCTGCACGGCAAACCTAATTCTTATTCTAAGTGCGGCAGGTTATGAAAACTCTGAAAAAAATCAAGATTATCTGGTACTACTGTGTGAATTCACCAATTGTCTCAAATGCTGGTATTAAGTGGGAAAAAAAAATCTAATGTCATATTTGGCTTTTATTAATTCATAAATGCAACTAATTCATTATGCTGACTCTTGTAAAATGAAGGCAAGTAAGTGGGTTTGAAGCTATTTAGAGGAAATTCAAATTTAGTGTGACAGCTAGGTCAGAACTGCTGCCGTTAAAACAATCCCCCCGTCCTCCAGTGGCACTGTGGCCCACAGAGGGGGTGCCGCGCTGTAACCTGCCTTAGGGCAGCGGGACAGCGTCAGCAAGTCCCAGCAAATCCTCTTACCTGTGTGCCTGAAATAGCTGACCTGGAGGACAGGTACACTCACGGAATGGTAAAAGTCATTTTGTTACAGTTCTTCAAATCACTAACAAAACATCATGGGAGAACATACTTTCTCTTTTTTTGATTAACAGAACATTCATCTTTGGTCATAAAAATTACTTACGAAGTGATTAAGCGAGTACGTATATATACTTCGCAGAAATTCTTACCTAAAACCGTGTTACTATGGACCAGGAAAAAATACTGTGTTTCGTAACTGAGCTTATTACGAAGGGCAGCAACAGAACATTATGAACAAAGACTTTAATACTGTGAAGGCTCAATTTGTATAATTTACTAGAATGGCTATAAACCTGGATCTGGTATAGAGACTTAGAGCAGTCTTCATTTTACTTTGACATGTACCCATATAATATCTATAACCAAGTCCTTACCCCTGAAAAGGTAGAAACATCTGTTTAAACTTGCAAATCGCACTGTTCCTAAGCACGCGTTTTGGTCTGCATGAACAGGGTATCGAGCGGTGATGGGAATCAAACGTGACAGACAGAGCAGTGTGTGGCTCTGCCCGCCGAGCCCTGTGTCCCCCCGCCTTACCTGGAGGCTGGGATGCACCACTCCACGATCACCGACCAGCCCATAATCCACTTTTCTGCCCATCGTGTCCCGCAATTTGTTTAGAAACTCCCCCAGCGCCACTCCCATGTTTCCTTTCTTGATTTCTCTAAAATGTTGGGTAAACAGCAGCTGTTAGAGGCCTTTTCCGGGGTTGCAAGGAAGTTTCAGGAGGTTTGCATAACCAGCTGGAACTCTAAATGCTTTACAAAACACCTGCAGGCTCTCTATGGCCCATCAAGTCTTTTGATCCATTTTACTATGAAGCCTGGAGAACAGTTATACAGCCTTACAAGTATACAATATGGTTCATGTTCGGTTCCTCCCAAAAATACTGTAAATTCCAGAGACCAGTACAGGTACTCGTTATGCCTAATACAGCTGTCTTACCAATAAAACTCTGTTACAAAATCTTTCTTAAGTTAAGTTATAAAATTTTAGTTACTGGTCTTGTAAGACTCTTAAACAAGCTGCAATTGTAAGATAAAATACAGTAAGGCCAAGATTCTTAAATCTATAAAACAGCCAATTAAAAAGAAAAAACCCAACACTATAACATTGCACTGCTTTCTAGACAGATAATACATTGAAAAATACTGTGGGCTTTTTCCTACAGTTTCTGCTCTTATCTATCGTTAAACAGTTATCAGATTCTGTTTAGTTTATTAAAAACTATTAGCAATAAATAAGAACATACTTAATTTTGTCAGTTAAGATTTTGCCTGCGTGTTGCATACCCGTCAAAGCAATATACATTCGCAGAATTTCATTTGTTCCCTGTAAAAAACATAACATAATATGAAGTCAGTATCAAGTACAAAGTATTTTCAGTATCTAAAACTCTAGAGATGCTGTGCTAATATTTTGTATACTTTTTTTTTTCCTAGAGCTACTTTTACTGTCTAAATTAAAAGGGTCAGGGCTACTGGAAGCAACCGACACAGACTAAACACTCTAAAGTACATAATTTTGAAGACAGGTTCTTTAGTTAACTATAAAGTTTACAATATTAATGAATGTTTTTCCAAGCAGGTCTGTTGTGCCAGTCTTCCCTTTCCAGTGTTCTAGTGGTAAAAGACTCCTCTTCACCCATCTGTAAATGTTTGTGATCTTTTGCTTTATCTCAATTATAAATTCTGATTCCATTTAGCTGTGAAGACGTTGAGCCTCTGATTATGATATCATCTCTTACGGATGTACCACAATGACAAAGAAACCAGACGAAATGCATTCTGAGTAAAAAATAAGTTCTGCATTGTTCCAGTAAGGGAACATTTAAATAGTTGTGAAACTGCTCGATAAGCCTGTTGTTTGACAAGCAAATGCAGACCAAGAAATTCAGATGCTACTGTACAATTTGATGCCTGGGACCCCATTATATGACTGATGGGTTTAATAGAGGTGGCTCAAGAATAAAGATCGAAACACAGAAGGCTGAAAAGCACTCCGAGTATGAAATCAGTGTCAAAACCGCAGTGACCCAGCGACAGGCCAAGGGACAGAGGCTACAGCGCACAGGGAAAGGACGGGACTGTTCCCGAGGCAAAGCAGGAGGTTTTGGAGGGGCACGTACACAGCACAGAGCAACAGACACGCGTCCTGGCACGGATTCTGTCCTTGGCTGCAGCAAACTGCACTTATCTGATGCGCTTGCCGGTCCCTTACAGCGAGGCCAAGATAAACAAGGAGGTAAGCACAACCTGCTTCTTTTAGCAGAAGAGTAACTTTATACAACTGTTGGGATCTGATACAAGAAAATGAGCTGAATTACAGGAATTCCAATGGTGCGGTGTTTTGTTTTTTTAAACAAGACTTCCTATAACCTGTCCCATGTGAAAGGTCTTCTCGGCTTCAACCAGTCTAGACAGCACTCCTTACACCTGGTTGTGGTTTTACTGTTCAGAACGTCTGTCGGATTCATAACCATCAAACCCCGCAGGAGGTAGGAGGATGACCTTATAGGTTGTCTGGTTTTGCTCTCTAATCCATACTGGAATTGACTCTTCCTGCTTACAGGAGACAACCACACACGGATTTGCAAGAGCAGGCGGGTGACTGCTATGCACTGAACTGCAGTTTGAAAAGCGTTGCTTGCACTAATTTGCAGCTGAGATCTCGGCTGTCCTGCCACCAGGAGGTAACGGATCCTTTCTCAACGGTCCAGCAAGAAAAATCAAGTCTGTGAGTCTGACTCAGTCACTGATAATCCAGCTTGGAAACACAATACATTTCACAGCCAACATTTAAAAAAAAATAAAAATAAATGCACATCAATAAGTTAATTCAACTTCTAAATTAGCTTTTGTGAGTTTCCCTACTTGACTTGTGAGAAACACGCAAGAGGAAAGGTTACTCAAGTCCAGGCACCAACTGAGCAGTTTAGCCACAAAAAAAAAAAAAGAAGAAATCTAGAAAATCCTATTAGAGAAATCTGTTTAAAGATTAAAATCTTGCCCAAAATTTTACCTCTTACCAAATCCTATCACTGACATTAGTACAGATACATGGGAACAATGGCAGCAAAAAGGTTTCAAAATGTGCTTGATCCAAAGCAAGATGGCCAACTTCCTTCTCGTGAGGCTCGTGCTGAGGCAGCCACAGCACTCATCTCACCACGAGTCAGCAATGCAGTTACAACTACTTACAGAACATAAACCCAAGAGTTACTTTTGTCAACTAAAATAGTTTTTGGCTTTTACACTAATTTAGCATCTTTTAGTCTGTTAACAACAACAAACCAGACCTGTGAACTGCGACTGTTTTTTTCTCATGACAGTGCATTTAAAGCAGCTGCGTATTTTGTTCAAAACATCCAGAAAGGTTCTAAATAGTTAAGAACCTGCATATACGCTACCAGTGTATGTAGATAACTGTATATATAGTACCAGTTTATTCTTTTCAGAGGCAAAGCTAGTGCCAGTTCCTACTGTAACTCACACTTTGGGGTCAATCTATAAAAGCCATCGTATCTTATTTTATTAAGGGAAAGTACCATCCACACCTCCAAAGAACATGAGGTTAGTTCTTCAGCCTTGTTCTATTCCAGACTTTGCGACTAAAGGAATGAGAGCCCATGCAACTCACTGCTCAGGTTTCCAGATCGTGAGAGCGTGAATTGCAGTTTACAGTTAGAACAGTATATTAATACTTGCCTCAAAAATCAGCAGTATCCTGGTATCTCGGAGGTAGCGTTCATAGGGGTAATCTTTCATATAGCCAAGGCCGCCGAGAATCTGCAGTGCTTCACTTACGCAAGTCCACGCACCTTCAGAACTGAACACCTGCCGTTGAACAGTATTTTAATCCCCGCGCTTCACAGTAAATACAGAACACATTGCGCCATTACTATAGCTGCGTGACATAGCTCTAATATTTTGTACTGCTGTTACAACAGTCCTGTTCAAAGCTCGCCTGAACTAGTGTATGCTCAGGCTCAGGGTGTATACTTTAGTCAAACTTTAATAGTTTCCTTGAATCCACAGAAATGTCTCTATGAGGAAATATTCCTGGGAGAGTCAGAGCCACAAAGGGACAGGGCAGCTGTCGCCGGGTGGTGGAGCCCTTCGGGGTGGTTGGAGCCCTTCGTGGCTGCCCCCATTCACCGGGACACGAGCTCTTTTGAACTGACCATAAGGGACCATCGACGGGGGCCAAAAACCTGTGTGTCCTCCTCCAGGGAGCACCCAGCCCCGTGCTGCAGAAATACCTTGAACAGTGCCGCTGCGGCAGCGGGCCCGGCTCGTTCTCAATATATATCCTGCGACCACGGCCGAGTTAAAGGCAGGAGAGAAGCACCTGAGCCGGGCCTGCCGCTGGAAATACAGCCGAGTGCCTTTTTACCCTTCTTGCCCTCTACGGCCACATACAAGCAGAGTTCAAGAGGACTGTGGTATTCCAAACCTGCTGGATGCGGTTTTTATTTTGTACAGTGACAAAAGCCTGAATCTGCAGTAATCAACAGTGGGGTATAGAGAGAACAGCAATGGCTTTTTTTTGTTTTTCAATCTAGCTGGGTTTTTTGTATCACGTGTCTAAATGTAATGCCTGAGCCTCTCAGCAGTCTGGAACATAGACTGAAAAACAGGAGAGGTGTTAATCTGCGTTAGCTTGAAGCTGTAGTAGGCATGTCGTTTGATAAAATTAACTACCTTGACCATGGCTGCCTCCACGGAGCAGTCTGGAAACCCGGGCCTGTCCATCATTCCTGCAGTGAGGTACGCCATGCTCTCCATTACATACGCTTTCACAGCCATAAAACAAAACTTCTCCTGTCAAACAGTAATGCAAGGAGAGCCACGGTAATTCAGAGGCAAAATCCCACAGTCAAGCCTGAAACTTAAGAGCACAACTCCAGTTTTCATATGTTTAACATATTATGAAATACTAATTAATAAAAAGTACTACTGCAAATCAATCATGAAAAATCTAAAAAAAAAAAAATTCCTTATTCGGTACATTTATCATTCTAGACATTTAAAAGATCAGTGTGCAGAAGTCTGCACTAAGATCACACGAAGTTAGTATCGCTAGCCGATTCTTTACACCAGCACAGCTGAGAACCCCACCACAACCTATGTTCTTGCACTTAGTCAATACAAAGCACAGAGATGTAGGTTTTTTCATGTTTTACCTGAATTAATCCAAATTCGCTCAGTTTCTTATTGAACTGTTT
Organism: Charadrius vociferus; assembly: GCF_000708025.1. Taxonomy (NCBI): domain Eukaryota; kingdom Metazoa; phylum Chordata; class Aves; order Charadriiformes; family Charadriidae; genus Charadrius; species Charadrius vociferus. Next base: position 2,117,990 of record NW_009649485.1, on the reverse strand, counting down.
CCGGGTACAAGCATACTCTGCTGTCATTTCTTAAAAAAAAAAAAAAGAAAACATCATCTCAAACCAGCAGAACTGTAACTGTGCCAGAGCGTTCCCGCTGACAGCGTCTTTCTGCTGACGGACTGTGACACGCCGACCTCCACCTCGCCAACCCCTCGCTGCCGCGGCAGCAGCGGTCTGTGAAAAACACCCTCAAAATGACAGTGTTGATGAAGTCCGGGAACAGCGTGCCGAAGGCTTGGAAACGGGGATCTGAGGTGTGAACCCGCACTCTCGGCGAAGGCACGCTTCAGTGCTAACTGACAGCTTTACAGGGACTTCCGTGACTGGTCTGGGCAACTACTGGTAGAAACCAATTGTATTATTACTGTGTATAAGCTTTGAGCCGGTTATTCACGGGGGAGGTTTTACAGGAGATGATTACACCTTCTAAAAGCAACAGTATATAGGCTGTTCTCTTAGTAAGAGCATTTTACCTCAGAAAAATTAAACACTTTCCACTATATGCACTGAAAAAGCTTCAGCGTTAAAACACTGTAAACAGGCTTTTAATAAAAATTACAATATTTTTATAAGAAGTATATACACTTCTTATATAAATATATAAGAAGTCAAAGCATGTTATGAGTTACAATCTAGCGATGTTACGATCAAGACTCCCATTACTATTCTGAATTAACTGCATGATATACCTTACTATATACCTTACGCAGGCATCCAGTAACCCAGAACCCCTAATTCACCCACCTATCAATTTTTTAATCATTCCAGCAGACGCACTGCCCATGCTGAATCTTCCACTGTTGAGGATGTTCATGGCAACCTGCAAAGAAGAAGAATGCTTTTCAGGCAATGTTGTTGCCACACCACTTCTCCTCAGGCCACGCTGGTTCCTGCTGTCTCGCTCCATCTTGCCGTGCTTCTCTGGATGTCATTCCTCACTGGGATACGCATCCTGTCCTGTGACCTGCCCTCACGCAGCTCAGCACAGCATATATCCCGGCCGGCAATAACGCTCCAAAAGGAGGCTTTTCAGGTGACCTACCACATCCAATTTCGTTTCTGAAATAGTTTTCAGATACCGATGACCCAGTGACCTGGAAGTAATCCTCTATTCAAACTGCAGTAAGGTAAAACGCAGATAAAAATGTATTTATCTGCAACTAGACAAACAACATTCACATTAGACAGCACCGCTGAAGTTTATCAGGTGAAGGAGAAAGAGTATTGTTTCATGCGTGTCCACAACAGCCAAAGCTAACAATCTTCTCTGCAGCTGAGCTGCAATAGGTACTTTCCTGTCTCAGACGCCCTTCAGCAACACACAAGACGAGGGAACAAGAATGAAAGGTGCAGAAATGAAATACAGATCAATAACGTACAAAACCAGATTCTGAAATCTCGGATTATTGTTTCTTAACAAAAGAAACCCGTGTGACTCACTCAGATCAAATACACTTAGGAAATTTAGCAAGAAGTCATTGTTCCTACATTTTAATTTGTGATAATTATGTGAAGAAGAAATCATAAAAATAATCTTTTAATATGCTTACTACATTACAGATAATGGTTTCGTTTAGCATTTCGGTCTGGACTTGCCAACTACAGAAGGAGTAAGAAAACTGATTATGAACAGTTTTGCAAATCCACACGTGACGCTCTCAGAGAAGGGTTACAGCAGCGAAGCGACCAGCGGCAGCTGTCCTGCCGTCACACTTCTCTGACGCAGTGCGGAGACGCCGGTGCCAGAGGAGCCTTTCAGCGGACTCCTCCTCCCACTACTCTCCTGTGCCATTACCTAACGCTGGAAAAGCACCTGACAGCCACGGGACCTTGCACAGGAGCTGCACTTCCCTCAAACTGTTTCCCATTATACTCGCTTTGTTCGCTCTCTTTCTACACAGTCCCCAATTCTGGCTGTGGAAAACAGCAGAAGACGTTTCCCTGATTCAGTTGAGAGGTTCAGAAAAGGGAGCAACGTTTTCAACAGAAGAGAACAGTACGCCATGAAAAACCATAAAAATCCAAAGAGCAGAACCCGCTCTGTAACTGTACTGAGCAGAAATACACACAAATCTGGAATTATGGCACGCTCCCGCACAGTGGCAGTGAAACCAATTAATACAGAGCACATGAGGTAAACTGAGAAGTCCATCGTTCACTATCCTTCAGTGCGACCATGTTCTTAACACCAATAAGGAAACTTTGGTACAGAAAAAACCCCACTATAAGTCTCCTTCAGGCTTTTATAGATCATCAGTAGTTATTTTTACTGCTTACCTTAAAGCCCCCTCCTACTTCTCCAATTACATTCTCTATAGGCACTTTTGTGTTTTCAAAATGTACTTCACAAGCTGAAACACAGAGTGAACAGCTAATGAATTATTTTGTAGAAATATTTAAAAGACAATCAGGAACGTAACTGATTCTTTTTGTAACAAGAAGTAGTTTTCCCAATGCACTGTTTGTACAGAATTACATATGCTTTGCCAAAGAAGTTAGAATTTGGGGAAAGACTGTAGTTGACATCAATTACTGATGTAAAATATTCCAAATATAATTAATGTACATTGTGTAAACAGAGAACTATTGTTTTGACTCTATTTTAAGGAACTGGTACAGCAGTCGAGTCCAAATGATAGATGGCGAAAACTATAATCAGCAGTAAGCTTAAGGAGAGCCTATGAAAACTTAACTTCTACATTAAAGCTATTTGGTCGCTGAATCTTCAAAGCAGTTTGTTTCAGTGCATGGTTAGGGAAGGATCATGTGTGCAGGAAAGAATGATACAATGTGGATACCTTATTTCAGACCCGGCACTAGGAGGGACTCATAAGAAAAGCCAGTAAAGAAACATGAAACTTAGTTACACAGAATAGATACAGATTTGCCTCTGAAGTAAAAATTAAAACATGAAAATAATTTCTGTTAACAATTTTAAACGATTCTTACTATTGGATCCTCGAATGCCTAATTTATCCTCAGGTTTCCCATGGGTAACTCCACCAAAATCCCGCTCCACGATGAAAGCAGTAATTTTGTCTTTTAGTTGTCCATCTTTATCAACAACCTCTGTCCTAGCAAATACTGTGAAAATATTAGCGAGGCCACCGTTTGATATCCAAACCTGTTTTGAGAGAGGAAAGATGCATAAGAAATAGGTTTGTTCTGATTTTGTGAGCGCTGCTCTTAAGCGTTTCCTAACAAACTAGCAAAGAACGGAGTGGTGAAAAATTGCTGCTTCTTCCCTTAGACTCTGAGTGTTCTGCTACTAGTTTTGTCTCTTGTGAACACATTTCCAAGGGAAGTTGACCACCGAATGGTAAGTTTAGAGCAATTATAAAAATAGGTTGCAATACAGACTTGAATGGAATTAAAATCCATGGTGCAGTTTCACAAAAGGTTGTGTATCCAGCTACTTGCAACACGTGAGGGATACGCGGGTAATACAGACTGTAGAACCACTTTGCCCAAAATAATTTCAACTCCGATGAGGAATTCTCTGCGTCAGGCCCCATACGTACGGCCTCTCCCACAGGACGGGTCTCTTCACATCACAGACACAACCACAGATCAAGTCTGCAATGCATCAAATATTGTTGAATCCAGTACATCTCTACATTTTTTCAAGATTGTATTTTGCCAGTGTTTCTTTTAGTAGAAACGTTCCAAGCAGCCCTATTTCCAATTCAATGTCAAGTTTTCTTTCAAAAATACGGACAAAATCTGGCCTGAAGAATGAAGAGAGGGGAAAATACGGTTTTTGGTTTCTTTTTGCCTCTGCTGTCACAGAAGGGGTTAAACAACAAACCCTCCCTGCAGCTGAACACCATGAGCTGGGGATACAGAGAGGGAACTTAGGAGAGGCTTTTCCTGTCTCCCTTACCAAGAGCTCGGTGAAGGTCATTCCCCAAACAGCGCGTTTTGCTGTTCTCTTTGGCCCTAAACCAACATGAGTTGTCATTTTGACATAGTTGTTCTTCACTAGCTTGGAACCCGCAGGACTGACGCAGCTGCCCCACCACCCTCTTACTTCGCAAAACCGACTGACCGCGACGCCGCAGAAGACAGAGATGATTTCTACAAACTTACAACAAAAACCTGTCTTGTTTCCAGTCTGTGAGCACGTACCTTTGAACCATTTAGTAAGAAGTATTTCCCATCTTCGCTGAGGGTTGCTCTTGTCTGGATGGACGCAGCATCACTTCCACTAAAAGCCAAACCAGTTATTAATGTTTAAAGAAATAAACATGCTTTAGAAAAACATCCTCTCCCTCTTTCTATCCTTTAAAAAGGAATGTTAACAGTTGTATTAAATAGTAGTATATAAATTTTCGTTTTTAACTAACACGGAAATTTACTAGATTCAACACCTCTAAACAAATCTACTTGTTACCTGAGGGGACACTTCTGCCCCACATATGTTACCAATCTCATGACCTGACCACAGCGTTCAGAGTGCCACGTAAGCAGCTTTTTTGAGCTACAGGTTGAGCTATGTGAACATACCATGAATGTGTCATCCTAAAACACAATCAAGTTCCAAATGTCTAGGTTGTTCCTCAAAAATTCACACCCTGGTTTTATATCCTAAGTGAAAAAAGGCTCAACAGAAATGAAAAATAAATGTGTGACAATGTCTGTCAACGAGCACTTGGGCACATCCAATACCTTCTACAGGAGCAAAGTCAGCAGGTGAATTACAACAAAGCAATAAAAATTTTACATTCTGTGATTAAAAGTTCCTGCCCTCTCTCCAATCACCCACTTATTACATAATTACCCAGCAGCACATCACCTCCCTGTGAACGAAGCCTCCTCTTCCACAAATTAAAACACCCCAACGGATCACTTTGGGCTTGAGCTGAAGACAGTCGTTAAGTTCTTGGAACCACCAGGTCTCAGCTGGTATTTTAATAGGGTTACATTGCTAAAATTCAGTTCTAAAAATGATTGCTTCTGTGCACTAAACTAAGGTCTCTAAGAAGACTGAAGTTAAAGTTACTGAGACGAGCAATCATTTTAAACAATACTGGGCTAAATACACATCAGAAGAACTTCAGAACACAGCTGCCCTTGGGTTTTTTTCCTGCGTGTTACTTCCAAGTCCCTCCCATGGATCACTTTGTTAAAATATCTGTGCTAGTTTAAATTTTGCCTGCAAGTGGTGTAGCTTTTAGAGGGTCAAAACTCAGCTTACAAGTCTTGAATAAAAACCATCACTGATGGCTGGGAGGTATTTACATCACAGCAACAGGAAAATTAGCAAGTAACCCAAATGCTCGTTGCAAGTCATTCTAGCAGGCTGGAATTCGGAAAAGACAAACTATGGTTTTGTACGGACAAGAAAGATTCAACTTCAAACATTCAACCGGTCTCACTCCTCAGTCAGTTCCCTTTACAATCACATAGTAAATCATCCACCTATACATTTTTAAGAAAACTGTACCTCTTCTGCACTAACAGAATTTGCAACATTAGCAATAATCAATGAATAAATGTAATAAATACAACTTTATCTTTGAAATTAAGTTGCTGCTACAAAGGTGACTCTTCTAAAGTCTAATGGAAGACCAAAATTTCTTCCTATTGTTTTTGGTAGCTCCTTCAATACAGGCTTTTATAATTTTGACAACTGAACTTTCCTACAACAGTCAGAGCACGTTATTTCTAACAGCACATTATTTCTAACCTAGCACAAACTATCCTTTCAATGCATATTCAGTAATGCCAGAAATTAAGTGCGAACAACAGTTAGTGATTTCATGGAAAATGCCTTCAGCAGCACATTGGGAAAAGATGGATTACATGATTTGAAGTGTATCTTTTAAATAAAAAATAAAAATTGACCTATATACTGAAGCCATAGACACCAAATAATAAAGATTTCATATATTAACTGACCACTGTAATGAAGATTAAAAAAAAAAAAAAAATCATTTTTGTGTTTCGGTGCTTTCTGTAGCTTTTATGGTTACAAACCCCGTACCTTCCAGGCTCAGTGAGACAAAACGCTGCAATGTGCTCCCCAGATGCCAGTCTTGGCAGGTACTTTGCCTTCTGTTCATCGGTGCCAGCAATGAGGATTCCCTAAATAGAGAATTCATAGAAAACTTTTCAGCATCAACCTGTGTAAAAAGAAATGAAGCTGACAAGCTTTGCCAAGTTCAGGAAGCTCAATTTGCAAATTTTATGGCATAACAAGAGACTATTTAATAAACAGTGGGCATTGCTATTTATCAGACATGAAAGTATGTCAGTTATCATCACACAGTTGTTCAAATGCCCACAGGAAATGGGTTATTGTTCAGGCTGCCTTCTAGGGTAGGTTTCACCTGATTTATGCTGTAAGTGAAGACACTGATATAGTCCTTCCTTTATAATTTATCATACCTGCATTACTATCACTATAGTTTTATTTTAAGAACCTCAAAACCAGCAATTTTCAAAGTTCCTGATCAGAGAACAGAACATACAATTTACTTGGGTTCCGAATTATTTCGTTACATCGGCATTCAATAACTTTTGTGAGAGCAGACTTAGTTTATTTATCTCTGTTGTATTTATTTTTTTTACAGCAGGTTTCTTCCAAAGAACAAACAAAATACAAAGATACACGATATAGCTACATAACGAATGGTTAAACAGCTAAGATACAGTTACTCAACCAAACCAGGACTAACCCCAACTGACCCAAACTGGCCCCAGCAGAGTGACAGCGGTTGTGTCTTACACGACCCTTCTCGCCCGACTGCTTTACAAACCAGCCCAGCTCACCAGCCCTGCTCTACAGGTGGTGAAACGTTAACTAAGGAGAGGAATAAATACATATTTTTTTAATTAGCACTGTCTGCTCAATTCCATGAAGAATTTTTCCTTGTTATAGTAAACCTTGCTGTTTCAAGCTTCAGGCTATGACCGTCCATCCAGCTCTAAAAGGTAAATACCTAAGGCTCTATTATACGGAAAAGGAGTTTGCTACAGCAATTGGGTTTGGGTAAGCTTTCTTCGCTAAGCTCCCCAACGGGCAGCCTCATTCAGCTAGAAAAAGTCACACCCTTCTGAATTCTCTGCATGGCTGTCCCACCACCCCATCATTTTAGCTCCCCTCATATGTTATTTATTTCAGTATTTATTCTAGCTACTTTTATCAAGTCTGCTCAATTTAAAAAACTTGGGATTGTTTAAGGTTATTTTTTCTAAGAATCATTACCTCAATGTTTCCTGGACTCATAATTTTTTTGTGTACTTCACATTCAGCCTTTATGCTGCACAAAGGTCTGACACTGAGCCTCTGGCAGAGGGTGCTGGGCACGCAAACGGCCAGCCTGACGTCAGAATGCTCCACCTGATCTATGCTTCACCGGTAATTCTCGTTTGCTACTCTCACATTCCACATTTAACCAAACTTCACCTCACCTTTTCTATGCAGGTTGTGTAGAACTACTTGACGTAAAAGAAGAGTGTTACCTTAAGCCCAATAGCTTGATGAGCTGCCAGAGTGACTGCGATAGATCCATCTAAAGAAGTGATTTCTCCCAACCGTGCATACATGGTATTTGATAGACCAAGACCACCTGGAACAAATACTGTGTTTTATTCAAAGTAGATACCTGAAAATTTAACTTGCCCCATCTGCCAAGAAAATCCCTTTCAAGTACAGAAACATCAAGAATGGAGCAGTTAACTGGGGAGCATCTTAGTACAGATCAGATCAAATATATCCACAAACAAGTATGGCATGGCTGCACATGTGCCAGAAGAATGCATTGTGAAAACAGTAACTTTTTTAATAAGCGTGAGTTGTGGTGGATTTAGTTCCATTCAGAGAACAGATGTGTTTGTGTTCAAGCACACACGCAGAGCAAATACACCATAATCCATCAAACGGTAGAAAACAAGCTTGTTTATAGCACTCTCTACGTGAAAATAGTAAAAGATTCGGTATAAAAATTGCTCTAGTCTGAATTTCTGTGCTTACAGGATAAAGTGACTTTTTGGTGATGTGTTCACGCTAGGTTGCAAAGACAGCTAACCCCTGCCCAGCCCCCTGAGGGCTGCCCAGCCGCAGCCCCCGCAGCAGAGGGAGTGGTGCTGGACAGGGCTGGGCCGGTCCCTGCGCAGCGCCAGGCTGTCCCCAGCGTCACTGCTACGGGGGCAGACAACGACCTAGACAACAGGACTGCCACCAAATAGTTCCCAAGCTGACTTCCAAACTGGTGCTAAAGGAGGATAAACAACAACACTTCAAAAATGCCTTTAATCAAAAAATGTGAAGATATCAAGAAACAACCTTGACAGCAGCACATCCTTTTTGTAGGAGTTTTGTGACCCGCTGCTGCAAATGCAGAGACTATTTATAAGGAGCTTGAAAAGCCCAGAATTAGGAAAAAATCAAAGCTGCATCTGTGTGAGTCTCATATTCAAGAACATCTTGCCATCAGGACTAGAAGTCCTGCTCCCTGTAATTTGACAGTATTTTACATATTACTTCTGAATAAACAACTTCATCTAATAAAGATAATCTTTTGTCCAGGTTAATAATTTTATACTTGGGAAAGTGGTGTGTCAGGATAACGAATACCTATTTCAGCAGATGTCTCAACAGTCCTATTATTTACGTATACCAAATAAATGCAAGAATAAGTCTCCTCGATACCATTAATTCACATCTCTGCCTCTCGCACCCTTTTCCTTCAGAGCACGCTGACATGAATTAAAACCCCCACTCCTGCTATCTGTACACTCTGACCTCTTTTCCCCTTTCTACATGGTGCTGGTTCAGGATTCAGCTTGGAGACTACTGATGATGTGCACAGTAATTCCAGCGATGCCCACGTTAAAGCAAGACATTATTCCATGATTTATAGAGCTTAAGTTTTCCCATTAACATTCTGCATTTTAATGCTTCTGGAAATACACCACTATTACAAACCATTATGAAAAATACCACACAATGCACGAAGCACTGAATATGTGTGACTTAAGAGTTTTAAAATATGACAAGCACCACCAACAAAAATACAGCAGGTTTAAACTACAGAAAATCACAGAATCACAGAATGGTTAGGGTTGGAAGGGACCTCTGGAGATCATCCAGTCCAACCCCTCCACCAGAGCAGGGTCACCTACAGCACGTTGCACACGACAGCGTCCAGGCGGGATTTGAATGTCTGCAGAGTGGGAGACTCCCCCACCTCTCTGGGCAGCCTGTGCCAGTGCTCCACTACCCTCAAAGTAAAGAAGTTCCTTCTCATGTTAAGATGGACCTTCCTAGGTTCAAGTTTATGCCCATTACCCCTCATCCTATCACTGGGCGCCACTGAAAAAAGACTGCTCCCATCCCCCTGGCACCCTCCCTTGAAGGATTTGTAAGTATTAATAAGATCCCCCCTCAATCTTCTTTTCTCTAGCCTAAAGAGACCCACGTCCCTCAGCCTTTCTCCATAGGAGAGATGTTCCAATCCCCTAATCATATTCGTTGCCCTTTGCTGGACCCTCTCCAGCAGTTCCCTGTCCTTCTTGAACTGGGGAGCCCAGAACTGGATGCAGTACTCCAGATGCGGCCTCACCAGGGCAGAGTAGAGGGGGAGGATGACCTCCCTCGACCTGCTGGCCACACTCTTCTTGATGCACCCCAGGATGCCATTCGCCTTCTTGGCCGCCAGGGCACATTGCTGGCTCATGGTCATCCTGTTGTCCACCAGGACTCCCAGGTCCCTCTCCACAGAGCTGCTCTCGAGGCGGTCAGCCCCCAACCTGTACTGGTGCATGGGGTTATTCCTCCCCAGATGCAGCACTCTACACTTGCCCTTGTTGAATTTCATCAGGTTTCTCTCTGCCCATGAAAAAATGGTAAATAACCTCCCTAGAAGCATATTATTTATGGGGAAGAAAAAAAAGTAGCTTGCTTAGAGCACGGTGATTGCTTTCCACCTTCTGTTTTTCATCCAGCATACATGTGTGCAAGACAGCAGGACCATGATTTTCTACAAGTATGCTGAATGGGTTGTGACCTTTTACAAACCAGAAGCTGAGAGTATTACTTCACAAGCTTCAAAACAATGCAAGATCAAAACAACAATATTTTATTAAATTGAAGCATGATTTCTAGGTCGAATACATTGCCTTTCAGACTCTTTAAAAAAATTAACAGAATGAGAAACTTATTTCCCGTTATCAATAGTAAGTTACACTTCCAACACAATGATGCTTGCTAACGCTCTGCTTTGAGCTCCGTCCTTGGTTCCCCGCTCCCAACGCCTCCTGTCACTGGACACTAACCTCCTCTCCTTTCTTCCAGTGTATTTTTTAACCCCAAAATACCTCTCTCTACCGATCTGGGTTAAGGTGCTCTGTCCAGATCTTTCTCCTCCCTAGTCACTGTCCTGAAGATAAAAACTTGGACGAGCTTACAAACCTCTTTTCTATCTTAATTTCACATCACCCTGACTAGTTCTGAATACCCATGAAAATACCATTTCAAAAGCATTAATTACCAATTAAATAATCAACAGAAATCACATGATGTTACAGTACATGCAAGTTGTCTGATACACTTTAATGAATTTGTATAGAAACACTTTAAATAAAGAATTGAAATCAGTGCAGGACAGCAACACTAGATATGTTGCCCAATACAATAAACAAAAAACGTCCAACAAAAAATGCTACGAAAAACAGGGTGTTACTTTAACACCAAGTAAATACCGAGGTATGTCTCCAGCTTTATATAGTACTATTGTTATCCCTGAAAAAAGTATTGTTTTACACTATTCTGCTAAAAAATTAGGTATTTTCCCCACTGAAATTATCTTCTGCAGATGGTCAAACACAGTTGTGTCTTCTTCTGAGTTACTCTCTTTAAAGTCATCTTCTTTTACACTAGACAGTAGATGATGCAAGGATCTCATTTCTTTATGAATTTCATGTAAAATAATAGTTTCAATCCCAATTTTTATTTTATGCATAAGATTACCATTTTCTTGAAAATTCTTTTGCAAGTTTAAATGTTAATCCCCTGAGGAACTACTGTCTCTGATCTCAACTGGCACTATAATGTCCTTTAAGACAAACTTTTTGTTCAGTATTGAATAGGGAAGACTGTATAAAAAAGCTATACTTTTAATGACAGACATTATACTTTTACACTTCTCTAAGGTCAAACACATTCCTATCTGCCAATGACAGGTGGCAGATTTCATAGATCGGTTCCATGAGACACAGTAGTTTGGACCCATTTCAGGAACCATCAGCAAGAACTGCAAGTCCCGCAGAACGTCAAGCTACTCTGCTGCATCCAGAAAAAGAACAACAAGGAAAATGCTATGCCAAGAGGAATTTACACCATCTAAAATTAGTTATCTAACTCTGGCACCCGAGGTAAGAGTATGCTGAGCTCCCTCCACAGCTGACAGACATTCTTGGTGCCCCACATGACTTTATGAACTCGAGAGGAAGCCTCAGCTCCTGAGTTAGACATCCAAGTCAAAGGACTACACGTAGGATAGTACAGACTCATTCTGCAAGGCCCCAAAACGCATTACTTAGCACAGGCTACTGGGTTATCCTTTTGTGATCATTTACTCACCATATTCCTCTGGAATCTGCATGCCAAAGAGACCCAGGTCCTTCAGTCCTTTTAAAGTTTCAGGTGGGATTTTTGCATCTTGATCAATCTTCTTAGAGTCCACTACAAATACAGAAGGTTTTATAATTTAAAACTCAGTGCAGAAAAAATCTCTGAGACTGCAGCGTTCTCAAATCAGAGCCAAGGCCGCTGTGTGCTATGAGTTAGCAGCAGTATGATCTCTAACCTATCAGACTGAGCACACAGACCCAAAGAACTGAAATAACGTACGGAAAAAGGGGCTGCTGGAGCATCACATCCCTCCCTGCTGTCATTTTTCCCTAGTCTTCTGACGCATCTTCAGAAAAGATGCAACGCTTGTTGCACGACATACAGACATACTTCTCATCCCTAACTTCACAAGGGTTACTCTTTCTGCCTTCAGTCTGATGTTACTGACTGTCCCGTTTGGCCTCCTCCCACTGTGGTTGCAACAGTCTCAAACCCTAAACTGGCTTCTGCAAAACTAACAGGACAGTGGGTTGGACTGGGGGCTGTTTGCTGCACCCTGCCACTCCAACACGCCCTCCTCCTGAAAAGTGAACAACAATGATTTTCTAGCCTTCTGATGAGGATCACACAGACAAGTTCGACACATTGCAGTGGAAGGTCTCAATTCTCTTTCTGGAGAACAACGCTTCACTTAAGTAGTCCACTTTATTACACCATCAAAGTCAAAATACAGAACTCAAGAATACTGATTATGGCTGTAAAGTCACGACATATCCAGGAAAAGGACTCGGTAGTGGGAAAAAATCTGTTTGGTGATTTTTTTTTTATTTTCTCAGATTGTGCTTGTGCGCGTTAGCAGATTCCATGACTGGAATAAGTGAAGTATTTCCAGGATTTTCTATCAGAACTATGTCTAGGTTATGCTTTAAAAAAAAAAAAAAAAAAGTACATAAACGAGTTAATTACAAAAATCTCGTTCTTTTGAGTTATTCAAATTCTTGGGAGATTACAAGAGCTGTTCTGTACTGTGACAGTGAAAATAAACAGGAATCGTATTAAGCAGCTCAAGAAGGCTGTACGCTGCAGTAAAAGGAACACAAGCCATCTTTCCAAAAACTACAAAAAAAGAAGTGACTCTGCAAAAGCAATGGCACTTTCCTAAAAGAAACTTAAATGATGCTGCAAATTCTATAAGAAATTTAACAGGAGGAGGCAACTAAAAAAATTCTGATGTCCTTTTAAGAGAAGTTACTAAAAAAGAAAATTCATTAAAAAAAAAAAAAAAGAAAGACTTTTATTCCCCAGACTAATTTTTAGCTACATAGTGTGAGATACATGTGGGGTATGCCATCAGCTGTTCTGGGGAGAGAAAGGTGTTTTTATACCTCTCCCCCCATTATGCCCATACAGACCTATCTGTGGTGTCTGGACGCTGTCATGCTTCATAATGACTCTGCTGAGACGAATTTCCTTACCCAGTACTAATCATATCAAGTTTCCAACTATTTAAGGCTGCTCTCCTAACCTATTTTTACCACCCCCATAAGTTACCCTGGATAATGAAACAGGAATAGCTGTGAATTCAAACGAAGATGAGCAATTTCCACCTTCGGTTAAGATTCTGTAATTTGACATTTTTTTCCCTCCTTTAAATATCAAGTTTTTTTACTTAATAAATGAGGTTCCCCAACAGAACAAAGAATTAAAAAATATAATCTGCATAAATTCTTAATTTACTGTTAGTGAGCAACGTACAATTTTATCATTAAAATTACCTGGATCTCATAAATTGTTATCTGTGACAAACACAGGCTTCTTTGAACTCCTGCGGTGTTTGGCAATCTAGATCCAGTACCTTTGTCAGCGGGAAATCTGATATGATACTGTTTAATTGTCTCAGAAATTGCTGTCTATAAAAACCAATTTTCTACAACTGTTCTAGAATTGGCTTATCTATTCCACCAGTAATAGAAGAAACACCCTGCAACCCTATCAGGAATACATTAGCCTAATACAACTTTTCCCAAATAGAATCACTACTCTAATGCTGAAAAAACATAAATGCTTTTGTTTTTCATAGTTTCTCAATGAGTCATTGTTTATGAATATCTCTGATGCATTTGATAAACCCAGTTTTAGTACAGTAGGACAGTTAAAAAGTTTCAGAAAAAAAATTACAATATATGAAGCTGTTAAATAGCGTTATTCAACTGAGCTAAAACCAATTTCAAGTCCTACCTCTACAGAATTCTTTTAGTTCCTGTTTTTTTCTATTTGTTTTTTTCTATTTATTTTTTCCTGTTCTGAAGATTTATTTCTTCTCATCAGCATCCAAATACTCAATATGAAAAAGAGCCATAAATGAACACGCCTATAGAATCTGCAGCACTATATGACTGGCAATAAATGCATAAGATAAATTGAATACCTAAAGCATAATAATCTTATTCAACTGCTACAGTTAAAATCAAGGTAATCACTTGCATAAATAAGCAACAAATAACTATACCTTCTTCACTGAAGAATTTTTCTACAGGTCCTACAAACTGGTTGATCTCCTCTAGTTCTTCATTGCTAATTTCTGGATAGGGGAAAACTTCTTCCTAAAATACAAGGCAATTTTTTTTTCTTTCTTTAAAAAGAAAGCATGAATCATGAATTGAAATAAAATCTCAAGAACACGTGCCTTTCAAATACTAGACTCTAAAGAACTGTGAAAATTAAGAATTGTAGAATATGTTCAGCAATAGGATGCAACTTTGCTACATACCAAAATCAAATCACAAGGTTATTACCTGAAAATCAGAAACATTAGGAAAAAATAGTGAGATTTTAAGAACTAAGAGGATGCAAAAATCCTTCACCAACCATGAATTTTGTCAATGTAATCCCATTTTGGGATAAGAAAAAAATTAGTTAATTTTAATTTTTATCAGAATCAATTTAGCATTATCACGTTTTCAAAGCTTAGCCCATAAACGCTGTCCCTTAGAAACACACAGCACATTCCACCTGTTCAATGTCACCAGTACAAAGGTTAGTGTGTTCCATACTGCTCTTTATCATCATTCTGGGATTTCTGGTTGTAAACTGGAAGCAGGATGACCTGGCAGGCTTGAATAAATAAATAAAAATTCAAGCAACTACCACAAGAAGTGAAAGATTACATGAGAAGCACGCTCCTAATTTTTGCCACGTATCCCCTATTAAATAGAAGTCTACCTCTGCCCAAACAAAACTGTTCATGATGGTCTGGAGAATCGTATCAGCTCCAAAAATTCAGGATCTAGTAAATGCTATAGTTTTTCAGAAAACTATTACATTCAAATTTGAGAGGAAAAAAAGGTAAACATGAAGAGGGGTTTAAGGCGATGGAGCCTGACTGCTAGCTGTTACACCACCGCACTTGACAAGGTCTGTTTTGGGAAAATTTATTGTCCAACTCATTTCAGTGAATTTAAGTTACCCCTTCTTTCAATTTATTTAACTGTAATCTCTGATTAGCGTATACCCTAAACTTTGGATTAACAGGTACTGTTTTAATACAGCGTTGTATCTCAAATTTGTAACTTCCTTGTCCAATGGCACCTCAAGACAAAACAAAAACTTCAGTTTTTTCTACAAAAAAGAATTGTAAGTAAAAGATCACATAAAGTCTTATTCTCTGAAGTAAACGGAGGACAAACTGACCCAAGTCGTGTGGAACGCAGCCGCTCGATGCCCAGAGCGCACTGCAAACACACCCGCGCGTTTACGCGGGGAATTTGCCAGCCTGGCAGGAACAGGCGACCGCGGCTTCAAGCAGCCCTTCAGACGCCGGTTGTCCCGGAGCGATCCGAACGCCACCGCGCCTTTTGCGCGCACAGGTGCAAATGGGGCAATTAGTTCAACCCAGCTCCGCCTGCGGGGCCCACCGGAGCGCCTGCGGGCGCCAAGAGCCCGCACTGCACCAGCTGCGCCGGGCA
>NW_009649485.1:2020844-2102008 GCF_000708025.1 Charadrius vociferus | reverse complement strand
TGCTCTGCGACACTGACCCGCCCGCCCCGCCAGAGCCCCTCGCCCCGCCCTCCGCGGGCCTGGGCCCGCCGGGCGGCAGCTACAGAATTGGGTCCGGTGATGGAAAAGTGCGGCTTTGGAGCAGCGGGATGGCTTTGAATGGTCTTCCTGAACCTGCTCCAAAGCGTAAGCGCAGGCCGCGGGAGGGAACGAGGCCCCTCACCAGAGACGAGGGGGATCACCTCACTCCCCTTCGGCTGTGGGGTACCTGCTGTGCTGCACACTGAGTTGATGGAAATGACCACAGAATCTCCCTCACAACCCAGCTCCTCACCTGCGCGTGGCTGGGGCTGGGAGGAGATGGTGTCAGAAGCTGACAGCCCCCACCTGCACGGCCCTGCACGTGCGCAGCCATTTCCACGGATAACTGAGTGCCAGAGACCACCCACCACTGCTGTGACCAGGGTGACTACTGCGCTGAGGACGTTCACATTTGTACCTTCGCTTTCATCTGCCATGCCTTTGACAGCGGTTTTTGTTTCATTAAAAAACGAAGTGGCAGACTCATGCCAGGTTACTGAGCTGGTTACCCAAACACTGAAGTGCGGTTAGCAAACGCACCGCTCCATTTCTGTACAAGAGGTCACCAGTCGAGTTTGTTGCATCACCACCCCCCACCTACTGCGCTCACCTGCAGAGGCGTACTCGTGCTCACTGACACACAAGTACTTAATGAATACTAAACTTCATTGACACAAGGGTAGAATTAGTTTGTTGGAAATATTTCTTTCAAGTCCCTTAAAGGCTGTCTCAACTCTTTCATTTTAAGGATTACCATGTTCCACTGCCCTTCGTTCTTCAGCTGCCTTTGTTTTGTTTCGGTCTGTGAAGAGACTTTCAAAATGCGAGGGATTCAACAAAATGGCATTTAACAAAAGAACAAGTACTAAAGGTAAACACAGGCCTAATAGACTGATTTACTTTGCTTACTTATTTGCTTACTTCACTTATGACTTGTAAAATGTAAATCCTTTAATCCTGTAGTCCAAATAATTTGCCATTTCAGTTGCCTCTCAGGCACTGTATTGCAACTTGGGAATAGGAAAGGACTCTGAGGGTGAGGGGAAAAGGTAAGAAAACATATCTGATCTCCAGCTCAAGCAGCTTTGCTCACTGTGTTGGTTTTCTTTCTTTTTTTTTTTTTTTTTGTGTATGTATATATGTATTCACATTGTGGGAATCCTCAAATCCTAAGTGTTCACAAGCAGACGGGTATCTGTCGGAGCCCTGTGCACGCTGAGCAGGCTGACTGACGCCAAAGGTTGTACATGTATGTAATGCTGTACGCCTGGGAGGAGGCGAGAAATATTTCACTCATTTGGTTGGTGAATCAGCCAGACAGTGTTGAGTCCAAACATGTGTGGAACTGAGGAAACAAACCTCGAAATCTCGACCAGAAAGGTTTTCCTTTTCACAGACTCCTTCATCCCATCAATTATAACTATTAGTTGGGGATACGATGCAACTGCTGAGTGCTCATTTTGTGACAGTTTCTTGAAGGGTGAGTTTCTGATGGTCTGGACCAACTACTTGTCTTTGTATGAAACATGGCCACCTTATTTATGACAGAGAAGCCAGCCCTCTTTGCTAGCCCTTTAGTAAGGGCGGTAGGCTGCCCTAGAAGGCAGATAGCCCAAAAGGCTACCTGCAGGACCCTGCTCCTACGTAAGATTACAACACTTTCACAGTTTTATCGTTACAGGAATTCAGGAGTACCAACTACCAAAACTGAACCTGAGTTCATCTCTACATGTTCAGTTCTGGTTAAGTAAAGTTGTCCCACTTCTTTTAGTTTTGAAAGGTAGAAAAGCAAGAGGTGACATCTAGTCTTATCAGGACAAAAGAAAAAAAGGGTGGGGAACACCAAGACGGCATCAGCACTTTGCAATCTTTGGGGTGGAGTGATAACATGTTACTGCCTCTATAGGGTGCTTATATCTATGGCTGGTTGATGGTATGGATAGTAAGACCAAAAAGCCTGCTCTGCTGCTCAGCCTCATGACACATCGGGTTAATTGAGCAGAAGGCCTTCCCACACGATGTCACTGAGAGGGAACCTGTCTGGCACTGTGGTGAAATGGTGGAGTGCTGAAGAGAGGGTGATGCCCCACCAATGCCACTTCCCAGTTCTGGATAGAGGTGGTGGCAGCTACGACATCCTCCAGGGCGTCAGGAGGAGAGGCGTGGGTCCAGTGACATCCTCCCCAGACTAAATATGCTAAGGACACAATTGCTAGAGCTGAGGCCACCCTCTCTCTGCTGAGACAAGTCAGACGGGTTCTGATCAGTACAGAGGGGGGTGATCTGGCAACTTTAAAGAAAGGATAAACAAAGAGCACAGTAAGACTGCTGGAAGAAAATGATCCAAAGAGTGAAAACAAGGCTAGGCCAGTTGGGAAACAGCAGGAAAAAGACGCCTCATCAGGAAGTTCAAAAGAACTGAAACAGCAGCCAGCACGCTCCACCCTGTGCGTTCTTTCACTAAGAACAAGAATGGTATCGTAAGCATATCCTAAAGAAGCACCTGCATTTTTTTTTTCCAACTGCAGAACAAATCAGAGTGGATGATAGCATGTCCACAGCATGAAACTACAAACAGACTATCACTTGCACATAGGGAATCCTTTTTGTTTCTACACTGACACAAATGGTATCACACCATTTATATTGTCCCATACATGCAACTCTTCTTAATGTTGTATGTAACTACAGCTGAAAGCACACTCCTGGCAGCTCCAGTTCTCTGCAACTCTCTCTAACACTTAATTCCACCATTCTGACCTATAAACAATGTCAAACTGCATTCCACAGAACTGCACAACATGCTGCTAAAAAAAAAAATAAATACAAGTTTTGCCTTCTGCTTCAGCAACGTGCCCAACCTTTTTCTTTCCCCACTTTTATTTACAACCCATCTCTGCTGTCTCTGGCACCACATTCATCCACATGTTCATATCATCTCAGCTTCCTTTGAAATTGTTAGACCCTCTTCACTACCTTCCTGGGCCAGCTAATCCCTCAGCTGTTAGAGAGCTCTTCATAACTCACATTTTGTGATCAACCACGACTGCTGCAATGATGTCTGTTTCAGTCTATTCCACATGGAATTGCCTCCTTGAGAAGGAATTAATACAAAAGAGATATAGATCCATAAATGAGTATCATGAAATTGCCCTACAGTTTTCCTTTCGTTTTTACTCTACCATGTTTTTCAGTACCTGCTTGAATAATGGCATTCATACAAACATCTGATAATATTTAGCGCCTTGAGACATGGATATTTTATTTACTGAAAAAGTGCCACTGTAGATATAAATTACTTTATAAAAATATTCACCAGTCTTTGCAGCGCTTTCAGGAAAATACATACAATTCCTTTAGCAGCCTCTCCTCCCTTTATGCAATTGTTTTCTTCTTTACAATCAGACAGATGGCAGGAAAGTTTTAGACTTGAAATTCATAATTATCTTCCCCGTGGGCATGTGATGATGTGCTCATTGCATCATCTCCCTTGTCTCCAAATATTTAAAAAAAAGTTGGCTTACAAATCAAATCTTGGGAAAGGTGAGAGCAGGAACTGGTATTTCCACTTTTGCTCCTGGTTACGTGCTGTGGAAGTAATGTGATATGTTGGAAACACAGATGTGATATGTTGGAAACACGGTCACTGTATAAATACATTCATCCAAGCTAGCATGCATCCAGAATTATTGTGCCGTGGTTATCACAAGAAGTACCTGAAAAAGAAACAGATACATATTGTTAATGAAAGGGATTCCTCACAACTTAAGGTGGCACTTGTACGCAAATCGTGAATTAGCTCTGTCATATTAGATTAAAAGGAAGCACTAAATTATCTTATGTTTTTAAGCAAAGTATTTTATTTCAAATAATAAAGCGTTATAATTTTTTCTTTACAGCCAAACAAGCTTTTATTTTTTGAGAGAAAATAGGCCAAACACTGTATTGAAATCAAGTCTAATTCTTGCTCTGTGAAGGATGTAACCTTAACTCTCAATCTGGGAAACAAGCTGTTACTGTGGGATGCTGTACGAGCACATCTGTGGATAAAGAGCCACGAGCCAGCCTGAACAGTATAGGTTTTTATCACCCAGAAATGACGGTGATCGGTGAGAGAACAAGGGTGGCTATAAAAAGACCTTGCAGTAACTGCATAAAGCACATCTTGGCAGTATTAATGGATACAGAAGGAAGAATGGTCAGAGCCTCTTCGCCAAAATACATTTTATTACACTCTGATGTTGGAGAGCAAGGAAGGAGCTCCATGGTCTCAGGAACATTTTATTAATATTTTTTAGTCCAATAATTTGCTTCATCTGAGATGAGGCATCTGTCTCTCCCCTCTCATATATGGAGAGAAACAGATGACCCAAAATGCAAGTACTTTTTCACCAGCTTTTTCTTCAAGTTATTTCAAATCCACACAGTCCGAGGAATTGTTCAGGCTGCCTCCCCTGTGATTCATTGCTAATATAGAGACACCTTTTTTTGCACAAAGCTATGCTGGCAGTTTGCAAGTATGTCAGCAGGGTCATGAAATACTCCAGTAGGCCAGAAATTTGAATGTTGTGGTCGCAGAAAAAAATTAGAAAGAGTAAAAACAAAGTTTCCTCCACCTTTAGGTATAAAATATATATGCAAACTATTTTGAAAAATTTAAAAATTGCTATAGCAGAAGAGTTAGCACATAAAGAAATTTTTAAAAATTGCTGAATTGCTGTGAAAATTCAGGGCTATAAATACCTGGGATGCTTTAAGTCCCACTTAGAATGCTCACTACACATTTCTCATTGGGATAGAAAATGTTACTTCTTGTGACTGCTCTTCAAAACTCAAGTTTTGAAGCACAACAGAAGCATCTCACACTATGGCTATTGTGGGTTTTTTTGTGTGTGTTTTTTTTATTTTTAATTTATTTTATTTTTATTTACAGCAAAGGCATTTTTGGAGGCTGGGGTAACGGCTGAGGCAGAGACACAGGATTACCAGAAGGATGGAAAAGACCATACATAGGATGAATCATTAAATAAAAATCTCTTCTTCTCTGTTGTTGGAGATGGATATAAAGGAATATTAGCCAATAAAACGAAAATAATCATCAAGAGCATATGGTGAGCTCATGGATGAGGAAAATGCTCCCAGGGGTTGTGCCCCACTGCAGGAGCGCAGTCCTGCCAAGGTCACGCATTCAGCATGAGACACGCTCCTCTGGTTCCTTCCTCCCTCACCCCAGCGCAGCGTTTGCTGCCCTACGCTCACAAAGGGCACGGTGCTCGCTCTCCTGCTCCCCAGCCTGACCCACAGCTCAGCTGCACGGGGACCTCCAGGGAGAGGGACCACTGGTTTGTACAGCATCAGGAAATGGTGTGTTCCTGTCCAAGGATCATGTACAAAGGAATGGCCGCACTTACGCAGCACAGCTGGATCCAATGCGATGAAACGCCACCTCTGAACGGAGAGTCAGATTGTTTCCTCGTTGAAAAAAGAAAAAAAAAAATCATAATGGCAATGATTAAATTAATTCATTTCCAGCTTTGGTTTATTGTGATACCATTGCTAAATAACAGCCTCCTAACCCAGAACACCTGCATAGTCCTTGCTTTTTCCATTTCCCTAGGTAAAAAAAAAATAAAGCTCATTTCTTTGTCAAACACTTGTTAATGTATTATTTTGTAGCAGAAATGAGAAGCTGTAGAGAGAAAGCATTTTTCACTATGCATGCATAACATTTCATTTGTGTTAGAATGAATTTACCCCATTCATCTTATTAAAAACAGATTATTTTTTTCTTTGCCCATTATATATACCTGTTTAAATCGCTACGTCTAAATATGAAGAAATAAATGAAAGCTGAAGTTGTGTATGTCATTTTACAATGGAGCTGATAAATGGTATGCTTCTGTGATTTGTTTGAGCTGGCTGTGTCTTGTGAAGCATGATGCTAATTTCACATCTCAGTTACTGCAAAAATGCCAAATAAAGGGGATTTTTTTCATAACATTTTATCCCTAAAAATATGCATTTATATGTATGGTAAAAATAAAGCTAACCAGTTGAACAAAGCGATGGTTTCAAGTCAGCATCAACCACATAACTTTTTTAAGTCTTATTTAGCTTAGAAAGTACTTCAAACAAGGATCTTAATTTAAGCATTTCCTAACATTCACTACCAGCCTCATCCTGCAGTTGATTTAGCTTTGCCAAGTAATACAGGATTTGGCTTTAATTCTTGAAATAATAGGAAACAAAAAGAAAGTCTATTAAAAAATACACCTAAAATGAAGTATTCTTCTGTCATTTTAGATATTTAAAGTTATCAAGTTAGGTGTTCTATGTTCTCCTCTAGAAATTTTTATATCAGCAAAATATAGCAGCAAAAAATATCACTAAGACGCTAGTAAATAGGCTAAAAAGACAGTGTGCTTCCTTTTTGACAAAGGTGTATATAATGCAGCTCTAATACCAGTAAAGATTTATTGTGACGTGTTACTGTAAGTACCTTGTTCATCTTATGCAAATGCATTTTGTCAGTACATACACATGCTGAAATATGATTTATCACAGTCCTAACAGCATCATAATTCTCATACACTGTGACCGTTGTTTGAAGGACTGCAGGAAAACCCCGTTAAGTTGAGTTAATGTTTCAAGCTCAATCTAAAACGCTGAGGGATAAGCAACAGCGTATGGAAGATATTCGGGACTCTGACCAGGGCCTGTGATACCATGCAAGAAAGTTAAAAATCATTGGGGCTCCCAAATCTCACCTGTGCACAGGTTGTGGCTGATGAATAAAACATCACACAACTATTATGTATACTCCAAATAAATACATGGTAAAATGCTACTACACCTGTTGTTATGAAGCTCGTGAATGAAAAGCACCCATTGAGGCCAACTGGGAAAAAAAAAAGTTAAATAGAATCCTTAAGATTTTTAAGCCAACAAAACCCTGATGAGAGATACAAATAAAACATATCTCTGAAATAAAAGGTATGAAGTTCTTTAGTTCATTTTCTGGTCATTTCAATACTGCATTGCTTTATTTTAACCAAAATAATACAGAAAATACCTGGAAAGTAACCCCCACTTAAAAAAAGATGCTATCCAGAAGAGCTTGAATAACTTGTTATTGCATGAAAATTCATCCCCGCAATTAATGTGTGTACCGATACATGAACAGAAGTACCAATAAAGAACATCATTGCAAATTCTTCTATTTCCACTAACAGAATGTTTCTATGAGGCATCGGTTATCTTCTAGTGTGTCGCACAGCTCGGAGGGATGACACACTGGAAGTATCTAGGGATAAATGCGCACTTACCTAGCAAAAAAAATCACTGATCAAAACGTACATCCTGAAATTACAGTCATTCAGAAATAGGTCATAGTTGTCTATTCCCACAAACTAATTCAAGAATCTCCTAAAATTCATAGCAAAACCAAGCAAACACAGAATTTAGTTTAAATTGATAGCTAATCATTAGTTTTGACAGGCTTTACAGACACACTATAATCCCCTTGAAATCCAGGAAATGCACAAACCCAAGAACACAACTGAGTATGCCACAGGTTATTACCTAAAGTAATTGCAGGGGCTTAACATCAAATATTGTGAAGGCCCTGTGTGGCAAATATGCCTGTGTAGTGATGCTTTTGTGACAAATTACGACACACAGCAAATAAATACAGGTACAAGTAGTAAGGGGCTAACACTTAGTGAGTTACATTGCTTACTGAAGTATGCTGCTGGTTCCCTGCCAATGGGCGCACGGAAGCAAGGACTGCTCTCCCAGCTCCATCCAAAGAATGCAGGTCACGCTGGGGAAGTGAAGGACTGCGCGCCTGGGAAGGACAAACTGAGAACACTTATGAGTCAAGGGCAGACAGTCATCTGAACACGAGCTCCCACGGCAACATGATAGCCAAAAGATTAATGGGTTAGTCGAACACGCCAGGCAGCTCATGCTTAAGATGATTCAAAATCTGGTTGCTGTTTTTCAACAATGGCATGATTTGACAAATAGCACACCAAAAGGCCTCTTCAGCGTTACCTCGCACTGATGGCAGGTCTAGGTGGTGTATTTATTGCTCTTTATCGTACTTTGGAACTAAATGTACCAAACAAATCAAAACCTACTGAGAAGGGATCATGGTCTCCCAGTACCGACCATCGTTTCCACCAACTTCTCTACCATTTAAGCTGTGACTGAAATCTTGGCCCCTTTGAAGCGAGCAGCAGAAATCCCATTGTCTCAGCGGGGCCAGGATACCATTGGAAGGAATTCCCTGCGTTTCAAGCCTGAAGAGTTGAAGTTCTTGGATTACACAAAATGAGAAACAAAGAGTTTTAAATGATTTATTTGATTTCTCCACATGATCACAGTTATAGTTTTACATCAATAGGGTCTGTTACTACTTACAAACAGAATGCATATTAAAATGAAAGCACTCCTTTCTTCCCCATAGTTACAAAAGGGGTCTCAAGCCTCCCCAGAACAGAAGCTTCTTGTAAGCATAATGTTTTTTTGAAATCTTTAACAGTCTGCATTCAAGACCTAATTCTAACAGTTTAATACAACTCAAAGCTGATTTAAGTTCCTAGCAGGAGATAGGCAACCTCAAAGTGACTGCAGACTTATAGTAATACTAATTTACACACTATGTACAATTTAGAGAATTATCTATTCCCCCTACTGGTCCCATTCTCACCACCCCCTTTTCTCTTTTCCAAATTTAGTCTTGTTATTGGTTCCACTTTTCTTTTAAATATATACACAATAATCCATTTTGCAGGCAAGAAGTGCGATGGTATTTTACAAGGGAACAGCAAAATGCATGCTTAACTGCAGAAAACACACAGCTTCATATGGAACAGCAAGTCAACATCTAGAGATTCATTGTTTAAATATCTGCTGACTGTCTTTCAGCTCATTTTATCAAGAAACAAGAGGCTTCTGCTGCATGCAGTACATGATGGGAAAATCATTCTACACTGTATGTCAGACTTGGCTTTTTTTAGCAATACAAGACGCACATTATATTAGGATGACTTTGTTTTTTGTTTTTACATTGTTGTACATTTCATTCTTAACTTAAAAAAATAAAAACCCCAAATATATATTTGATTGTTGTCCCAGAAAAGATTTTTGTTGCCACACCTTCATTCTTTACGTTTCCCTTTCATTTTTTCAAATCAGCATTACTACTTCGCCACATTATTGACGGGAAAAGAGAAACACGGCCACTCTGTGCAGTTCTGTACCAGTTTTTAATTGGCAATGGCATTTGAGAAAAAACCTTCTCAATTCTACTCCTGCCCGCAGGCTGAAAAAATTCGTTTTCTTAACCACATGCAGTGTTAAAGTACTACCATTTTCCTATTCTAGGCATGATCCACACTGCTCTAAGCAATTGTTAATCCAGGGTGGAGTCGAGAGAGGCTATACTACGACCCTAAACAAGCAGCAAAGTTCTTAAGACTTATGCTGACAGCAAGACACATTTGTTTGTTTAAAGTACATACAAACACACAGTCTAAAAAATAATTAAAAAAAAAATCCACTGTTTCTCCTCATTGACTTGAAATAACAGAGTTTACAAATACTGTGCTCTTATATGACCAGTTTTGTTTTTTTAAACTAGCCACAAAATGATCTGTGATTTTACACATGCAACTTAATGCACCTAGAGGGTAGGCACAAGCTCTTTCCCCACGTGTACATGGAATCATGTGTAAATGGCTTTTTTGCACGCACATTTGTGACATCTCCTGAATATTTAATCGATTGCACATGGAAAACCAGTGGTCAAACGTTAAAATGTGGCTTACTGTGTAAGTTTAGAATATTTATATGTAACTCTAATTTAAATGAATGAAAGGGGTTTTTAAAGATAAAGCAAATGCGGATCTGGGAGATTTAACATCTTCACTGTTAATTAACACAGCCAGAGTCAGATTTTCCTCTCCACTGCTACCGCATATTCTGTATTCCATACACAGGCAATTTCACTTACGTTGTAACTCTGCATCTGCAACAAGTACAGACTCTGTCACTCAGTGAAGAGGAGCATTCTTACCTCTGTTTTAATTAAGAGATGCAGTTTCTGAAAGATGTTTGTACCTGAACGGTTCTTTATCTTTTCTGGAACAACCTATAAATTACAGTTAGACTCTACTATTGGTACAGATGTATGAAGAAAAGTCTACATATTGAAATATGTTATCACTTTACTTCAACTAATATCAACAGTAACACTGATATATTTTGCAAATATACAATATGTAGAGTGTAGCCTTACACTAATAACATTAGATGACATGCAGACAGTTCTACTTTCCCTTATAAGAACAGTATATATTTTTTTTAAACTGCAAGGAACAGAGCCTCAGGGGACCCGTAGGAGCCCTCTTAAGGTAAGCCGCAGAATTTAGTATGAGTGATACTTAAAAATAATTACTCGTTTTCTTTTCTTTTCATGAAAATAATTTAGAGGAGAAGGAGCAGAAGGGGAAAACATATTGCACATGTGTGAAACAAACGTGGACAGCTTGAAACAAAAGGCTAAACTCTAGATTGCTGTATTTGCTCTCTGTGGAGGCTATCAAAGTGCTCAGTTTGCAGTTTTGCTGGCATTGTGATATCAATGGTATGAAAGGGAAAAAAATCACTCAACCTCTCTCCCTGTCCCCCCCAAATATTAGAGATGCCATGAGCAAGCCAATATGAAAAGTCACTCTCTTGTTCTCATGTCTTCATTATTCCTGACAATTTTATTACTGTTAAACAGAAAATTGACTGGTGGTTATTACTCTTACTTTTACCCATCTCACACTGGAACTTTTTGCTCATCCTCTTCAAGGTTTGCTTTTAGGCTGGTACAGTTTTGCCGTTGTGATTCCTTTGTCTCTACTGTTTAGGTGTAAAGTCCTTGTAGTGGCTCAAAGTGCTGAAACTACAAAGTAGGCGCCATGTATAACTTTGTACAGGATTTCGGGATAAAAATTGTATAGAAATTTGCGAATGGTTTGATTACAACACATAAGCAACAACAGCACAGCCTGTTTTTATGTGATGTCTTGCAACTAACTGGACTATGAAAGTGAGGGTTTGAGCATAAACTCAGCCTGCTGAGTGCTGGGTACTTCCAAACTAACAAATGTGATGAGTCAAAATGGTGAAGCCACTTTGTTGCTAGCGCATGGCTACATGGAATTACATCTTTTGTTTTAATATATATATAAAAACCCTATACTAAATTCTAAAACAAACCTTCAAGCTTTAGAGCACTTCCACCTGGAAACACTCTGACTAGAATTCAGCTTCATTGGGGGTAAACATGAGAAATTATGGTGAACGGGAAACAAAGTAGCTGAGAAAGATGGAAGTTTGCCATTTTCATGTTTGAGATGAATGTTTTTGCAGTGTATACATGCACCTGTCATAACTCTTCGTGTGTCTTCGTTAAATCGTATGCATACAAAAGAAATGTGGATCATGTAAATTCACAGTTATCACAGCCTTTAAAGTGTCTAAGAATTTGTGTGACCAATGCTTGAAGACGACCACTGGTAAATGGTCATCCTACATTGCTACGGTATAATTACTGCATCTTAATGAGTTTGCTTACCTGAAATAGCAGAGCAGTTATAATACTGGTTACGTATGATATTATCGTGTTAATAAAATAAGGATTTATACAAAGCAGTATTTGACTACAACATTTAAATGCTATGTTACTTGGCACATTTAGTAATGATTGCTTAGAAATCTCAGCAAGTCCAGAGGACTTTTAATGACAATACTGAAATGTCTGAAATTTGTTTCTAACGTTTCATGTTTTTGGTCTACTCTTTCATAGGCTATTCATCTATTATACTGTCCTATCAAGTAAGTGGAATTCCTCGTAAAGTCTATATTGCTAGTTTTGTGGACTGAAAAAATTCCTTTCCAAGCACAAATGTTAACTATACAGTATATATATATATTTATATGTATATATTTATATTATATAAAGTTTACTTACGTACTTTCATCAACCATATCAGGTCTACTTATTTTTTTGCCCATTGACAATAAAAGAGCAAGAATGCAACACTTGGTTCTGTATCACTTTTTTCCTTTTTTCATAGACTAAGTTTTTATGATGCATGTAAAATTGTCAAGGGATTTGGCGTAAAAGGTAGCTTTACTCATATTCAGCAAGCAGCATGTTTTCAAGGCAGATTGGAAATAAGAACTAACCAGATGGTAAGCGTCTATCGAGTAGATAAGTAAAACCAGTATCGACTGCGCTAACTTGAATTACTTTATTTAGTAACAGCAAGCCTTTAAGCTCACACAACTCAATTAAATTGTGTAGGTAAAAACTGACAGTATTATTTGTTGCTTCCTGTAAGTGCCTTTGTAACTTTGTTTAAAACTACAGTTATTAGGAGGGTCAATATGTTCTAGACTATTGTGCTGATGCCACTGTGTTTGGGCTTAGTGCTGGCTGAAGTGGAGGGAGGAGGTGGCGGTCCGTGGTGATGCTGCGAGTGCTGGGGATGAGAAGAGTGCCCCGGGTGCGGAGGGGGCAGCGGCGGGTGAGGAGAGTGGGTATGCTGCGCGTGGGGGTGCTGCATGTAAGGAGTATGCTGGGAGTGTGCCGCATGCTGGGAATGTGGCACGTGTTGGTGGTACTGGTGTGGGTGCTGGATGTGCTGGGGAGGGTGGTAGTGGTGGTGGTGGTGGTAGGGTGGTGGGTTCTGCTGCATATGACAGTACTGCGAATGGTGAGAGTGCACTTGTGCCTGTGTCTGCCCCTCAGCTGGCCCTGCGTGATGCATGGCGGAAGGATGCTGTGAGTGTTGCTGATGTGGGATTACTGGAGGGTGCGGAGGTTGCTGTGATGAGCCAGATGGTGGATGGCCTTGGGAAGGTGGCTTTCCCCTTTTACTACCAAATAAGGAACCTAGGAGTGAGGAGGAGTTAGGCATAGTCTGGTGAGGGCGAGATGGACACTCTCGGGTTGATGTAGCTCTTCGGCGCATGTGAGGACTGCTAATGATGGACCCCTAAAAAGAAATTAATAGAAATAAAAATTAAAAAAATCTTAAAATGTTTAAAAGAAAAAGTTCACACTGACCCACAAACTCCTCCTTCAGTGTTCACATGGGTGGACTATGTTAAGAGTTCTAGGAAAAATTTTATTTCCACCTTCTCTAAGTTGCCAATGAGGCATTCATGCCCTTCTTGGGATATTTTAAGCATTAAATGTTTTTCTCTCAGTATTTTAATATCGAAAGCTATGACTTCAAATAAGAAAAATGTCACGGAAGAGTAACATGACATAAGACCTAGGAGTGTGTTTTTAAAGGAAAAATACATTTTAAAATACTGTAAAAAATACCATACTTGCTTTTTTTACAACAAAAAAATAAAACTACATTAAATTCAACCTAAATAGTTAAACACACAGCAGCAAATATTACAGTTACAATTCAGGTTTCAAAACAGTATTTTAAACTTTTTTTTTTATAGTAGTTTTCCACTACTATATGCCACAGTGCTGCTTCTCAAGCCTACCTCTGAATTATGTGTTAAGTGGAACCATACCATTTTTGCCACTAAGATTTCTATGGGATTGCGTTCTTCTGACCTGTGGTCCAACGTTCTCTATTATTTAGCCTGGATTGGTGTATTTAGCTTCTGGAAGTTTTGTTTGTTTTGGTTTTGTTTGTTTTTTTTTTTAAAGAGTTATGGGACACAACAGTACTTAGGCAAAGTGTGCTAGATTTAAACTGCAATCTACCTAAAGCAAACACAAAAAAAAAAAAGAGAAAAAAAAGAAAAAATCTGCAAGCTGAATTCAGAGACATGAACAGTATATATATAAATGGTTTGAAGATGAATGAAATCTCATGAAATCCACATTGAATTCACCTATCTTAATAATTTTTTTCCTCCCATGCCCTATCTGTGCAATTCCATGGTGTCATGACTGCATACATTTAGCAATTTAACTCGAAAATAAGCAATGGGAATGGTTGAGCATGAAAGTCAATAGTTGTAGCTAAATATCAAACAGCAAGAACAGTGTACTTTGTAACAAAGAGCAAGTGGGCTTTTAAGCTGGGACCAGACTGAAATGGTGGCAAAAGGACACATCATATTCATTTAACCATGCTTGCAGGAACAAAGGGAACAAGGTTAGCTCAAACCAAAAATGGCATTGGTCTAAAACAAGCTGTCAGTGCTTTTTAAGCTGGAAGGATACGGAGTGAGTAGCCTAGGCATGCATTTTATTTGAGGCAGGCAGGTTATATGTTAGAAGAAAAAAGAGCAAAAAAATATGTATATAAAAGAAAGGTTTGAAATGCACATCATCACATCCAGCTAGACATCAGTAACTTCCTACTTACTTCCATATTGCTGTCTAGCGATCCTGCACTGCTGCGTCGCCCACGCTTGCCTGCCCAGGACATGCAACACCATAGATTAGAGACTGAGACAAGACCCGGGTGAAAAACAGCTGCTTTCCCTGAATTACTAGAGGAGTCTCTAAATGCAACTAGAGGAGCTGCAAGGGGGTTGTTAACATTGCACTGGACTGGTACAGCAGCTACTAGGGCAGAAACTTTGATTTTTAAGGCCATTAGTTACATTAAGTTTCTGTACTTCACTAATATTTAAGAGGTGGTGTTGTGAATCAACTAGCATTAGCGGGGTGTGATTTTTTAAAAATTTGTGCAACTCTTAAAATACATGTATTTTAGCATCTATATTTAGTACTATGGTTACGATGTTGACCAGCAACAATTTTAAAATGTGCTATTTCCCGGAATCTAATTGTCTATGAAGTTTCCTTCTTTAAAGACTGGTAGCATATATATATTTGTGAGGTGGTATTAGTTTAAGCACAAAATTTCATATTGGCATATTCTGAACTTCAGTGTGGGGGATTGGTGAGGGGCATCGCTTTCATCATTTTGTTTTCAGTTTTGAACCTCAGTGGATTTCATATAATCTTCTTTCATGAGGTTTTAAAAAACTAAACTTAATTTTTTATCAATAAATCTGGAATCTGTCTTGACATTATGGCTAGATTTTGTTTGTTTAGCTGTGCAGTGCTTTATCTTTAAATATGATGGATTTGTTCTCCAATATTCTCAAATTGCCAAAGATGCTTGCCTAAAACTACACATGACACACCAGACTGTTTGCCTAAAGAGCCAGAATACTTCAGTGGCTATATATGGGACACAGGATCCCAGATTTTCTCTCTCATTTCACAGAAGAGAAAATAGCATATGGCTGCAGGGGAAACAGAGATTTGTGAAAAGATAGCTTGTTAAGCATTGCTTTGCAAAGTTTCAAAATACTTTACTGGCAGGGCGTATAAACAAAGCTAACCTTTGAAGAGCAGTCAGGTTCTCAAAAGCTTCTCTAAAATCCACATGTTTTTAGAAACCTAACTTTTCTCAGTGCTTTCTCCTTGCTTTCCTGCAAGGCCCAAGATCAAAGACAATCTCCACCCTGCATTGGTACACTGCAGCCTTCAGAATCTTCTACTCTACAGCTGGTTTTGGAGAGGAATGTGAAGATTTCAGCATCACTGAACCTATGAGCCACACGCCCTCATCTTTAGAAGTGCAAAAGGCACACGGTATCAGAGCTAGAGAGAACAACTTTGGGACTGGTTTGTAAGTAGGACAAAACAGTGATTCCTGGGAGGTTCGCCCTCGCTTCTTGACATACCCTTTTCAGAGGCCAATTTGGACTACATCCATAAGTCTTGTAAAATCAGTATGATCTAAAAATATCACCTGTTGGATCCATAAGCATAACTTTGAGCTGGTTGGTCATGGGATGCCGCCCTGCAACACCAGCACTCAAGAGCTACAGTTCAGACTACTGTAACATTTCCCCCTCTCTTATTTTCACCAAGAGTTACTCCCCAGAACAAACCCCTCAACATTGACATTAAATTGAGCAGAAAGCATTTGTGGCCAAGGTGTTTTATTCAGCTTGTTAAATTTGTTGCAATTTTCAACAATTCCCCTAGACAGGCCCTTTGTCAAAAGCTTGGTGGTTCATCTCTTGCTGCTCTTGCAGATGAGTTTTAGCCTCAAAGCCATAAGTGTGCTATCTTATGAACCCCCCAAGAAAAACTGGTTTTGATATGTTCTTATTTTTACTTCTAGCCAGGCTTTGATATTTTTCTGCTCTAACGGGATTAGTACTGATTACCACTCAAATCATTCTTGCTTGCTGATACAAAAGCATAGAGGAAGATAGCCATCTCTTAACTTAGCAGTCAACATTGCAAATAAGATTGACAGCTGCCACAAGTCATTAAATGTGGCCCAAAATGAAGGAAAACAGGAAAATCTAATGCCTTTTGCACATGGCAAAGTCTCTAATAAAATAACCAGGAACACGGTATATACATTGTATATATGGACAGAAAGAGACAGATGGATTTTTGCTTAGAATAACTTCAGGGCAAAGTAGTACTAGCAAAGCCAAGGACAAACAGAAAATCCTACTTAAAATGCCTGTATTTTCCCTCAGATAGGCACTATCACAATAAAGAGCGCTTTGTTTATTTTCTTAAAAACAAATCAAACCCAATTCTGCATTGATCTACAGTGTGATATGAAAGCTATTAAGTAAATCCTCTAGAGCATTCCCCCTGCCAATGCGTGTTTATACAAGACTGTTCTTGTCTTTGAGGTGGCATCCCATCTCAAAAGTGTTTCCCTAGAGCTGCAGCGTTCAAATGCATTTCAAGGAAATGGTGAGTCTCGACTAGAATTGTATGTAAGCATAACTCTGTACTTACATAATAACAGCTGTGATATAAAGCAAGGCGGTATTTATCAAATCTGAAGATGCGTTTTGCTTAATATCTTCTGATTTACTTGAAATTTATAAGGATGTTAGTGGGTTTTTATTTATTTTTATAACATTAAATTTCAGTTAATTTAATCTTTTCTGATTCATTCCAACTCTTCATTGATGTTAGATATGAATATACTTTGTAAGAAATATCTTTAACTTACGTAAGTGTAGTATGTCCCGTATATGTACATGCATTATACGGGACTAAGAATATTACATATTTATAGTTGAAATATTAAGTGATCAAGGTATTTTTACAAACTTCAACATTCCAAAAGAAAATATAGTTTCATTAATAAAATCCATTCCACCTGGCAGATCTCACAGATGTGCAGATCATTACAGTAAATGTAAATATTTCTCACTCCTACCCTGTACTTGTTGAAACTCTGTTCTGCACCAGTGAAATACATTGATATGTAAACAATGTATTACGATCTGGCTTTGTACGTCTTGGGAAAAAAGTTTGGAAAAAAGTTCTAAATTAAGGTTTTGGTAAAGCAAACTAGTGTAGCAGCTCTTATACCAATGACTCATTATACTAGCCTCCAAAGGATGTGAAACTGATATTCCCAGCAGCAGCAGAATCTGTAACCATCTCGCTACTGAGCTTATAGGTACTACCCAACCCGACTTGCTCAAAATTATCTAAACACTATGCTCTAATGGTTAACTTTGAGAGACCACTTTCCAGGGTGAAAAGGCTCTTTGTAACCCTCGTATTTTCACCTTGATCTCTGGGTGAAAAGGGTATTGTCTTAAGATCACACACAAATTATGAAAATAGTTTCTTGGCATCTTCAAACAGGTTGTTCTCAAAATACAGATAAAGCCCCACAAGATGAGAAAACAGCGTAACTGCCCCTCACATTGCTGACCAACTCCTCAGTAGTATCTCCTCCATAAGGCAGAAAAGTTGTTGATACAAAGGTGATTATATACAATGTGGGGTGTCTTTGTACAAGATATTTGTAAAATGGTTTGATAGCACGTCACAAAAGACTTGATTCATAAAAATCTGTTAAATGAAAAAAACCCCAGTAAATTCTATTATGCCATTACTGTTGCTATTCCATTGAAGAAAAGGAAATATAACAACAGTGACAAAGGAAGAGACAGGAAAAATCTCTCCCTACTTGCAAAACTCTTCTAACAAGGGAGAAACAGACTGCTAGTATCCTCTGTCCTATATAGTGCAGCAAAATCCATGGGAGAGGTAGGAGAAAATAACCTAGTAACGCTGCCTGCATCAGATGAGGGAGGAGCCAAGGGATGGCACCATCCCATCACCGATTGACTCAACAGATTAAGGGATTCTGTAACTGCATGAACTCAGAGTCTTTTTAAGGGGATTACAATGCTGAGAAGTTCCACAATCTTTTCCATTGCATTTTGGGATATATGAAAATTTTAAAAATACACGATGAAATTGTTTTTTTAAAAAAAAGCTTTTGTAGAAGGTAGAACAAAACATTTAAAGAGTTAAAGATAGACAACTGAGATTATATGCAATATACAAATAGAATTATTTTAATTCTTGAACTACTTTATGATTGGTGCCTTTTTTTAAGTAGTCTCTACTTGTCTGTTATTATTTTGAAATAGCTCAGGAGATTGAGACAAGCACAACTTATATTAATAGTAACCATTATACCATCCTGCACTTCTGTGCAGATTCCAATATTACATGGGTATGCCATGTGTATTACTGAGGCAAACCATAACAAGGACATTTTTTTAAACCAGTGCAGTGTGTAAATATTACTCCCCCCTTTAACAGGTTAGGGACGGGGGGAATAAAGCTTGATTTCCACAGATGCTCACCACTGGAAATACAATGTGAAAGCACCGAGTCCTCCAGCAACTCAAAGTCACTGGAATTCAGATTGACTAGCCTAAAATCAGTCAAGAAACCTGAGAGAGATACAGAATCGGAAACACAACCAGTCTAATCCTCCATGCTCTGCTCTAGCGACCAAATCATTCTTCCTGCATACTAATGGCCACAATGGGACTTCACACCTTTCACATCCTTCTGTAAACCTATCTATCATGTAATTGTACACGGAATGTGACGTGGTGAAATGTTCAAAATTCTATCGGAACTCACAAAATTCAGCTTTAACTGCAATAAAGTTTGTCTGTCTTCTAATATTTTTATGTAAGTTAAGAATTTCAAAGTCTGGGACAAATAAATTCAGTTCTTCCTTGACTATAGCTCAAGAATGTGTAATAAAAATGACATATTTTTCTTCTGAGAAAAATAAAGCACTTAATACTTTTGACATATTCACATCTTGGAACAGTTATGGTTGCCACATGCTTTTTTATTCCATGGAAAGAACTGTCAGTCCACAATGAACGATGCTACCTTTAAAACCAAAAGACCCCCATGCACATCCTTTTTGCAATTATGATTTCGGGTATCATGGCAAATGCATGGAAGAACAACCATCAGGAAATAATTCCTGACATTGTTTCCTGACAGAGAAATCTTTCCTTTCCTGAGGGTTTACAGCTTTGGAGTCAGAATCATTCAGGGTACCAACATTCATAAGATCCAAGCAGATTATGAATCATCATTCTTTTCCAACAGAGAAATTTAAAGTCATTTTCCACAGCCACCATTTAGTACTGTGATACCTGGTAGAGAGTAATGGACTGTTTTCTTAAATAGTTTTGTCATATACCCATGCAACCAAAATGCTGTTCAATCAGATTTCCCCTTCATTGAATAAATATTTTAAAAATTTCAATTTATTTTTGCAATGTTCATTGGACAATTATCTGCCTTACTGCATAAGTATGCAATCAGGCAATTTTCTCAGGTTTATTAGACTTATTTCCACTTAAATGTAGGAAGGAACTCTGTAAAAATCCACTTTCATAATGCCTTTTCCTACAGAAAGACACACACCCACACACAGTGCCACTACTCTTGTTCCTCCTCCTTTTTGATCCTGTGTTTCATCCTCAAAAAGAACTGAGGCAACCTAACTCAGTACTTTTACAGAACCAATTTAATGTGGTATAATCATTGGGACGCAGTATCTTACTAACTGGAAGAGGTTTCTTTGTTTTTCAGTGGATCACCTCTACTATATTAAAACAAAATCAGCCTCACATGCAAGCTATTCACTGAGAAAAGGCAGAAAATACACGTATAATCTCATTAAAATCACACCAAATAACAAAGCAAATAATAGTTATGTAATTTCTCAAGTCAGTTGCACTGCACAAGACCAAACAGAAACTCTCCATAATTCTCAATTCGTTAAAGTTAAAATTAAGTTTAGTTGGGTTTAACAAACTCTTGATAAACCCTGCAGTGATTTCTACTTTTTACTATGGAAAAAAGTTAATTTCAGTAATAAGCATGCCAATTATAGGCATGCCCTGTTGAAACATGAAATGTTTTCATGATCACAAATACTTGTTTATTGCATAAAACCCATAACATGAATTAAATACATGGCAACATTTCAAAGACAGGGATGAAAAATTCCTATGGAATGAAAAAAATGAATCAGAAATCACATTTATGGGTACAGATACCCACTGAACTGACATATTCAACAATATGGTAGTTCTCATTCTAATGAAATAGAAACAAAACAACAAAGAAGGATGATGGAAGTGTCCTCAAATCTGAGATCTAACGGTGGTGAAGACGAGGGGCTTGATCTAAAATCCACTGAAGCCAATCAAGCACCGATATTCAACTTCAGCCTGATTTTGGATCAAGGTCCTAGGTCTTTTTAATGAAGCAAATGGACATATGAGTACGAAAGCCTAAACAGAGAATGAAATAATTGAAAGAGCTCATTCTCTACATATCTGTATGCACATAAATATACCCACAAAACACAGGCTATAATTTCGGTTTACAACAATTTTATTTCTTGCAGCATAGCTAAAATCTCTTCTTTAGTTAAAAAAAGGAAAAAGGTAAGTAGTGTCTACTACCAAAGACATACATAGTATTGAAATTATGACTATACTGTAAATCATCACTGCAACTAAAAGAACAAATCAGAGTATGTAACACAGACACTGAAAAATGATTAAAAAAAAAATATAGTCACTACTATCCCCAGAAGTACTTTCTGAATAGTTGGCATGGTGTTCAGATATGACTGCTTGTAAGTGAAAGGAGTCATATTTAAGGCTGAAACACAAGATTACTACCCCTGGTAGCCTTTATTACACGGGTATGCCAGTTGTGTATTACCAAGGCAAAGCATAAAATAAAACCACACCAAACTTCCCCCAGCTTTTCTTTGGCTAAAAAAAAAATCACACCACCACTCCTTTCCAGTCTTTAGCTATATTAATCAGTTAACAAATCTTAAGACACATCAGTGATTTTGTGGGATATCGGTATTCTTGTCCACTAGGACTTCCTTTATTATACTGGCAGTAGTATTTCACAACAACCTCTTTTGCAAGAATTGGGAACTATATCTTCAGTTACAAAAATAATAAAAGAGCATCAGGGACACACTGTATCTGAATTACATAGCTCTAGGCAGAATTTAGTAGGGCTTCACTCAATTTCATTCATCGATGTGGTAACACAGGTACACTTGAGCACAAAATACACAGAAAGCGGTCATTACACAGAGACCAGTTTCTTTTCTTTCTAAGCTTGTTGTATGAAGGGGAAGAAGCAAAGGGGAAGAAAAAAAAGAAAGGAAAACTAAGTGGGTTACTCCTAGCGCAAGTCAACCATGTCTTTTATAAAACACTTACAATTTGTCCTCTGTCTTCACTCTCCTTTAAAAGTATACATAGCAATCTACAATGGTTTAAATGCTTTCAAATAGTGGTTGCTTAATAAAACAAGGGTAAAAAACAAACAGAAATTAAACACAAACTGTGAAAAAGGAACCATTTAAAATGTTTGAAGCTTCAGTATTACTAGTTCTGGAAGCCCACCGTGAGCTGGGCTTTCTATGCATCTTTTGGGCATCTCTGCATGCACTAGTCACAGCAAGGAAATAAAGGCAGTGCCTACCTGCTTCAGACAGGTCTCGAAGGGAGCTGCTCAGTGCACTTCTTTTCAGCCCCTCCCCAGTGGCGTAGCTGTCATCCAGGCAAGCTCGGTTCAGTGTCCCATTGCCAGAATCTTTTTTCAGGCTGGAACACTGAGACATGCTGGGACGCACCACACCCTTCTGTTTTTCTAGCTCAGCTGAAACAAAGAGAATAATTTTGCAATTCATATTTATAGACTATAATGAAGGACATGGTAACATCACAATTTCTGTATGTGATTACTGTGAATAACAGGTCAGAGTTCATTCTGCCACTGTTAAATGCCAGAGAGGAACTTCACCCCTGTACTAACAGCTTTCTGTTACAACATAGATGAAAGGCTAAAATTCCATGTTTAGACAGTCATGTAACTTCCAGCAAAATATATCAATTTGCACTATGGCTACCTAATTGAGACAATACAGGAATCTCAACATGCAAATGAAGAATAATTCAGTGAAACTTCTTTGAAGGACCATCACTAAGAATTTCATTGATGTAAATTATCCCCCAAATCATTACTGCAATTTATACTACAAATTACAAATCCATCTCTCTTCTGTCCATCGGTATTTCCAGTTTATCCAGGCTAGATTTCCACTGCAACTACACTTCAGCAAATAGTCAGTGAACTCAGCTGGGACTTAAGATATCATTGGGTTTTCCTCTTTCTAGAATCAAAGCCATGGAAAAAAACAACATTATTTTGATCTTTTAAGGAGTTCTAATAAGTTATACACATATTCAAGATTTTCTTACTTTGATTAGCTTGAAAATGCTCTATTATATGTACCTTGGTACTTACACTCTATTCTGTGCTTTTCCATTTCTTGAACCTCTGCAATTGACTCCCTCAAATCATCTGTAAACTTCTTCCTGTCCTGAGGATTTGGTGCATTGAAATTTATTAGTACTTTGATATCTGCTCCTGGAACAGCTGACGTGAGCCGAATACCGTTGGGATAATCTAGAAGAAAGAATAAAGAAAAACTAAGCTCTGATTATTCCAATGACTTTTCTTTTTATAAAAAAAACCCGAACAACAAAACCAAAAACACCAAACAAGAACCCGAAGGCTTTTTACTAATATTACCATAATGAGGACAAAGTCAGAGAAATAAAAGTCTGAAGGCAGAGAATTAGAATGAAAATCCCTAAGATATATTGGAACAGCTTAACTGTGAAGATACAGAATAAATACTGAAAGATAGGCTTTATGCAGCTATTACCCTTAAGGTACAGTGTACAATATATAAAAGAAAAAACACAACAAAAATTAAGAGGATAATTTTTGTTCCATGGAAGAGATCCCATTACCCACCTTACTCAATTATGACCAAAGTTTTGCTGAGTAAAGACTATTTGAATACATTTAAAGTACTAGAAACTGTCTTATACTTGTAACTTAACATTGGCAGGAAGACAAATACGCTAGCATGTACAGCTTTTAGTATTTCCTAGTAAGCTGTGTTCCCTGGACATCTTACTTTCCTTTTTTTTTTTTCTTTTAAGAAAAACAGAAGTTAAAATTATCTGTGAAATTACATACTGAGGAAGTAAAAGGGGTGGTTTAGGGTTTTTTTTTTTCCCCCTCTCTTTTGACCCATATCATGGACATCTTCACAATAAAAGGCAGCTTTTTCAGCTGTCTTTGCCTAGAAAGCTGCACATCTGAGAACACAAATTTTAACAGCTGATCAAAAATATCTCCTGGTTGAGATAGAAGGTTCATTTACAGAAAGACATCTTATAATGAAGATACATTCTGTGGTAGAAAACAGAATTAGCCTTTGCTTGGAGCACAGACCTGAAGAAATGGGGTGTCAGAAAAACTCAAAATGTGCATTCTAATTCACAATATTTTCTTTTACTCTACAGCCTAACCTTATTGGTTTGCTAAAGCTCTCAAATATTTACTTAACTATTCAACCTGAAGTTCAAGTGCTCCCATGTACAAAAAATTAGTTCCCTCAAGAACCAGCAGATGATGTAAGGTAGTCTCTTCCCCCAACAAGGTTTCAACAAGACTTAAAATATTGAGAAACAAGTGCAAATGCTATGCTTTTTTAAAAGGATACCTTAACTTCCAAATCAAGTCCATTTACCGTTCAGGTGAAAAAAGGTGCCAACTACTGCAAGCCTCAAAGGGTACAGAGGGGGAGGAGGGAGCAAGACTTTGGGGCTTCTGCCAGGGTCTGATATCAACACCTCGCACAGAAGTAACGTATAGCTCATCTGCTTCTCCTGACCATGTGACAATTGTGTCTACGTTCAATCGGATAAGAGAGCCGCCTCAAGTTGGCTGCAGCTGCTGTTGTTCAGAGCACAGCCAAATGGCCAGCAGTGCAGGGCAGTCTGCTGCTAGGCATGCTGTAACACCATGTCCTGTTTTGAACACTGAAACTGGATATATTTCTTTTTTAAATTTATTAAGCTTGGCATCAGAGGAATTATATATTCTTCTATTTTTAGCAGAATCCAGGATAGAAATATTTGGCCTTCCTCTCTAAAAATAAATTTTATATCATATGATGTGTGCACAAGAGAGAGAGAATGCATGTGCATGCATATAAATAATCTGCAGGCTACATCGCTGCTCTAAGCTCAACAAAATCTTCCCTTTTGAAATCTCCAGATGCTTTGACTCAGTAACAGTGACTTCTTTTGAGCGAGATGAGCATTGGAGCACATTCTCAAGGACAAGCAAAAACTAAGAGCCTCCCACAACAGAAAACACTGAAGTTTATTCAATTCATTGTGAAGGCGAAGGTCTGGTTTACAAACCACGAAGTCAAATAGACTGTCTCCCTGCGTACCATACAAACAACTATGTTCTGCTACATTATTAGCGATGCTGTCTCTGGGCTTAAAATCAGGACATTAGCAAACTGTTTGCTTTTTGTTGGGGTTTTGTCTGCTGAGACTAAGCTAGACAAGTATTCAAGATAAAAAGAATATTGGATTGATGCAGATTACAACTGACAAACAAAAGGTGTCAGAAAATACAAACTTTAATCCAGAATCTCTGCTTTCTATTTATAGTTGAATAAGTATACATTACCTAGACACAAAGTTAAGATATAAATCAGGAAAATAAATTAAATAGTACTTTGAATTACAGATACCATTACAATAGTCATTATTTATTATCATACGTTCAGTTCCAGCTAACTGTACCATTGACCCAGCAACAGATATATTTGTGTCATTACAAATATCTTACGCTTTACAAGTATTCACAAGCAACACACTTGGCTAGATTTGACTTCCGACTACAACCACAAAAATCTAACAGCAGTCTTGCTGTTTCT
This sequence comes from Charadrius vociferus, assembly GCF_000708025.1. Taxonomy (NCBI): domain Eukaryota; kingdom Metazoa; phylum Chordata; class Aves; order Charadriiformes; family Charadriidae; genus Charadrius; species Charadrius vociferus. The sequence goes on along the minus strand of NW_009649485.1, from coordinate 2,076,713 downwards.
TAGGCTGACACCATCTTGTTTTAAACTTTAGGGCTAAGTTAAATTCAGAACAATTTTATTCCTAAATTCAGAATGAAGTCCTGTCCATCCCTTTCACTCCTGTATTTTTTTTATTTTATTTATAAATAGTATTGGTCATCAAAAAAGAGAGGAGAGACTTACACTGGTTCTCAAAAAGAAGAACTTGCATTCCATAGAGGGAAAATGACTGTCGAAAACTGTATGTAACCGAGTTCTTCTTCTTTTGAAAAATCTTGGTCACCTGAAAATGATCAAAGTAAAATATCCCTTTTACCATATATGTTTGTGGAAAATTATTGTTCTTAAGAATTAGCATATGATAAAATATTTTATGCCAAAGCAAGCTATAATCTGCCAGAAAATATGAACTTGTATTTTTTTTTCCCCTTTTTTTTTAATGCAACTGATATATTTAATCTACTACTACTACTGAAGAAACAAAGCTAGCTTTGAAGCACTGGTATCTCTTAACCAGAAGGTTTAATATTTTATCCAGATACAAAGCTTGTGTTCTCTGTTCTGCAGAACTCTACTACTAGAAACTCCAGAAAGAAAAAAAAAAAAAACCTGCATCCTTACTGGGCACTGTACATGCTAGCAAAAATGTAAATATGTTTAAATTATCCTTTTTAAAAAACATAGCTGCTACCACACTTTCCTTCATGCTTTTTTCTCACTGTCTGACTACAGGCAGAACATGCCTCCCCACACGACTTGAATTCTTATTCCTTGTTCTCACATGCTGTGACCTTCCAAACCTGCTTCACTTCTGTGCACCTCCAAATACTGTCTTACACTACCTCATCCGATGATGCCCTGTTTTCCCCAAGATCCATACAGCACCTATCTCAATAGAAGCTCTGAGTCTGTGGAAACCTTTACTTATTGCTATGATAGAAGTAACATACTACTACTTACCATCAATTTTGGTTCTCCTAAAGTGTGAATGCAACCACTCTTTATAACCAAGAGGTTTATTTTTAGTAGTTCTTTCTAATTTTAAGTTTTGGCAGTGACATTTTACTAGAACTGACAAGTTTTGTCTACATTACTTCCCAAACAGCTTGATAAAACTACTGACATCTGAGTAAGTAATAAAAAACGACAGAAAACTTGCAACCCGAAGATAACAATGTTCCATCGTTTTACATGCAAGTTCACATTTACAACTTGGAGGTTATACTCACAATCAAAAGGATTTTTTTTTTAAATTTACTTCCTGGTATTAAGGTCTGAAGGTATATAAAAATTACACACAATATAACTATGCATCTGAAGCATACCGTTTTCATAACAAAGCATGAAATATTTAGTTTAGTTCCTAGTTCTCAGGTAACAGCCAAATACATTCCAAACAGTGCAACAAATTTCCCTATTTTTAAGAGTAAATCAACCAAATAATTCCAAGCTGTCACTAGTTTTGTATGTCCATTTTTCAAAAGACTGAGTCAAGTTAAATGCACACTAAAAAGCAAAGTGAACTGTAAAATGTATTTCAACTTAATCCTATTCCTATTTCAATGAATAAGCATATCTGGTTCATAGAACATCTGGGGAATACAAAGGAGTATGTAATTTTGTTTTTCCACAAGAAACTTGAATTCATTATTCATGGAATAAAGAACGTCTCCACTTCCCTGTTAGGGAGATGGGTAAACTGGAGGTAATTTTTGCTCTTTATAGTAAAAGCTATTGCATCAAAGCACTTTCTTACAATAGAGCGTAGTAATCAATAAAAGGCTTCAGTTTAAAAGCAAATTATATATAATGAAGAAAATTAAGAAAACTTAAATCATAGTCATCCCAAGATTGTTGGATTACAGAGTAACAGGTAATAGATACTTAGTTTTAGGAATGCTCATACTCTTAATTGCCACTAATTTCATAGAGATAGGCATTTCTGAATACCTCACTAGAAGTCTATCCACCTGAAAATACATACCACAAGAAGATCATTAAATAAAAATATTTCTCGCTGATGCAATCCAAGCTTCTGAGGTTTATTTGGATCTGGAACTTCAAACAGCCTACAGTAGCAAACAAGCCTCCGGTGGGGTAGAGAGAGAACCTATGATAATACAAAAGTTCATGGTTAATACAGCAATATTTAGCCAAGAAAGAACATCTTTAATACCCAGAGTCTTTTTTTTGAATACCTCAAATATTTTTATCTCTAAGCCCATTAGACTTTTTCATCAAAGGACCAACAACAGAAAAATAAAGATTTATAAGCCACAAACTTGGCATGACATTCAAACTTCCTCAAAGTTCCTGTAGAAAACATTCTCTAACAGCTTGCATTCCTGTATATGGATGCTGATAGAAGTTTTGCTGGGATAGAGTTTTACTCTGAGAAATGATAAAACCTGCAAAGAACTTAAGATTAAGCAAGTGGGAACTCAAAGGATGTTTGCTTTCCTGAGCATTTTTACATATCTTTGTTAGAAGAAAGGATGCAAAGCAACTTTAGCTTTTGTGAGATGAATACACTGATGTTGTAGATTACTTTTTATTTGTTCATTCCCCAATACGAAGGAAATGGTGACATCAGGAAAAAGTAAATGCATTTTCAGTCTGGCTTATTTTCTCTTGCCAGCAAGAAAACCAAGAAAAATTTTCCATTTTCTTATTTGAAATGTCTGCTGAAGGTATGTCCAAAGCTGCTGTTTTCAACTTAGTGAAACTTCATTTCTTTCAAATGCAAATGATGATATCTTCTGAGAGAAGAAAGGTGGGGGGCATTCAGCAGAACTGCCACCTTGGACTTCCAGAGAGTAGGCTTTGGTCCTTTCAGGAGCCTGGTTGACAGAGTCCCTTGGGAGGCAGTCCTGAAGGGCAAAGGAGACCAGGATGGCTGGATGTTTTTCAAGAAGGAAATCTTAAAGGTGCAGGAGCAGGCCATCCCCATGCGCCAAAAAATGAGCCATTGCAGAAAAAGACCAGCTCAGCTGAACAGAGAGCTCTGGTTACAACTCAGGGAAAAAAATGAGAGTTTATGGCCTTTGGAAGAAAGGGCAGGGCACTCATGAGGACTACTAAGATGTTGTGAGGCTATGCAGGGAGAAAATTAGAAGGGCCAAAGCCCAGCTAGAACTTAATCTGGCTTCTGATGTTAAGGACAATAAAAATATTTCTATAAATACATTAGTAATAAAAGAAGGACTACAGATAATCTCCATCCTTTATTAGATGGGGGCAAAAACATAGTGACCAAGGATGAGGAAAAGGATGAGATACTTGATGCCTTATTTGCCTCAGTCTTTAACAGTAAGACCAGTTGTTCCCTGAGTACCCAGCCCCCTGAGCTAGAAGACAGGGAGCAGAATGAAGCCCCCATAATCCACGGGGAAATGGTGAGAGACCTGCTACAGCACTTAGACATACACAAGTCTATGAGGACAGATGGGATCCACCCCAGGGTGCTGAGGGAGCTGGCAGAAGTGCTCACCAAGCCACTTTCCATCATTTAGCAGCAGGTCCTGGCTAACCGGGGAGGGCCCAGTTGACTGGAGGCTAGCAAATGTGATGCCCATCCACAGTAAGGGCTGGAAGGAGGATCTGTGTAACTACAGGCCTGTCAGTCTGACCTTGGTGCCTGGGAAGGTTACGGAACAGGTCGTCCTCAGTGCCATTACATGGCACACGCAGGACAACCAGGCGATCAGGCCCAGTCAGCGTGGGTTCATGAAAGGCAGGTCCTGCTTGACAAACCTGATCTCCTTCTATGGTAAGGTGACCCGCTTAGTGGATAGGGAAAGGCTGTGGCTGTTGTTTACCTAGACTTTAGTAAAGCCTTTGACACCATTTCCCACAACATTCTCCTGGAGAAACTGGCCGCTCATGGCTTGGATAGGCATACCCTTCGCTGGGTAAAAAACTGGCTGGATGGTTGACCTGGATGAGGGGATTGAGTGCACCCTCAGTAAGCTTGCAGAGGACATCAACTTGCGCAGGAGCGTTGATCTGCTGGAGAGTAGGATGGTTCTATAGAGGGATCTGGACAGGCTGGATCGATGGGCTGAGGCCGAGATTCAACATGGCGAAGTGCAGGGTCCTGCACTTGGTTCACACCACCCCCACGCAGCACTACAGGCTTGGGGCAGAGTGGCTGGAAAGCTGCCCGGCAGAAAAGGCCCTGGGGGTGTTGGTGGACGACCGGCTGAATATGAGCCGGCAGTGTGCCCAGGTGGCCAAGAAGGCCAACAGCATCCTGGCCTGCATCAGGACTAGCGTGGCCAGCAGGACTGGGGCAGTCCCCCTGTACTTGGCACTGGTGAGGCCCCACCTTGAATGCTGCGTTCGGTTTTGGGCCCTCACTACAAGAAAGACATTGAGATGCTGGAGCATGTCCAGGGAAGGGCAACGGAGCTGGTGAGGGGTGTGGAGCACAAGTCTGATGAGGAGTGGCTGAGGGAACTGGGGTTGTTTAGTCTGGAGAAAAGGAGCCTGAAGGGAGATCTTATCACTCTTCACAACTACCAGAAAGGAGGGTGTAGAGAGGTGGAGGTTGGTCTCTTCTCCCAGGTAACAGGTGATAAGACAAGAGGAAGCGGTCTTACATTGCACCAGGGGAGGCTTAGAATGCATATTAGGAAAAATGTCTTCACAGGAAGGGTTATCAAGCACTGGAACAGGCTGCCCAGGGAAGTGGTGGAATCACCATCCCTGGAAGTATTTAAAAGACGTGTAGACGTGGTGCTGAGGGACATGGGTTACTGGTGGGTTTGGCAGTGTTAGGTTGAAGATTGAACTTGATGATCTTAAAGGTCCCTTCCAACCTAGATGATTCTATGATCTTGTCAACAATATTAAAAGAAATCCTTTGAACTTTAAAAATTTGAAGTAAAGAATATTCTTTGGTAACTAGATATAAACTTCATTTATATACTATATTTCTTTATAATACCCAATTCTGTGTGGGTATTAAGAGGTTAACTGGGCAAAGAAAAACAGTCTAAGACTGTCAATGCTGCTTCTTCCCTTGTTCCTCGTTGGTTATCAAGTTATTTGGTGAGATTTTAGGTTTTCCCCCAAATCCAGTAACAACTATACTAATAACAGACAAATGTTAATAGCATTTAATTTATCTATGGCATTAGCTTAAGTACCCTCCTTGAACTTGCAAGGAGAAGGTGTTTAAGAAAAAATCTGACATGTTCTAAAAGAGCCAGCGTGGTAAAGAATGCTGGAGAAATCAATGGTTTTTGTTTTCAGGCCCTTCTGGTAACTGAACAGCTTACATGGGTTCTCAGTGAAAAGTGGCATTCTCTCCTACCTCCAGACTTAGCTTCCCAGCACATGGCAGTCTGAGATTTGCTACAGCGAGATAACAAAACCCAAGGGTAGTCACTGAGCCTATGAACTTGCAAACAACTACAGTGAGCTCTGGTATTGAAGTTTAACTATAGACAATGCTTTCATTCATAGCAATAGATAATCCGATAAGATTCCCTTCCACCATATTTTATAAAGGTCACATATTTCAGGGTTTTTTTACAGTCCAGTAGTACTGCCAGACATGCATCTATGAAACAACAACAGGTACTTCACTTAGAATAGGAAGCTAGCTTTGCATGATTTTAATTCTTTATATACAAAAAAGCAAGAAATAAAAGACTGAAAAAGCAAAGGAAAGTTTAAAATTCCTTCTCTGGATTTTCCTGAGTGAAGATGCTAATGCAGAGTGCAGTTATAAATCGGGGAAAAAAAATCACGAGGATTAAATTTGTATAAGGTAATCAGATTTCGGAGCACTTCAGCGCACTCCTCTGCTATGACGTGGTTGGTTGATTTGTTCAAAACTACTAGCAATAATATAATCATGAAATTAAAGTAAGTGGAATGCTACAGTAGAAGAATAGTTTTAGAATTATTATTGAATATGCCTACAACTTAAATCTGGAATCAATATTTTCTATGTTCATCTACCTTTCAGAAGAGAACTGTTAAATGAACTGGCAATATCTTTGTAGAGTACCATTCAATACTGAAATGGACCAGAAAGAATAAACACACCAGGACCCAGGTGGAAGAGTGAGAGACAACTGCAATTTTACTTAGTTATTTACTCTTTACTGGCTGTCTAATTTCTACAGTGATAATAGTATTTAAAATGCATAAAAAGCGTACTAAAAAAAAGTCTAGAAAACTTGGCAATAAATTAAGCAGTCTCCCTGGGAAATATATTTTTAAGAAAACCTTCATATTTTGGAGAGATATTATTTCAACAGTAGGAAAATTTTGCTTGAAAGCAGCCCCATTTTTTTAAAAGCTAAAATGTAATAGAATGCATTACTGCCAGTTAAATGACTATAATGTTCGAAGGAGTATGAGAGAAATACGTACACAACCAAGTCCATGATGCAGAGATCCAATCTACAGTAGAAAGACATATACAAGTTCGTTAAACTTCAGAGAAACACAGTACTGTATCATAGCAAGTAAATACGTCACGGTCTTACTATGACTAAATGCCTATAAAGTAAAAACAAATATTTCTATCAATAAAGACTGTTGGCTATTTCCTAAATTTTCGTTCACACAGTTAAAGAGTCTCCCAACAGAAGAATCTGTGAACCTAGGACTCCACGGAGGGCATTGTTTTCTTAATCCCATTTCATTTACAAGGTCAGGATTAGTTTTAGGATTTGAATTGCCACATGCCTGAATAAAAAAAGAACCAGGAAAAAAAAACTGTCTCCCACAGAAGCCTATATATAAACCTAAATCCCCAAACAATTACAGAAAATAAGTTTCATATGTAAGCATAAGTGACTCAAATACTGACTTTAGAATATTTATTTCCCTTCTGCTCAAAAATATGTACAAGCTTTTATTAAGAAAATTTTGCTTTTTCTCTCCTCTGCTTCTTCCAAGAGATCTCCTCAATATTTCCTTACGGGGCAACACAAGTAAACTGGATTTTCTTTGTTTTGGTGGTCCCTCATTCTCTTCTCCCCACTCCCCGCATTGAGGCTTGTCTGAGAAGAGATTACAATCCGAAGCTCTTTAAAAGTAATAGGGAGAATTTTGAGATCCATGCTCTTTTTCTTAATAAAAAAATACTCCAACCTATCCATCCCTGCTTCAGTAAAGTTCCCCAGAGCTGACTAAAAAAAAATTAAGTAGGACTTCAAAAACATGCAAGTCTAGTCTTTTTTTGGCTTTGTTCTGGGCTGCCTTTGTGACTATTAACATGAAGAATTTCAGAAGATGACTCTAGGACTTGAATTCAGGAAGGCTGAGTATCCATTGTCCCTCTCCCCATTAGATACAATTGTTTGCATGTAAAACATTAGTCTTAATATCTCTGTGTTCACTCAGCTCCTAAAACAAAGGGAAAAATACTGTGAACTTCCTTTTTTCTCTCCTTTTCCAACAGATGCTTTGAAAAGGAATTTATATAGCAAAGTATTTCAAGATTTTTCCCACAACAAAGAAGAGATATCTTAGGATGCTCAAAGCCAGCACTAGACTCCCTGGGGTGTGATTTCCAGGTATGTTCTGAGACAAAATGGCACAATCTCCCCTTACAAATACCAGCCGAGAAAGATGCTGATGTGAACATGAGTTCTCTACTGCTCCTGCAAATTACGGAGTCATAAGTGATAGCATTGAAGTACATTCTCTACAACATTACTTTAACAACACACTTAAGTTCTCTCGAAACAAACATAAAAACTGCCTAAAAGGCAGATATTTCAGTGTGATTTCAGAATTGTAAAGCTTCACATAGGAAAAAGAGTTTAAGACTCATAATGTCATTACTCACGAATACCAGACTGCAAAAAAATTCATCTGCACTGTGAATGATCCAAAATTAAAACGAATCTAACAGCAAATTATTTTGTCAGTTTCTACCTTTTGCCATTTATCAACCAATTTATACTTCTAAGCAACACACCTCTGCATTGTTCTACACTGTGCATTGTCCTACATCTCCTTAGAAACTGACAGGCAGTGCAAAGTGAACTTACTGGTTTTTTTCCTACTATGAGTTTTTCAACCTTTTGGACTTGCGATACATGATCCTCATTCGTCTTCAGTTCCCGTTTGCGGATTCGCTCATAAATCCCAATCAGCATTTCTCGTGGGATATCCTCACCATCATCCACACCTGCAGAAGCCAACAGTTTTATTATTAGCCTGGCTCTGAACGATCTGACTAACAAACGCTGTTACCTCTCAGCATTGTAGGCTTCTCAGCAAGGAGAGGAGAAAACCATGGCCAGTCTTTGTTTCCTCTGCTAACAGTAATGCCAACGTTGCCTAAGACTGCTGATGTACTTGTTTATGCTGTTTTGTTTTATAGCTGCCAGTAATCTGTCAGTAACATCTCCTATGCTGTCCTTGAGCCTGCCTTACCAAAGCAGCAGAAGGTATGTTACTCCTTACTGAAGCGCTGATTTTTGTCCAAAAGCTTGCTGCCTCTGATATGCCAAGACATTGATGGAAATTACACAGGTTTGGGTTTTTTTGTTTTAAAACTCCAATCTAAAACTAAGCCATAAAAAGGATCATTTCCTATGTGACGACTTTTTTTTTTTTCCTATTAAGTTTCCTCTGTTTGATAAAGCTCAAATGAGTTAAATAACCCTTTAGACACTAAAAATTTCCATATGACTCTCCTAGGAGTATACCACTGGGAGGAAACAGAACAACCATGCCATTTTGCCTCTGTCCCCATATTACTCAACACTCTGTTCACAAAATAATTTCCTACACAAGAACCTTATGAACACACAGTAAAACTACTTTAACCAATATTTCCTGTATGATTTCAAACCCAACTGATTTACTCTGGAAAAACAAATCAACAAAATAGCCTCGTCACAGTATTATTGTTTTGCACTGTGATTATCATTGGCATGTCAATATTCTAACAAATGCCACAGTGTCTTGAATACTTGATCCTGAATTTTTAATAGCTGTGGAAGGAGCCCAATTTCAATAAGTGACTTAAACCTGGATTTCTGGGGGACAGAGAGATGCATGTCTATTTTTTAAACAGGTTTTAAAGCAATAACCTCTTATCTCCCATTCAGAAGCCAAAATACAATTTTTATCACCCAGTGGAACAACTGCTCACATAAAAAATTCTGTGATAAAATGTAGTTTCTTTGCAACTAGAAGCAAGAAAAACAGCCTCTGTTCTGTTCCACACCAGCAAGTCTTCCGGGGACCACCCTTTGCAATGCAGTCATTTAAAGTCAGAGGCAAGGTAGCCTGTTATAAAAATGCCTACAATAATAAGAAATTGCTGGCATTCAGACTGGAGGTCAGAAAGAAGGTACTACATTTAAAACAACAAATATAAATGTAGTATTATGCTAAGAGATGAGTATCAGGCCTTTTTAATCTTTGTGGACTTTACGATAAAATCTCAACACTAACTTAAATTTTGCTAAGCTACAACATCTGCTAAGCATAGATCATTCATTAATGTCTTATATAAATCTACGGCAATAAAATCACCAAACAGGACTTTCCTTTTGTAGATCTGAAACTCCAGAACACCACAAGCATTTTGTTTTTACTAGTACTAAAATTAAAGTACCACATGCACACGTGAATACAAGCTGCCGTGCATCTGAGATATGCCAAAATTTTTGGTTTTATATATTATGCAACTTGATTCTGTCTTTCTGCCATTCAGTCCACTTTTTAGATATCACTGAGAAAATGGCTGTTAAAAAATACATCAGTACTTGCTGGTGCCTGCAGTAGTGGGCCTGTTCTGCCACCATGCTGCTACATCCACTGTTGCCAAAAGAAGAGAGACTGTACACTACGTCATGCTTATCCTATGTTTAAAAGCAGGGGGAGGAGGAGGAGAGGGCTGCAATGACTGAGTGGGCAATTTTCCTGGCCCTTGCGCAAACACACAGTAATGGCACTATAGTAAAAGCTGCTTTTTCCCTATGGGCACAAACTATCTTAAAGGAAAAAAAGGGACGGGGACTTCAGCCTCATTTTATTTCTCTAACATCTGAGTACTCTTCTGTGATAAAAGGTAAATGCTGTCTGATCCATTCTTCCTTGAGTGCTCAGGAACAACGGGAGGCATCACCTCCCCATGCACGATCTTCCTCCCCAGCTCTGCAGTGACTGCTCCCTGCCAGACAGAGCTGAGCACTGGCTGAGCTGATACTTCATAAAACCCTGTTCTTTTTTTTGCCAGAAAGAACCAGGACAGAAAGATCTGACACACAGATTTGAAAAAATACCTCTTTTTTTTTGCAATCTGATTGCAGGCTTAGGTGTGCCACAGCCTGGTACATAGTTTCTTGATCAGGAAATATACCAATGAAGAAATGAAATCAAGATTTCTGTGCTATTTACTGTGTACAGGAAGGTTTTGGAACTGGGATTTTTTTTCCCCACCCACTGAGAATTTACATCTTTAGTTTATTTCCAAAAGCCCTCATCATGGCACAGTGATTTGTGTTCCTTAATATATATACATATACAGCCTGAGCAAATGGCAATACCCAACATACAAATTTCTAGCAAAGTCATTAATCTGCATCTCTTAAGAACGTGGAAAGCTGTTATGTTGCTTTGGGTCCCAGGTTTGTACCTCTCTAACAAGAACATGGAAACAACGGCTCCATCTCCTCTGCATGTCTACTTAACAAGAAGTTTATGCTTTTCAAATTAGGGAAGGAAAAAAATTTCCTTTTAGAATAAAACTCTAAAATACATGAGAGATCTTACTTGTTTAATTTTTTCAGAATAGAGATCTGATATCCCTTGTAATACATTGGTTGCTATGGAGAAATCACAAACCACAAACTATGAAGACAGCATCTCTATAAGAATTCATTAGGAAGCTTATGCTGCAGTGTAGCGGTGTAATTCACTATCTATAAATCACATTCTTTCCCTTAGGAATAGTCCACAAGATGCAGTGACGCTATATGAAAATTTATATATCTATAACCAAAAACACATGCATTCTTTGCAATGGAATTTATTTATCTTCATTCACGTGCATATAAGTAGTGATTTTGTGAAGAGTGTAAGTGTGACAAATTCCAATTATGCCTAAAAAACTGAGGCGCTGAAGAATTCTGAATACAAGGTAATGGTCACTTTTCAGCTACATTGAAAGAACTGTGAATAAAAGGACCTGACAATACATCCACTCAAGACAGACAAGATAAAAATCAAAAAATACTATATGCTTATTCCGGTTTCACTATTCCAGAAATAACTAAAGCCTGTGAAAATGACAGTCGTTTTAAAAGTCAGGTGAAATCAGAATCAAGTGCCCTGTATTTTTTCTTTTCCCAAAAGATACATGGTGTCCCTCCAATGACAGTTACAGGGAAAAGCATTCACGACCATCATGGTTAGAGTTTGCTTACCCCTTAGATTCTTGACAAAATCTTCTAGCTTCATTTTACGTTCTGGTTTCACATTTGGGCTGTACATATCTGTGTTTAACAGAATGATGGCAAAAGCTAGAATGAAGATGGTATCGGGATTTCTAAACTGTCTCACAACACCTGGATTGCAGATACAGTATCGTTGGCTGTAAAAAACCAAAGAGGGAAGCTGTAAGAGCTATGAATTACTATTCTAATTCCACCAAATACACCAACTGCTGTTACATTCCAGAGGCTGAGCAAGCTATTATTCGCGTTCCATACATACATTTAGTTTTTGTCCACATATTTTCAAAAGCCAATCCTAGAATGCAGAAGGCTTTTGTTTTCTACTACCACTATAACTTCACTTCTTAGTACAGACTCTGAGCTACGATAACTTCAGTATTTCTTTTTTTTCAGTGAATAATACCTATTGACACCAACCAAGAATACAGCATTGATTTTTAGCTTACTGCCACATGATAATTTACATCTCGTTCTGCCCTGGATAAAGTACGCTTGTGTTAGTATTAATTACGTTAATGCTCTTTATTTCACTATTGTTGAAACGTTTACTGACAGGTTGAGAGCATATATGCTCTAAAATATAAATGGTCTTATAATTCTACTCGTACAAACTATTAAATGCAAATTATTAGACACGAAAAAATCCTTGAATTTTTAAAATAAAACTTTTTATTTCATACATACCAAAACCACAAATGACATGCTGTATTTGAAACTGTTCATACCTCACAAGGACAGTGCAAATAAGCTGGGAAATAACAGGTATACTTAACTTCCCCAGTTCTCCAGTTTGACCATTAGACAACAGCAGGTTTCTGGTGACTGAATAATTTATTTCAGCATCATACCTAAAAGCTTCAATGAGCCGTTCTACTTTCTGGGCTTCTCCTTGAACACGGATATGAGCCTGAAATTTCCTGAGTGCTTCATCCAGTTCCATTGTTGAGAAGTCCATCTCATCCACAACACAGCTAGGATAAAAACATATTGCCATTGCATCTTTTAATTTCTAAGAATACAGTACCAAAGACAAGATTTTGAGACCAAAAGAACCTTTCTATTTTCCATCTCTTGTAGAGATTCATGGAGTTTTCTGAAACATTCAGCAGCATTGAAATAATTGTAGATAAGCTGTGAAGGAAGGATTGCAAATAATAGATCAATGAGAGCGTGTACATGTAAGCGGGCCCTATTTTCCTTTTTTAACAGAAGCCAAACGTCTGACTAATGTAAGTGACGCACCATTGCCAGGAATAATTATTGGCTTTGTGCTTCAGGCCAATCAATTATTACAATGCCTATAATAATAATAAATGGTTTATACTGTTCAAAATATCAAATCTCGAACAGCCTACAGCAAGCACAATAGTCTGCTGTGTGTCTAGGAATGTTCTTACATACGGAGAAAAAAAACATTAATCTTGTTTGGATACTCTCTTACTATTACTGTAATTCTCATGTCCCCATCATTTGCCATGACTTTCAGTTAACATTTATGGAGAAATAATTACTTTCTTGCTCTGAAAATACAGTGCTGACAAAAAATAAAAAAGGAACCAGTTTAATATGATCAACAATGTGAACTATGTCATTCTAATAATTTGTTTAAAGACTACTTTAAAATTAGAAGCTTATAAATTTCCTTTCTTTAAACTTAGCTTTTAGTTTTTAAATAACCAGACGTGAATCACTGCAAGTAAGAGCACTGTAATGCAGAAACCACAGAGACAGAACAATCCAGTTTTAAAAGTATTTTCTTAAATGTATAGATATACAATGATAAATTAGAGTAGCTCACATTTTTCTTCTAGTAACATTGTAGCTAACGTAGATTAATACCAAAGCAATTTATTCACTTTGCCTTTAATATTTTTCCTTTCAAGCAGAAGCGCAAGGAAAGAAACAAACGAGCTTGGCATTTCTCACGCCCTTTCCAATCCACACCTAAAAACCTATTATCAGTTCTGCAATAATGTTCACAGTCTTCCCACCTATTTTAAGTTCTGTAACACTTTCAAAAGCTTTTTTTCCTCCTTCAAAGGTGTAAAGCACATGTGCAGACAAGCTAGAGTGAAAATGAAGTAATTAGAGCAATTAATGACCTCCAGAAACATGCTGGCCAACAACATAATGGGAAGGGGTCTTAAACAAGCTTTTATATGAACTATGGAGACAGCACATACACCACCGTAGTCAATGTTCTTAACTGGAACCAGTACCTTTCTGGAAATATCTCAAAAGAGCCAAGAAAACTTTTCTAAGTGGCTATGTAATGACAAAAAAGGGAATAAGTTACTTTGGCTAGATCTATACAGCAAACGGAATCATGAAAGTAAGTAAGATCAGGCATATGTATTTAGCTTTTTTTAAACAATGGTTAACAAAATTATAACCCTTGATAATAATACCATGATTGTAATGATAAAGTGAACATGATTAAATGGACTCTAGTCACTGCAGGAGAACTTGGGTACATACATCGTCTGGGTGAATAAGCCTGTGCTGAATGACCACATCCTCACTGTTACAGTTACATCTCCCAGGCCAGTAAAAGCAAGCGGCAGCTAGGCTTTACCACTTCTAGACAGGCAGATAATTGAAACCTCTTCCTGGGAACTAGCCCCTGCTTAACACCTCTCTAGAAAATTTAGGCAAGAAGAGTGGAACATAACCATTTGCTGGGTCACTGCAGCTACAACTGCCTTGATTCTCTACTGTGCCACTTGCCTGTACTCTTGCACATAACTGGGTAGTGTCATGAACTGAAATGATGGAGTCCTGTACAGAGCAACAGAATGTCATGCTTTCCCTCTCAATTTTAACAGTGTTCTTTATGATGGTTTTAGTTTATTTTTTGAGTGACTGCACTTCTGTTTTCTAAAGCAAAGTCAAGACACAGTAGAAGGTGAGATCCTCAGCTACATCTCTGCTACATCAAGCGCTCCTTGGTCAAGCGGAGAGAGAAAGCTGAGGCTCACTGCAGAACAGCAGTGCTTTGGGAAGCATGTCCGATATGCCCAAAATGTTGGCCAGGGCAACATCAATGCCAGCTGTGCCAGCCCCACACCAGCCAAACAACGCCTTTACAGTTTAGCTACCACCAGGTAGCAACTACACTAGGCCCAGAACATAGCTCTTGGTCAAAAATTTAGGCTACTCTCTTGAATATTTTCTAAGCTCCAGCAAAAAGATTTCAAACATTTGAAACACCCTAATTTCCAGGATCTGGGAAACTTGAAAACAAATCAAAGCGAGTAACTTGAAATTAAATTGTGTAACAGAAAAAGGATTATCTGTTAAAATATCTTTTCTATGTAACAACCTGGAGTTATTACCAGTTTGACAATCTCTGCTACATCAAGCGCTCCTTGGTTAAGCGGAGAGAGAAATACCTCCAGTCTGTAAATGTGATATCTAAGATGAAATGCTATTCCATCGACTCTTCTACCTTGTTCCTATTTGCAGGCAAGGTTCAGAACACTATTGAGAGACCTGCACCACTTACAGGGTGTTCCTCACCCCAAAGCATAGCTGAAACAGCTTATTTAAGAACTGATTAATTTCAATAAAAGGATTGTTGTGGGATTGTAGGTAGGTGATTATGACCCTACTCTTAACAATTCACCTCGTCACAGATACAGCATCTGTCTTAGCAGAGCCACACCTCTACTTACCCATATTCTGCTAGTCTGCTTGAGACCATGAGGGCAAACGATTTGTTCAAGATCACAAAATGAATCATCTAAGATTATAAATAATCTCATCCTGGACCTGTACTGTTTTCTTTTAAAAAATTAAAAAAATACACTCTTTGGAAGTCTTCACCCTAGTCTGACTCATAATTGTAAAATCCAGACGATCATTACAAGTAGCAAATAATGACTCATGCTAAATAGGGATTGCATCAAAATCAAGCCATATTCTATGACTCCTTATTGTAAGGCTGGCTACTACACTTCACTGCGTGCTTTGGTACAGAGCCTCTTCCATTGCTTTCTGCTGGGTATTGTACTATATAAGGCACAGGAAAGAAAGAGAAGACCTCTAAAAAAAGGTCTATGGCATATGCACACATGACATTAGCTGTATTAACACAGTGTTCAAGCTTGCAATTTGAGATACATAAATTCTGACAGCATAATGGTAAGATCAGGATGACTGTAGGGAATGTGACCAACATATTTGCAGTATAAAGCCAGTGAGAGCAGTCTGTAAGAAATACGCAAAGAAAATATAAGGTGTTGGCAGACACTTTGTATCATGATACTAAACTTTAACATTTTTGAGATGTATAGATTTTCAGTCTTCATACAGACATTCAGTCTTCAAGAAAGCTGCATCTATAGACCAAAGCAAATTTCAGCACAGCTTTTATTATACTTCAGTTAAAACCTGCGGTCAGACTGTTTCCTAGTCTTCCTTAATAGGCAAGATGAGGGGTTTTTTTGCTTTCATTCTCAGCAGTTTTGTTAAACATCTAACTAAATTTTTTACATAATTCCTTGAACAAAACTGGACTAAGATGTATTCATGTTTATGTATCAGTATATCAGACAAAAAAAAGCCCCCCAAGAATATATGTTTTAAATGAACACCTTCTTAAAATAAAGCAACTTCTTTTTTGGTCTATTCTGTATATAAGGTTTAGAAATTTATGACCAAGCTGCTGGAAGTCTAATTTTCTGCTTTGAATTTCTTTGGTTTTTAAACCAGTTTTTGTTTATCTAATCTTTTGGAAAAGAACAGTTTGTATAGCCTGTATGCATATGCCTGTACACGCTGAAATCCCTGTTTATCTAACATCTCAGCCATTTGGCTGTAATAATTATTTTCCTGTTCTGTTACTGATGAAGCCTTATGTTGCGTAGAATATGATTTTGTTCCATTCAGTAAATTATTAGAGAGCCTGAGGAAGGAAAAAGACTTTGAAATAACATACTCTAACGCAAATAAAATTAAAACATAAATTTAGAGTAAATGTACATGTCTACAGGGAATATAAATCCTTGTAAGTATCCTGCTGGATCAATAAAAAACCCCAGTAACTTAGCTGGAAACTGAAGAAATAAATATTTGCTCATGTGCATGTTTTCTTCCTTAACCCTTAAAGTCTGGTTTTCCTCTCCTTCAGAACAAGATCCAGATATAGGCACAAATCATTCAGAGACCATTACTACCGCTAGCTTGCTGAAATGTCTTACTTGAACATTAAAATATGCTTACCTCTTCCCCACACACAATACTCACTCTAATACATCCCGGTTGAACTGTTTTTGCCGATTTCCCAAAAATTCTCCAATCATCTGTCTGCTGAGACCTTTCCTTTGCAGGAGAAAGTGGGCAACACCAACTGGCGTGTCTGGCACAAAACCTCGCTCGATTAGGTATTGGACTCCTTTTTCAGGTTTTCTGAGGAGAAATGAAAATGCAGAACTATTAATTTTCTTTCATTGGACCTGAAAGCATCTGATTAAAATTTTACAACAATTTTGCCAATTGCTTTTGACTAACATACTCCTAGTATGGACTAGGATAGTTTCAGGATAAATATAACCACCCTGTAGGACATACTGTTCACTGTTAATAGCTTACTAGCTTTGAAACACATCTTTGCATGTTATTACACATTTCCCTGCTCCATAACCCTTCCAAAGTGAAGCTTTACATGCAAGCCGCTTCAGGCATGAAAGTCAAAACACTTGTCAATGCAAAAGACAAGCCCAACATCAGCTACTAAATGCTCCTGTTGCTGGAAGAGATGTACCTTCCAGAAACTGAACTAAAAAGCTGCTGCTGACAAACAAGAAATAAAGAACACGCCTGACCTACCACCCCTTTGCTATCAAAAGTTAAACTTATTGAACAAAAACATCTGAAGAGGTATAACTTGCAAGCTGAGAATACAAACAATAAGGGAAAAGAAATAAAGTCAGTCATGCAAAAAGAAGCAATTAAAAATAGTGGAGCTCCCGTCTAATTTAGTAGTTTTTTTTTTTCTTGTCCTTTATCACACCCATTGCCCCAGATCTCCCTCATTCAGACAAGCACCTTCATAGTTTCTCGAGTATTTTACATTTCTTTATACATCATCTCCAGATTTAGCTGTAACCATTTTCAGATCTCAAAACAAAGCAAGCTGAAGCTACTCATTTTAACATGTTAGGAAGCATGTGTTGGGGATGAAATTGATTTCTGGCAATAGAATCTACCACTTATAAAGGCAAATGCTGCTAATATTTTAAAGTGATGTAAAATTCCCCTCACAGCACACATTGTGCACTGCGTCTTCCAGCACTGTGGCACAACAGGCAACCATAATTTCTTTTAAAGATATTAAAGGGATATCTTTACAGAAGCAGTAATTTCATCATCATCTTTATTTTGTAAGGAATTATAATATAATGTCCACCTGTAAGAGTGAATGATTTGCAGCATGCTGGATGACCTGAAAGATATTTCCTTTAAGGCAAGCAAAATCAATTTCAAAGGACAAGCTGACCGTACTATTTTTATACAAGGTTGATCGCACAACCATAACCATTCCTCAGGGGTTTTAATTGCAAAAAACATTAGTAAATACTTCACCATTCAGTTCTCCTACTCTATTACCCTATTATATGCTTAATACCTTATTAAGAATTAGATAGATCAGAGGAATATATATAATTTAATCAAAGCGGAGTTCTCAAATCTCAATTTCTTGCATCAGGCTTTGTGGCTCTTTTAATCTGAAATAAGATTACGCATATGGTCATCTTCTAAATATAACCTTGTAAAAAGAATCTCCTTCATACTCAAAAAGTACCCTTTTTCTTGTAAGTAGTGTAACTGCTACGCTCATATGCTTTTGAGATGTATTACAGAATTCTTCATCTTTTTGAATTTAAATTCACAGCACCCAAGAAAAACGGGAATAGTTTTCTCCATCCCCCGTGTTAGTGAGCTACGTCTGTCCATAAAATCTGGAGTGATACAAACCCAGGAGAGTTCCTCTCCAGCAACTGTCAAAACAGAAAACAAAGAATACTCAACTGAAGAGCTACTTGTGGGTTGAGCCCAGCAAACAGCCAAGCACCCAGACTTAGCCGGTACAGAGCTACTGCTAAAAATAAAGAATGCAAGAATTAAAGGGCTTCTCTAGAGAATTTCTAACAGGTGTTGAGATAAGAACTGTAACTTTCTGTAATGTTACTTTGATCTTTCTTTGAAGGTTCTGATAGTCATCACTACAACTGGGATAAAGGATTTCTTAGAGCAAGCATTAGCAGGACAATTGTTCTTAATAACAGAACGTATAGCTTCAGGTGGTCTTTTGGTACCTTACCCCAAGTCATGAGTCTACAATAGAGTACTTTCTAAAGGACACCATAATGGACAAGTAGCCCGAGGCAGCTGGTGCCACTCTGTAGTTGTTCAGGTATCACTCAGTGAGCAAGGCAGCCTACAATGCCTTCAGTTTTCCTGTTTACCAAAATGAATACTATTTGGCTCACAAGAGAATTCTGGAGGTTAAGGGTTATATGGGAATGTGCACAAATAAAGTTCTAAATAAAATAAGTTTCTGTGGTTCAATGTGGGTGTTAAATATCAGACGAAGGAAAAAATTCTTATCCAATGGGTATCTCCCCAGGGAGGTTCAGGGGGTTTCATTGCTACTGTAGACTCCTTCCCACCCCCACACCAGGTGGGACATTACCTTATTCAACAGGAAAAGTACTTAGTGGAAAACCGTGTCTTTGTAAGAGCACTCTGAAGTGCTGTACTTCCAATGAAATTTTACTTAAAAAGTAAAGCTAACAATAGGTTAAGAGAAAAATGTACACAAGGGTGCCCTCCCCTCCCTCTCTGTCTTTAAACACAAGCAGTATTTTCCCTCTTTTCCAATTCAGAGAAATCGAAGAACTAAACAGGCTCATGGAAATGTAAATCACCCCCAATATCACAAATTTCAAATATTACTAAGTATGAAAGAATTGCTTCTTAAATCCAAGAGGACATGTAGGTTGTACTGTTGACTATCAGCAAACGACTGGAAACTCACTTGCTACTTACCAATAAAAGGCAAAAAATACCAGGCAGCTGCCAGGGATTCTGGGAGGGCAGGTTTTAAAAGACAACACAAGCAAACAGGGATTCTACTGCTGGCAAAACCAGCTGTTTTAAATTGGACAAACTTTCTCTTTCACCAAACACTAATTTTCCTCGTGTATGATTGGATGCAGAAAGGAGCAGGACATGAAAAGGTCATGGATTTACCGTGAGATAGGACATCTGACATAAGTTATCCTCATTTCTGCCTACTCAGAATTGAGCGTAGCCTGGTTTGTACTTACAACTAAGAGTCTTTTGTGATTAGGAAAATTCCCAGTGATGGCTTGTTAATTACACCTACCAATAACAGGGAAGATGAGAAGTCTATAAATAGCAATCTTAGAAGCTGCATAAGCAGACCATTTATTTTCAGATTTGAATATATTAACTAGTACCAAACCACACCATCTAAATCTAGCACCTTACATAGCTGATGATATAGATATTTAGAAAACTTTTCATATTTATAGGATTGCTTCCAAAATAAAGTTTAAAAATGTCTTCTGCATCAAAAAAACCCCCCACCAAATCCAACCAAAACAAATCAAAAAGAATCTACAGAAGGAAAGAAGAAAAATCAACTAACACAAAAAGATGTGCAAAAACATATTTATAGAAGATTCTCAGATGTTGCATAAAGGGCAAAGGAATTTCCAAGAAACTGATTAATAGCAAAACCTTTAGGATGGTTTAAAGTGACTTTTAGGGGAAACACGTCAATGGAGAAAGTAATGCAAACTTCAAAATAACAGACCAAACCAGTATATTTTAATAAGCATGCCTCTTGGAGACCACTGGTCATATCCAGTAAAAATGATGTCTTTGTGTGTTTCTGAAGACAGGTTGGATCCTGCAGCAATTTTTGGAAACTGATATATTTAAGAGGAAGCAAAATGCAGGAACAAAGAGTGCAAAATCACACACAGTCAACAATTCAAAAAAACCCAAAGTGCAAAAAACCTAAACCCGAGCCCCCTTAAAAACTCATTCCCTTAAAAGCCAAGACAATAGTAAATCCCTGCACAGCACTGCCCTTTCCTCTAGTCAGTATTACGCCTTTCCTGCCTAGGCGTAGTACCAACTGGGAGGAGATGGCTTTTTTACTCAGCAAGTTCTACATGCAGTGCAGAAAGCGTAAATTCAGTGGAAGTTCATATAACTTGCTGACATTTGTGTAGGTCTCATTAGAGTGGTGGTTTGTTGGGGGTTTATAGCTTGTGAAGCTTAGGAGGAGTTGGTTGGTTGTTTTTTTTTCCTTTAACAGCTATGCAAGTTTGAATCTGGAAAAGCCACACAAAAGTCAGTATGTTTAGGAGACTTGCTAAGGTAAAAGATGCATGAAGGTCTCCTAAGAATGAGCTCTCCCTTTGGAGTATGGGGTAGAAGAGAAAAGAAGAACAATAAATAGGGTAAGAAGATAAAAGTCGATACATTCCTGAGAGAAGTGTCCCTTATCCAAGTTAGGAACACGTAGAAAGTAAAAAGAAAAAAAAAAAAAAAAAAGGAGTATTTTTTTCATTAGACTAAAACCTATATGTATATAAGCAGCACAGCATCTTTAGAAAAACACTGCATTTCTAATATTTTTATTGTCATGAGCAAATTAGTAAGGACAGCAATGATCCAGACATCTGTAGTTCTGAACATCATTATTTGTCTCAATTAACTTTCACCTGGTCACAGGAACCACTGACAGACAACTTCAGGATACATGGTATTATAATCATTTGCACCACATGAGAACACCATCAACCTGCAAAGACAACCACCAACTAGCTGTTGCAGAAAATCTGGACTGCCAATGATAAAAACCAGCCCTAAAGCTCCATGAATTACTAAATATGGACTGTCAAAATCACATGCTGCCAGGCCCTGGTTTGACATTTCCTCTGCTTGAATTCTGTTTTCAGCTCTGCTCAAGACGTGCTAGAGTTTGAGAAAGCAGGAAAGCCACAGTCAGAAGCAGCTCCTGCTTCGGAGAGGGGAAGGGTAAGAGCATCTGCTGACTGACTGCCCAAGTCACTTCACAGCAAAGCTGTCAACAAGTGTGCTCACACAACCCAGCAGGTAGTGCAGGAGCAGGGACAGACACTCAGGTTGCTGTTTAAGCCACAAAAAGAAACACGGTTAGAAATACACCACCTTATGCTGTTGGTGGACATGCAGTAACACCGGAGTCCAAAGGCTAGTGGTACTTGGGAAAGATGGCACTGCATTACCTGAATATTCAAAATATTACCTTTCAAATTGTAGGAAACACTGGTTTTGCAAACAAAAACCACTGTTTTTTGCAAACAAAAAAAATTCACTGCAGTGAATTTGAAAAGTGAACTCGGTGGAGGAAAAGCTTTTAGTCAGATTCTAGATGGTAAGAAAGGGATCAGCACAAACTTCACATTTACTGTTATCTACCAGCCTTACTGGTACAGCCAGTCGTACTGTAACACAAACACAGTAAACCCACGTGCTGTAGTAAGGGTGAGCACTTCAGTGGCAGTGCCAGCACTGGTATGAGTCTCTGCTCTCATTCCTACTGCTGGTTTAGGACTTCCTGACAAACTGCACTAGGAGAATAAGGGGTTTTGTTGTTTTGCATTTGTGGGGTTTTTTGGTGTTGGGGTTTTTTTGTGTGCTGGCTTGTTTTGGATTTGTTTTTAAAAATCCAGTCAAATTCCTGCCATAGCTGCACAATCAGTTCTACTAACTAAGCCACAGTGTGGATAAAGTGCCTACATCCACGCTCACCAACAAGAGAAGAGAATAGCAAGCACCACCTCAAAAAGAAATATTCAACAAAACCACAGCACAAAAATGTATAAAGCCTTCCCTACTTTTGACTTGCTAAACACGTAAAGCTTACAAGCATCCAAAACCACATTAAATCTTTGTATTTCCTTTTAGATGCTCAGACAATAACAGAGCTGTAAAATGGAAGCATTAACAAACAAACGAGCACAGAAAACAGCTTGCCCAAGTCTACGTTTCCAAGACCCAGCAATGCCAAAAGTCTCTTCCGAGGTAAACTAAGGGTTTATTCACACAATGTAAATAACCACAAACATACCGTTCTTACAGCCATCTAAGGCAAGGGGGATAATGCTAGCCTGACTGAAGATGAGGAGCTCGGTGAAACATCTTGAAAGAATGTCAGTATTTCTGAAGGCACATCTATGCTTTTTGGTTTCTCCTCTATGTTTAGGCACACACACACACGCTACACTGAAAGGACCATTAGCTGAGAGAATCTAGAAAACAAGCAAACCAGAACTACAAACATTTCTTAGAGGCTGTCAACACTGCAAACAGACCTAGTTCACAAACATGCTGCTGCCAAAGAAATCTTTTCATGTTGGGGGTGGAGAATTTAATGCAGCTATGATGCCAGCCCTCTGTTAAAAGAAAATAATTTTCCTTGCCTTTGATACTGGAGATCCCATTTTGAAAATATTTACAGTTGTCACAAAACTAAGCATTAGTTTAACATTAAAATCCAGGGATGGCTTTTTAATAGCAAGAATCTAAGACTTTTCTTAGAATCATTGAAGAAGTTAAATATTTTTAAAAAGTCAAGTTGGCAGTAACAAGCTAGTTGAACATTCTCCTTAGTTTGGCAGACAGCTAAGTTTTCTTTCTATAGTTGTACTTCTTCGTTTTGCTGAATATCCTACTGCTGCCTCAACGAAGCTAAGAGAATCACTGCTTAATTTAAACCTTCTGGGAAAGAAGAAAAAACCCAATATTCTTAAAATACTACCAAAACTAGTGCCAACTTGTTAGAGTTCACTCAACTATGCAAGGCAAGAAGGGGACCGAAAGGAAAAAAATTAAAGAGAAATTGACTGGGAAGCTTGATCTCTGCCTTCCTGGCGTAACACAACTGTTCAGTGAAGAGAAAGGAGAACTAGGTGTCAATTGCATCTTCGGGTAACTACAAGAAAGAGTCTCTGGGTGAGGAAAATAAGCCAAGAAACAGCACATTTCTCACAGTTTCTCTGCATTTTGCAGAAATGGAGAGATAGTTATTGATGTTAATTGGGCAGAAGCCCTATAGCTTCCCCCCCAGTGGGGAAGACTTCTCTCCGCTACATTATGATATGATAATCTTCTCAGTTTGGAATGAACTTCTCAGGTTCATTCAAGACCAAACCAAAAAAACTATCACCACAGGTGTGAAGGTCACAGTTTACTTGCAATTACACCAAATTACCTGGAGTAATCTCCATTCAGTGAAAGTTAATTTATACTCATGTAACTAACAAAAGAATTCACTAGGAAGTGATCTCAGTGCCCAGTTCTATTTGGTGGGTGAGCAACATAAAGAGAGGAAACTCTGTAGGCTTCTGTTTTCATGAAGTTGGGTACCTGACCTGAACAAATCTACCATTAACTTTCCGTCTGATCAGTTTCTTTATGTCACTATTTCCTAGGAGAGTGCGAGGAAATTATACATTAAACATGATTGCTACTGAACATTTAGGCTTGCCTGATAATTATCACGTGTATCAGAGCTGATCACAAAACTGTAAAAAGTGTATAAAAGGCAGCTAAAGGGTCCATGCAGAAAATCTGGGTTATTCTAATAAAGGAAGAAAAAACAGAGTTTAAAGCTATTTCAGAAATAGGATTTTTCCAGAAGAGAAGCAGCAGCCTTGAGGAACCAGGCAGTTAGCACAGTGAAGAGGATTATAAGGCACACCCCAAGCAGTTGCAGTGCAGTAGCTGGACATGTCCTGGCTAGTAAAAACAATCCTGACTCATCATGCTATAGCAGATTTTGTAGCTCCTCATTATTCCCTCTCTTGGCAGTGGACAGCCTGCTTTTTTTGTTTTTCCTCTTCCCGCTCCTTCCTTCCTCGCAAGAAAGAAAATATTTTAGTTAAATAAATGGTCCAAAAACACTCCATGAGGATTTTCTCACCTCCTCTGACCCCTTTGCATCTCTGCATTTCTCAAAGAGTAGGGAAAAGAGTTTGTAGCTGCCAGCAGAGCAAAACATGCTCCACTTTGAGACAAGATACATGAAAAACCTGCCGGCTCTCTCAGAACTATTTGCCAGGGCTGAATATTGCTTTCATGTTTATGCAACTGTAGTCAGGGATGAGACATTAAGATGACTATGTCCTTGAAATTGAGGAACAGTCCCTGTCTTAATGTTTTCTAGTGTCCCTGCCCTAAATTCTCTTTCCACACCCTCACCCCAGTTACACATAACATAAGCACTTCAGCTTCCATTTCTGCAACTCTGCTGACTGCAAATGGGAAACACTGACAATCACATTTACCTTACCTTAAAAGGAATACCTTCTAAATTGGCAATGCAAAAATACCATTAAAAGATGTCCAGATTTTTCATTTACGGATCCACCAAACCCAATTCACTAGATAGATGTGAATTGTTAAGCAGGAGGAAAGAGTTGGTGCCCCCTTCTCTTTTCATTAACTCTTCTTCCAAGGGTTCCTATACAGCCTTTCCAACTCCCCGTTCAAACTGCCCTCTGTATGCCGGCAAAGTCAGCTGGTCACATTTTCCACCCTCAAAATATGGTCACTTGGGATTTGGGGGTGGGGGAGAGTGAATTAAAATTCTGGCATCCAGAATCCTATCAGATGCTCGGCTGGGAGCTGCTCACCCAGTCAAATTCCTCCATTCCCAGGGTCATTTTCTAACAACTGACTGCATCCTGAGCACGCACCCAGGCATTGTTAGAGCAAACCAGTTACCAATTCCTGGCACGTAGCAGCGGGAGGGAGACGTGTGCCCAGAATGTTTAAGGGCAGGCGGAGCTGGCGGCAGAGGATGAGGTAATGGCTCTTTCACAGTTCCAGCGACACAGCTTGCACAGTTACTGCTGGTCATAGTGCAGCCTTTCAAAAGCCAGATTTGCTTTCAACATTTGGTAAAGTTTATACTCCCTTTTAATGGCAATAAAGAGAATCCTTGTGCCCATATTTGAAACCGGCGCTTAAATATACTATTGGTTCAATTCTCATGGTTTTCTTTTTAATGGGCAGGACATAATGTATGCTAATCAAAACACCCATTTTGGAAGAAAAAAAGGAGGAGAAATGGGTCCTCAGGGAGAAAAGATAAAACATGAACAGAACAAAGCAAAGCACACAGAGCTTTTTTTTCTTTGGGTGTTCTCACTTAGGGCTAAACGTTTTTAGAAATAATGAGTGTCATACTAAGAACATTCTTCTCTTCTTACTAAGTCCTCGGCATGTTAGAGGACAAGCTACATGGAGTGCTTTGATTTTAATTTTTGTTGGAACTGTCTGTGGCTGAATAATCTGCAGTCCAGATGTTGCAACAATAGTCAAGTCCTTCTCAGCGTATACACGAGGATGGCAAACGGCTCTGTTGCGAAATCCTGAACAAGCCTCTTGTCTCCCCTTTCCTCTTTCCATTGAATCATTCCAAAAAATCACAAAAGATACATGATTTGCAAAGATATTAGAGATCAGCTGACAAAATAATAGATTTAGTTCAAAGGTAAGGAGAACCAAGTGAGTTTGATTTACACCTTCTCCCTCCTATCCAATCTGCGCTTACAAAGTCTAAGATCATTCAAAATGTTTCCAATAAGCTTTCCACTTAAAATTCTAAGGGCAACAGTCTAAAAAGACATGATTTCAGACCAGACATTTAAATGCTGAATGGATGCCACCAGACCTGACTGAAAGCAATACATAAATTAAGTTCAGCACCTTAAGTGAAATTCATTAGGCATGCGATTGGGGTAAATGGAGGAACATCAGATTAGTACACTTATTACAATATTTAAACTAATGGCTACTTGAGAAACATGGTAAAAAGTTAATAACATCTGGAAATTTTTAAAGATTTCAAATAGAGAAAAGGTTTGCAGTACTTTCTGAATGTAACAGCACAAACCAAAATTACCTTCAATCTCTATCCACGTGTAACTGGTAGAAACTCTATACCTTTGTTGAACAGTTAAAGCTGCTTTCACGGAAAATGAAGAATGTGCCTTCTCCCAAATATTATTATTGAGTGTCTCAGATTTCCAACAAGAATTTCTCTACAAATTGTAATTTGCATTTTTTTATTTCGCATAATCCCACCAGCACTCGGCAAATTCCTTTCATATCTGCTTAGTAAAATAAATACTTCCCAAGGATTCTAGACATGTTTTTAAAAGTCTGTTCTTGGAATTAGTATCCAAATCATATCAATAGCAATTTTGAAATTTCAAATACAATCATTCCCATCATGCAATAAATGAAGCCAGCAGGGCTTTCAGGCTTACAGGTCAAAAGATGATACATCACTGCATAATGCACACAGATACTCGTGCCTTTTTAGTTCTTCGGAGAACTTTGGAAGATTGGGAACCTTGATAATAGCCCGTTATGAAGGAAGCTACAGAAAACTCTTCAAAACAGTGTGCTATAATGGACTGAGGACACACAGGGAACAGTTTTCCATCTGTCACTACCCCTTCCAGAAAGCAAAAGAGGACAAAAAAGAGGAGGGGGCAGAAAGGCATCTGGGAAAACTTAATGTGAAAATATTTATAGCCTAGCCTCTGTTCTAGCAATGTGAAGTGGTGTCATGTTCATTTACCTCCAAGATGTACGTGCAAGATTAGGCCGTAAAACCTTCAACAAAACACTACACAAAAAGAGCCCTCAACAGGATTATGCCACGGCATAAAAAGCACAGCAGCATGGTGCAAATGGCCCACTGTACTTCACAGTCTCACTTCACCAGCAATGTCAGAAATTGGTAGCAGCACACCTGGTTCCCGTGGCAAGAAATCACAATGCCATAGGAACGCTGCCAGATGAGAGAACATTTAACAATGTCTTCCAATATCTGATATCCTAAAAGAGATACTAAATAGGAGTCCAGTCTCTGCTAGATTAACAAAGGAGTCTGAGAATCATAAAATCATAGAATGGTTTAGGTTGGAAAGGACCTTGAAGATCACTGAGTTCCAACTCCCCTGCCATAGGCAGGGACACCTCCCAAACGCAAACTTTTATCTCCCATATTTTATAATACTAGGCACAGTCACATCAAATTTTTAAACCACTCTAACCTCGTCCACGTTTTGTTGAGAATACTTTATTAATACATAAAGTATTTGTACTCCCTGCCTGAGAGAATGCTGAATAATCACTACACTGTACTCTATTCGACATGGCCCAGTTGGGTGTGTCACCGCAGTTTGAGGAGACAGTAATTGAGGGCAGTGTTATCAACAACCATACCTGGTAGCCACAAATACCAGGGCAAGAAGCCAGAGTTACTACCACCATCGTGGTGGCACAAGAGAAGGGAATATGGCAATATACTTCTTCCTATACACGCACAGCTCTGCACAGAATTACAGTCTGCTACTACTGGCTGCAAAATTGACCCAAGGGCAGGACACGTTTCCTCAGACTACTCAGGTTAAACCATTCGGTCCTATTTAATCTGGTAGAACCATCAGTGCATCGGTAGCAGAATGGAACCTGAAAATCCTACCAGATTGGGCTGCAATAACTGGTAAACCTGGTATTTCCAGCCTGCGGTCAAAACAAACATGAGAATAAAATCACAGCCCTTTTTACTCCCCCCCGCCCCCCTTTTAAAAAAAAAAAAAAAAAAAAAAGCAGCAGTCAAAAGCCCTCTTGAAGCCTTGTTTATAAGCAATCCAGTCTCAAAGGCTGGATTTGCATTGGCAGGCTTTGGAGCCTGCAAAATAAACCTTTCTAGGTAGTGTTTTCCTTCTGTCTATAAGGGAGGAATGGTTTCTAGTGTAATTTCTCCCAGACTACATCCCTTTCAAACTACACTGAAGAAAATGCCTAATTCAGCACAGCTGGCCTCACCAAGCTTCCCTGGGAGCCCTTGCACCCTGGGCACGCACCTGCAATCCTTCCTTTAGGAAGGCAATGAATGAATGGTAACACACAATCTGACAGCCTATTGAGAGGGTAAAATCACTACTGCCATTCAAAAATAGGAGAATGTACAGAAGCTCTTACTCACTTGCAATTTCTTTGGCAGAAATCATTCTGTTTGGGTGATGCTATATGTTCTAGTATAGTGGATACCACAAAACATCTTTTTAAAAAAGTATACTTCTTAATCAACATGAAGGTTCTAAACTGAGTGCTGAGTGACAGCTTGAAACAAATTCTATGATCAAGTGATAAAACTCCCAGAAAAATGGTTCTTAATTACCTATAGTTTTTTTTTCTACTGTCCTGTGTTCTCTGTTCTCCAAGGACCCTTGTACTACTAATGTTTTGCACATAATGGCGATTAAGTGAACTAGACCACCGGTTGTGCTCATCTTTTACTCCACCTAATAACTGGCTATTCTAATAAAGGGCCTCTGGTGAGAAAACTGCGCTTTGGCTTCCGAAAATTATTATTGTAATAGGAAAGCCAGAAAAATTATAAAGCATCTGTTGAAATATCAGGTGTGAGGATAGTGACTTTCCATGCTTTTTAAAACTTGATTCTATCAACACTCCTTGTGAACAAAGCAGAAGTATTTATTCTACTACAATTCATGCACTTCTTTAAGGTTCTAAACTCTTTTCATTTCAGCCAAGCTTCATGTACCAGAAAGAAATGACATGATTATTTGTTAATTAATGTTTGGGATCTTAGTTTGAAAGAAAGCTTTCAAAGCTGCAATGAAATGAACGTGAACTTCTTGTGAAAGGCATCCCTAAAATTTCCTCTGATAGATGCAAACATTTGGAAAAAAACTTGACTTCTTGTAATAGGTAACTTCAAAGCCCCTTCTTTCAGTTCTGCGCACAGTCCTTCCGCATGGGTGGAGCACACATCCTCTCAGGAGCTCGCTGCCAAGACTTGGACTACTCCCTCATTTTATGATCATAAAATGTGTCATGGAAGATCACGTGGTCAAAAGACACCTAAATGATTCTGCTGCATTGACTTGAACACCAGAGCGTAGACTAAAAAATGTATCCCATCACCTTGTGGGTGTTTATCTAGTCACACAATAGGAAGCATAAGCAGGTTGCAACACAGGACTGAATGCGCAGGCAGACCCTTGCTTATATGAGACGCTGGGCAGTTGCATTTTTGCCACGTCATGAGAGAGAAACTGCGAGGACAGGACTGATTTGCAGAAAGTCTGTCTGACCTGCGGGTGCCCCTCCTGGCCCATGTCTAACCAGGTTGGGCAATCCTCCTTTACGCTGTTCTGCCTGTGAAATAGCAGCCTTCGCCAAGGAAGCTGCCATCTAGGACATGGCTTTTCAAAAAACATTTGGACACGCAAGATGCTATGACATACTTCATGAGTGGAGAACAATGAGCATAATGCTCAGAAGTTAACTGAGACTAATGCATCTGTACAGCACATATCTAAAAGGAAAAAGGATTCTTCATTTTGGAGAAATCACTAACCATAAACCCTGGCAAGTGCTTGAACATAATTTCTGTCCCTTCACTTACCTCAAAAAATGCAATCTGCAGTCCCACTGATACACTCCTAAGAGTCTCCTTCTGAACTTTTTGAAGAATAAAGCTTTGGAAGTTTCCTGGCTCTCTTTTCAAAAAAGCTTACAGATTCATGCACCATCACATTCTATGATGGTTCAATACCTGACATTGCACAGAGGGGAAATAACACTATTAATGAAATGTCACAATATGCAGACTTGAAGAGCCATAATCAAAACCAAGATACATGAGATACTTGGGAACAGTCTGAGCTGTCAATAGGATCAGAGTGATTTGGCAGAAAGTAATTAGAATCTTCAGTCCTGTATCAGTTCTGGAGACAAAACGCAGTGGGGGAATGAAACAATCACACACAGCAAAAGATCACGTACAGAGGTGCTACCTGGAGTTCTGCTCAGTGCTATCTTTTAGAACTCACTGCTAAGAAACTGCAAGTCATCTTACAACCAGCTGATATATAAATAAGGTTTATCTACTCTCTGTTCAAGTCCATGCAGTAAGATCACTTAGATGTGTTTGAAACAATGCTCTCTTTTTCTCTATTCCTGATGTTTATTTTTCACTTTCAACCTCCTACTGAAACGGTATGTCTCACGAGAAGCATCCGACAACTTCCACCACTCTCATTCATTGCTGCATGCTGCTTGAGCACTTCTTCCATTCACCTTTCTTTAATTACACCCTTCTGCAATTGACTCAAAACACTGTATTATCAAACCTGAAGTTCACTGACCATCGACTGCTTCAGGCTTATTACTGTGCAAAAAAACGAGCAAACACGAAGTCTTTTAAATGTCAGCCAAACAGTATCATCACCTTCCTCCCCATCCCCCACACCAAGGATGTTAATGTTTTCAAACCTTCTAAAAAAAGCAAACTGATATATCTTCCTATCCAGTCTACTTCATGAGCAGTAAAAGCTGCAGACATCCTATGACTCACATACTTCCAATTAGTTAAAAACTTCTGTAAAGGCCTATTAACTTTTTACACAGATAAAAAAAAACAAACCTGAAAGATTTTCAGCCAAACCTGGCCAGTCCATACTTAGTACTGGAATGCACAGCCTCACGTGATTGTATCAAAAAGCTTTAATTATCTGCAATGTTACAACATATTATTATATGATGAACCACTGACCTACTAATCCAAACAAAACAGATCACAGTACTGCTAGCTGAGAAGGACGGCTGAACTCCTTCAAGCTGTAGGAGACTGTGAAGCAAGGCCTGTGGCAGCACCCCGAAATATCTATTAGCTCTTCAGAAGCTACAACAATTTCATAGAGGAATCCTGAAGTACTCTGTTGAATATTTCAAAAACTTCTACAAACACTGTAAGCTGCCAACATTATTTTAAAGTAAAAATAGGAACAAATTCTGGCACTACGCATCTTTCATCTAAGTGTTCTGAGGT
Organism: Charadrius vociferus; assembly: GCF_000708025.1. NCBI lineage: Eukaryota > Metazoa > Chordata > Aves > Charadriiformes > Charadriidae > Charadrius > Charadrius vociferus. The sequence goes on along the minus strand of NW_009649485.1, from coordinate 2,045,324 downwards.
GCTTTATAAGCACTGGTACCAGAAAAGGTTTAAGCAAATGATACTCATTCTAGGGCAGGGAAATTGGCACACCAGGCATCAACTGAACAGTGAAGAAAAGCTAGGAATTCTAATGGAAACCACCTGGCTGTTCTTACCTTCGATTATGATAGTTCTCATGAGATCTGTGTAACTCCAATAATGTGAATACATACAGAGTTTAAGCAGTATATTATTTGTTACCCTCTATTGTAATATTCATGGTTTCACTACAGCCACATGGGAGCATCCGAAGAAGAAAGTATTTCAATAAAAAAAAAAAGAAACTTCAGAAAGTTATTTTATAGACATTTTAAACAATTCCATACATGGGAAAATTAAGTCATAGGCAGAAATAAATATTTTACTATAAATAATAAATATTTATTTAGCATAAAACTTGTCAGCACATTGTTTTTTAGTATTAAAGGTTTGGTAAGATCTACTGAAAAAATTTCAGGCCCTACCTGTGTAAACAGGAAACTCATCTTACACTGCTTGTTATTTCTAATTCCCATATGACAAGTTTTACAATACCTACATGATTAGGGCAGGAAGAAATTTGTATTTGTTACAACACCAAAAATGGATCAGGATGAAGCCACCGTATTTTCAACAAGAAAGGAATCTGATCCATCCTCTTCAATAGTTAACTACCATATATATACACACATAATTACGTTTCTTGTTTTCCCCTGAAGCTGTTTAACGATGAAGACATCAACTTGTAAGTACTCTAACATGAACAGTCACTACAAGCTGCTTATTTTTTCACTGAAAAGTCAGTATCAGACACCAGCCTTATCTGTTGTACTTATCTGATGCAAGAAAAATATTCCTGGTTCAGTGGCTATGTTTCTACCAAACACAGAGAGAAAAGGAGGAAACGCTGTACTTACTTGTTAAAAAGGTTCAGTCCAATCCTATAATGGCGTTTCCTGATAACATCATTACTGAAGGCAGGGGAATCCCAGCTGTTGCGAGTTTCTTTGTGGTACGTTTGTTTACTCAAGGTTTGCTCCCTTAGGCTGTCTCTGGAAGAAGATTCTGAGCTGCAATTTATTGTATCATTAGAGTTGGAAGTGCTGTTGATACTGTCATTGTCTCCATCAGAATAATCAGACTCTGATTTGCTTTGCCTGTTTGCTGTGCCATTGATAGCTAAATGACTATCTATAGGCCTAGCCCTATGTCTTGCCTCCTGTTCCTCTCGGGATATAATCTTGGCAGGAATACTGTGAGGGATGTGTTTTGGGCTTCCTTGTTGACTAGTGATCCCTCGGTCATATGCATTTTGTCTCTTTAATGAACCTCTCTCTGATCGATCACTCAAGTCCACTGAACTGTCACTGGGTGGCTCTATAGTTAGCAATGGTAGATGATCCATTCTCATCCTCTGTTCCTGACATTCCAGTGATGGGGTACTCCTGCAGCTCGTATCAGTGTCTATCTTATCATCTTTGTGGGTCATGGACCAGTACTCTTGAGAAGAGTTTACAGACCGGAGCCTCAAATCAGATTCTGTGCTGGACGGTCTGTCTACTGACTGGGAAAGTGGAAGGGGTGGAGATAACTCTTCCTCATCAATATATAACGTAACATCACTGTATGACGCTGTCATCTCATCGAGCTTCCTGTGATCCACATTGTGAATTGCTGGTTTAGTTTGAGCGCAACTATCCCTTTCCATCTCACGACTTCTGACTTGATCCGGAGTCTGGACTTCATCAGAATGTAGACTACGGCAATTCAGTGCATCATCAATGGACTCTGCAAGGGATTTTACTTGCCTGGAAAAAGCGTCCTCCAGTTCTGTTATAGCATCAGCAAAATCAGTAGATGCTGCTGGAGACTTCATTGTAGCTGACTCTCCGAGGTCATCACATTCAGACGGTACCAGAGATCCCAGCTTTGACCCATCATTTGTAACAGAAACTTGTTTTCCTTCAAAGTAAGAGCTGTGGACTTTCTCAGGTCCTTCAAAGGAAAACTGCATTCTCATATTGGACAGTACAATGCGTCTTGACATACGATTTTCAGACATAGAACTTCTAAGGCGCTCAAAATTCTTGTTCATCTGATACTGGCGAAAAGCTGTTTGTATAGTACGAGCAGCATGTCTAGTTATGAGACGGCCTCCATATTTCCGTTCTAGCATTTCCACCTGTGAAAGAGTGAACACAATTACTTTGTAACTTGATGCAGGTTAGAACAAGGTTAAAGTGTATATATATTCTTTTAATAACTTTAATTTTCAGAAATTTTTCAAAGTGTGTCCTGTTTTTGAAAGTAAAAACTCAAAACTCCAGACTAACAACTGCACAAATAGTGAACTGAATAGTCATTTGCAAGTACCACCATAAAAATACAGTCAAAAATAACACTATGTGAATATTGTCATATAAAATCAAGGTGTTGCCAGTTTGTGTGTGTTTAAATTTTGTTTTTCACACATTAGCATTGGTGTGCCCATGTTAAAGCAGACAAAATGGTAATCTAATGCAGCATAATGCAGTCATTCTTTCTTTGTAGAGATGTGAAATCCAAGTATAATGCAAATTGCCATATTTTGGGAGTAAATTCTAAAAGTGGCCATCACCTTTCCAGGCATGCAGCACTTTCTACATGAATAAAACCCAGCATCATTTCACTCAGGCCTGATGTCAAAGCAAAACTGAGCCTCCTAGATCATATGCTTCCAGAGGTTTCTCTGATAGAATATCCACATACACAGTCCTTCTCAAACCAAGAATGTATTTCAGACTTTCTAAATACAAATTCAAATCTATTTTCATTCTTGTAATTACACTCAATATTGCCGGTGTTTCCAATTAACAGAACAAATATGTAAAATAAATACATGTATTGTACCTGATAAAGGCTATCAACTTAACCTAGTGAAAATGACATGTCAATATTTTTGGAATACTTGTTAGATATTTTCAAACCCTTCTTTCCAAAACATGAAAAGCATCACTTATTTAAAAAACACTGAACAAGATGAATAACCTAGTTTTATTTCAGTTTTTTCCCCAATATTTAATTTCTGCTCTGATCAGTCTTTGCTGGATCCTTATCATTCACAAACACAAAACATCCATCACAAATCAATATGTTTAGTACTACAATTAAACCCACTATTTTTCTGGCAGCATTTTCATATAAGTCCATGCAATTTTCATAATACACCAATGATTCAGAAGTCATTTCTCCTCCCTTGCAAATCCAGATCCCCATTACTTATGTTACGTGCTCGTGCACACACAACCTCTCCCCTTCATACTTTGGGGATCTCTCCAAGTAACTGTTCAAGTTCAGATATCGATGGGGCTTCTCCCTCCTTCTACGGAAGGAACTAAATGCTACTAAAAATATTCTCTAGTCCATTATGTCTACCATTTGGGAGTAGTTGAGGTATTTCTTTCAGCTCTATTGACAGGTTTGGCAGCTCCCATTCCTCTTCTATATTAAAGATGATCTTTTTTTCTCAGTGTTTTTAAATGTGAATCACTATGTTTTTATTTTTTTATTCTAGATGCAAAAATGTTATACACAGTTATTGGCATAACTGAGGAGGCCAACTTCTCAGATGGGATCAGGTCAAGATTACTGCTAAGAAATTGTTCTTTTGACTGTATCTTGAAACTTCTTTTACCTAAGCTCAAAAAGCTGTGACTGATCTCTGAGCTGGGAATCTGTAAATATCTGCATGATTTTCTACAGTTTGTCTTTAAAAAAATTGTTTAGCCTTTCCCCCCCAAATGGGAGTTATATTACCCCCACATTTGCACCTGTCAAAGAGGCTATGAGGTTACTTGTAAGGCTTTCTGACAATTAAAAAACTATTAAGAACTTCTATCACAACACTGTCACTGCTGCCACACATTTGCCACTATTTCTATCCCTAGCATACATTAGGTCACGTGTGTTTAAATAAACTGTAAGAGATTATTTTGCTGAACTAATCTCAAAATAAATGATGAATTATTGATTTAGTTGTCCTCTCAAAATTACATGTCAAACCTAAAGAAAAGAAAACTGGCAGAGCTGGTGGGAAAGAATAAAACAAAACCTAATATTCTATAAAATAATCTGGACTTTATTCTTGCAAACAGGCTGTTGTCCTTCAGGTTCACACACCAAATGACATCATCACTAATTATCATAACTTAGGAGCTTTTGGCGGGAATTTTAATTGAGAATATTTTAGAATTTGCCTAGATGATTTACTAGACTTGTGACTAATATTTCTAATAAATTTTAATGCATATTTAATGCACATTGCCTTTAGTCAAAGCCTTGGACATTTTCCTAAATATTTTAAAGTATCTTCTGAGATTTCAATGAGAGCTTTTCAAGAGCAGTAAGCAAATCTTCAGTATCAAGCTTCCTTTATGTATCCTTGTCACTTTTTATTGGGTAGAACTCCCCAGACACATACAAAATAACATCTGCAGTCCTCATTCTCTATCAAACTGGCATAAAAGGACAGATGGAATTAGGCTCTGTGGAATATCTGCAGTGCAGGAGACCTCTTTAGTAAGCCTAACACTCTATATCAATCCCTTACGAGACATCTAGCAAAAATGACTGCCAAAGGTGGAAAAAGAAGTAACATTTTCGATCTCACAAGGAGGTCAAATTTAATATCAGAGCTGGCATGATCTAGATCATGAATCGGGAACTTGGTATGTCCCCACTCCAGTATAGAATTTGGTGAGCATAAAGGCTAAACTAAACTCATACTTGCTATCCCAAATATTAGCTTCAACCTTAAGTCAGAGCTCAAGCTCTACTCTTCCAGGTCTCTCTGGAACAATGTTATACAATTCTCTAACCTGAACTTTCAGAACAACAGATGGCAAAGGAGACTTAGCCCCTATAAATTTCACCGACTACCAATGTGTGGTCAAAATCAGGAGTAGTTCGCTTCTTGTCTGGAATTTTGCCTGCTTCCACTTTTGCCATGTTAACATACAAGTTGGAGTGACTATGCAATATACCACAATGATTCACAGTAAACAAAATACTCTGTGGCAAGGAAGATCTAACAAAAAAACCACTTGAAACAGCCAACCAAAAAACATTGATGCATTGGTTACTGTTCGTCTATCAGTGAAATCCAGTGCAACCTGCATATTTGCTTACCTTAAGCTATTACAGCATCATTTTCAAATGACAGAATCACAGAATGGTCAGGGTTGGAAGGGACCTCTGGAGATCATCCAGTCCAACCCCCCTGCCAGAGCAGGTCACCTACAGCAGTTGCACAGGACGGCGTCCAGGCGGGTTTGGAATGTCTCCAGAGTGAGAGACTCCACCGCCTCTCTGGGCAGCCTGTGACAGTGCTCTGCCACACTCAAAGGAAAGAAGTTCCTCCTCATGTTTAGATGAAACTTCTTATGTCCAAGTTTATGCCCGTTACTTGAAAAAAGACTGTTCCCATCCCCTTGGCACCCTCCCTTGAAGGATTTGTAAGTATTAATAAGATCCCCCCTCAGTCTTCTTTTCTCTAGACTAAGAAGACCCAAGTCCCTCAGCCTTTCCTCATATGAGAGATGTTCCAGTCCCCTCATTATCTTTGTAGCCCTTTGCTGGACCCTCTCCAGCAGTTCCCTGTCCTTCTTGAACTGGGGAGCCCAGAACTGGATGCAGTACTCCATATGTGGCCTCACCAGGGCAGAGCAGAGGGGGAAGATGACCTCCCTCGACCTGCTGGCCACCCTCTTCGTGATGCACCCCAGGATGCCATTCGCCTTCTTGGCCGCCAGGGCACATTGCTGGCTCATGGTCATCCTGTTGTCCATCAGGACTCCCAGGTCCCTTTCCACAGAGCTGCTCTCCAGCATGTCAGCCCCCAACCTGTATTGATGCATGGGGTTATTCCTCCTCAGGTGCAGTACCCTACACTTGCCTTTGTTTAATTTCATAAGGTTTCTCTCTGTCCAACTCTCCAGGTCACGCCAAATGGCAGCACGGCCTTCCGGTGTGTCAGTCACCCCTCCCAGTTTTGTGTCATCAGCAAACTTGCTGATAGTACACTCTATCCCTTCATCCAGGTCATTGATGAATATATTGAAGAGGACTAGAGCCAGTACTGACCCCTGGGGAACACCACTTGTTACTGACCTCCAACTAGACTCTGCACCACTAACCACAACCCTCTGAGCTCTATCTGTCAGGCACTGTTCAATCCACCCCACTGTCCATTCATCTAATCCACACTGCCTAAGCTTGCCTGCAAGGATGATGTGGGAGACGGTGTCGAAAGCCTTGCTGAAGTCAAGGTAGGAAACATCCACTGCCCTCCCCTCATCTATCCATCCAGTCACGCCATCGGAGAAGGCTATCAGATTAGTCAGACAGGACTTCCCCTTGGTGAATCCATGTTGACTACTTCTGATAACCTTCTTTTCCTTCAGATACTTTGAGATGACGCCCAGAACAAGCTCTTCCATCATCCTGGGATGGAGGTGAGGCTGAACTGCCTGTAGTTTCCCGGCTCTTCCTTCTTGCCCTTTTTGAAGACTGGAGTGACATTTGCTTTCCTCCAGTCCTCAGGCACCTCACCTGTTCTCCAGGACCTTACAAAGATGATGGAGAGTGGCCCAGCAATGACTTCCCCCAGCTCCCTCAGCACTTGCGGGGTGCATCCCATCAGGGCCCATGGACTTGTGGGTATCCAGTCATTATCCAATGATAAATATGAACTTATATGGCAATAAACACCTTTCAAATAGGACTACATTCAGAATAAAGTTTAAAAGGAATGGCTGAGGCTGACTGTCTTACAGAAGCACCTTTTTAGAGACAAAGGCTTTGAACATCTACACAGCTTCCATCCAGTTCTATGTAAAGCACGTAGGAGTTGCATATATAGCATATGCCTAGTTGAGTAAAAATTAAGACTTTGAACTCACCCCACATATATGAGAGAATATCAGTTGCAATAAATTCTTCCTTTGTTTCAGCAACAACAAAGGTATCCAGGTTTCAAAATATCTCATTTTCTTAGAAAAATATTTTGCATTATTACATTCTAGCACTTGTCCCAAGCATGAAATCACAATTCCTAGTAGAACTGTTTTTACTTTTAACACTATTAACATATCTTTTAGGTGTTTCTTCAGGAAGGGGGAAAGGGGTATGGGACACAGGGACGACATGACACAGAAATGCTGACACATGACTATATTGGACTAAGTTGGTTGCAGGAAACAAAAGTATTTTCAGCCTCACAACTGAAGTGATGCTAGAAAAGTTTTTTCTCATATTACGGACACGTTGCCATTGTCATAAATGAGGTAACAAAGCTCAAATACCTGCTTATCTTGTAGGTCTGAAGAGAGTTCATAGCTCTCAGAAAGTGATCTTGACCTTTTAATAGCTTCTTCCTCTGCTTGTTTTCGCAGTATGGATGTTGAGTGCTGAAGTTTCGGCCTCCGAGACCTTTGTTGTCCAGGGGAGACAGAATACAGCCCGTAAGCAGAATGATCGTAATGGTCCGGACTTATAGCTGAACTGTGTGTTATAGGTCCTTGATGGTAAGCAGATGGGCTATCCAAAGATGTGCCAGTTTCACTGCTTGGAGCTTCACCCTCAACACTGGACAGAATGGAAAGACAGGAAAATCCTCAGGTGAGCATTGCATACCAAAATTTGCAGCAACAAATAGCATAGTTTTGCTTAGTATCATTTTATGTAGACATCCAGCACATTTTGTTCAAATTCAGACGCAGTTAGTACAGGGTAATGTGGCTTTCATGTCAAACACCATAGTTTTCATTGTAATCTAAGCCAGTGTCTATTTGTGTTGCAGAGGTCATCTTTAGAGCATGAGTCAACCAGCAGAATGGTGATTTCATGCATTATTTATCTTTATACAGTGATTACTAATAACATCCTGAGTAAGTCACTCAGCAACTACTGTGTAAAACAAGTGAAAACTTTTAATTTCTTACAAGTCTTGCTCATTTGCAACGTGTTCTACTTCAAATTGACAGATGCTTATTTGTGTCCTTCCTTGCTTTGACAAAAAAACCCCTATAGTTTTTTACTGTTATATTACAGTTTGACATAAAAGGATTACTTTCATGTTACTCAAAGGAGATTTGGGATTTAGTGGATCTTGTGAGCTACTGTGTTTCTAGAAACTGAAGTTGGGAAAATGTAGCTACAGGAGAAATCCCATTTATTTTTCTGTTAGTGAAAGATTGCTCCCATGGGATACTTTTGACATGCTTTGTAGTAAAGCATCCCAAGGGATGGTGTTTCTAGCTAATGAAAGCAAAATAGTTTCAGGTAGGAAAAACACAGTAGGAGCTATCTGGCAAATAAAACACTTCATTTTCACATGAATGCTGTTATTGCTGAGGAATAAAGGAAAGAAAAAAAACCTTAATATTAAAGGAATTGTACACAATAGGAAACATCTTAAAACTGAGTCCTAGTCAAGGTTTATCCTGAAGTACTGATGTCTAATAGCAATTTGTATTTGTTTTATATTTACAGTAGGGCATTCTCACATTGCAATAGTGTATATGCACTTTCACTCTTCCACAGTATGTCTTTTTCATATTTTTCACATAAATATTTACTATCTGCCTCATCCTGTGTACACAGAGCATTGCTAGAAAAATGAAATTTTACTTTTTTTTAAATCAAAAGACTTAGTAAACACTCCACTCATGCATGAATATAAACATTTGCAGCACTTTCCCTACCTTTTGCTTTAGGAACAGGTACATCCTCTAAAGGAGTAAAGTTCCACATTTCCACCACGCCCTGTATTTCTTATTTTGCTTTCATTCACATGTATACAAACATAAAAAATAAAGCCCTTCTGTTGCCTCTCAGAAATGAAATGCTGTGACCCTTGCTGCACACCCATACCACAGCAGTCCCTTCAACAGTTCAAAGTACAGAGCGATTTCTGAAAGAATGTTTTCCACCAGACTGCAGTGCCAGAAGACATCAAGGTTAACGCTGGCAAAACTCTCCTAGCTTGAACAGTGTGTACTTTTTAAAGCGAAAGAGAAAAAGCCCCTTAGATTTCTCAAAATGTTTCTATAAATACACAATACTGAAAGCCAGTCCTCTTTCTTTGCCCATCAAAATATGACTCTACCCAAAAGGTATTTTCAAACATACTTTACCCAAGCTGGAAATATTTTCAGTGTGCACACGTTACTTTTTCCAAAAAGGAAGTTGACAGGAAACTAATCCCTTTCCCTCTGTGATACAGCTGGCTTTCAACTTGAAAATGATAAATTATCCAGGGTTTTGCTTGTGACATCGAAACTGTGTAACCACCCATTAAAAACAAACAAATCATCCCTTTAAGTATCCCTTAAATAAATTAGTATCATACTGAACTGCTTCATATTCTCTCTTTAAAAACTAAATTACATTTCTCTTTTCTGCTAACTGCGACGCCACATTATTTTGTACATCATGGGTTCCTAATTACAAGCTTATTTGTAAGTACTTTTCATACAAGTATGGTAAATTTGTTTTTAACAGGAAGTCACTATTTCCCCCTTCTTAGGTTTTGTGACTTTTTTGCCTCCATCACCCTTAAATCACAAACTATTTAATAACCCTTCCACATCAATTATAATCTCACGTTGACATTTTAATAACGATACCCTCAATGGATCACTTAACCTTTTCACCAACAAAAAGGGTACTGCCCTAATCAGAAGGGGGTCTGCCTGAGGATCTGATTAAAGTTAGGGTTCTTCTTTATTTTTAGTTTGTCTTTCATATTTTTTCCAGCCGTAAATATGATCCCTGACTGACTGTAATGCTCGATTTCATTTTGCTCATAGGCCTATTCCCTGCCATCACATCTGACCTTTGAAGCAGGGAAGTAATTATCTTTTACAACAGGCAGCCTCCTGCACAACAATATGACAGCCCTTTAAAGCAAACAAGCATGCACAGTGCTGCGTATTTGAAGGCTTTCTGCCGTTCAGGTCTTCCTTGTCACTTAAGTTAAGAGCAGCTGAAGCTTAATACGAGTTATTTCGTAAAAATGAAAGTCCACTAACAAAGAAAAGCAGCTTGCTTTCTACTGCTTACTACTTAACATATGTTTGGAAAAGAAAAATATTTCAACAAATATGACCTGTGTGAAGCTTTAATGATGACAAGATGTCTTGCTCCACCACGGGGGAAGCACACGCAGAGCATCGTGGAACAGGAGTATAAAACTGAGAATAACCCTGCCCATGTCTATTTTGAAAGACTGTATGCTAAAAAGGGTACCTTTGCTTCAAAACAGACTCAGGACACGAGCCAGTCACTGCAGGGTTACAAGGGCAGATTTACCTATCCACTTATTAAAAAAGCCAACACACAAAAGTATCAAGGATTCTGCTCCAGGTTTGCAACAAGAATTAGAGTAAGGCCCCCTGTGACTAGGAGAGAAGTTAGACACCTCTCTAGCACTACTTCACTTCCAGTAGCCACCCTGCACACGCTGTCTTTCTCAGACGGGTGAGAAATTAAGTACATTAAGTTCACTGTAAAAATGGACAATATAACCCTTGACCCAGTGCCAGCTAGAATTAGAAATAATTTCTTAATAAAGGTCTCTGATTTGAGGCATCTGCCACCTACTATACATGTCCAGTAGAATTACTGGTAACTTCAGTGTTTAAAAAAAAATCTTGTGGATGAATTTGGTTCATCTCCCTGCAATGTGCAACGGCATATTACTAGGGAGACCAGCAATATGTTGAGTATTCCAACAGTGCAATATTAGGAGAATACAAACCAGTTGAAATTAACCTTTCATTTTTAGAAGTCCGATTGTTTTATCACACTCACATTTCAGCAGAAAATAGACATTCATTATCTGCCAAGCCAGAAAAAGAGAAAGGTTGCTTGCCAGTATTTTACAAAGAAGCAGAGAATGGAGTAACTAAAGAGTGAAAATGGAAATTAAATATTTAAAAATAATTAGTACTATTAATATGACTTTGAATGAACAGAACAAAACATTAGAACAGAGCCATGGAAATACTTTGTTTCTTCATACATCTAAATTACTTTTTTGAAAGAGTGGCCAGCACTGACTGAATCGGTATTTTATCAAAAATTGACACTAGAAGTTTCTTCCTGCATAAACCTTAACTACTAATAATGTTAAAAAAAACCCCCATAACAACATTGTATCAAGGAACAATAGGGAAGAAGCAAAGCTTACAGAAAAACGGAAACAGACTGAGTACAGTATTTTTAACACTTCTCAATGAATATATAAATCTATTGGTCAAAATCAGATTAATTTTCTAATGACTATAAACCAGTATTAAATACCAAACATAGAAGGATTCAGGCATTTTGCTTTCTTTTGTGTGTGTGGGTCTAGACTTCCTGCAGGAGCTCACATGCTCTGCAAACACTTTTAAATTAAAATACATCAGTTGAAGTGACATATGTGCCTGCAAGTAGGATCTGTTGGCTTCATCAGCAGGGCAGTGAGATAAGGGTCATCCCCACAGTGCAGCTAACACTGTATTTACCCATGATGCACATTGCGCTCTAACAGCGACGGAATCAAAGCTCACTGCTCTGTCTGCATCAAAGACTAATACCAACATGCAGGCAGTGCCTGCAAAAAGCTGCTTTACTAACTAATTTGCCTAGATAGCAAAGCTGAGTACCATGGTCCATGGCTGTATCTTTAGACTAAAGCAGCATACAATAGACCCAGGCTGACAAAACGTGAAGTAGATGTTGCTAGCTAGCAATTTTTTTTACAATGATTTCCCACTATTCATGTGATAAGTTTATTTCAAGAATTACCTAACAAGCTCTGTCTCCTCCTTCCCTCTGTCTAATCGCCAAATGTAGTTGTGTGGTTAGCCATGACCAAAACAAAACATTTCCTCTCCGGGCATTTTAGCTGCAGAAACCTGGCAGGTCTTTTCTTCCCTGTATCTCATTTTATACCTTCAGTTATTACTTCTGATCTCAAAGACTGTTAATTAGTAACCAGTACACTAAAACCACTACCATATTTTAAACCAACATATTATTCAGGATGTTTGAATATCGGCCATTTTTCTTTGATTTATTTTTCATTTTTATATTCACACCTTCCTTTTCCTTCAAATCTTGCCCAACTATTATCTTAGCGAAACCGACAATAAGCACAATAAAGACAAAATTTTGAAAACCAAGAAAACTTCAACATTTGAGCTTAAAATGGAAACTGGAAAGAGTCTTCAAGACCTAAACTTCAGCAAAGAGCAAACCCCAAGCTTTTCCATGAGTACAGACTTACTCATTTCACTCAGAATAAAGGCAAAATGATCAGAGAAGCTGCAGATTTGGATCCATAGGCACAAGCATTTACATCTGAGACTATACTAAAAGAAAGAGACTATACTGAAAGAAAGACAGATGATAACCAGAAAAGCAGAAATTCCTTTTACTGAGGCCCAGTCCCTTATCTTTAAAACTATGTGCGTGTAAAGAGGAAGTATATAACAATAACGTCAGATGCAAGGAATTACTCAGTATTCCCACTAACCCCAGAAACCTCACAGTTTACAAGTAGTGAAGTGTCCCAGTGCATTTCTAGGTCTAAAATACTAAGATAATGAGAACATATGCTTACAGAAATCATCCAAATGTTAAACCAGTATGTTGCAGATTTAGATTGGATCTAAAAGCAACAAAGGAATTCAGCATGCTTCTAAATAATCTAAGTGCCAAACCAAAACTGCATGCAACATTTTAAAAAAGAACCAAAAGACCCTCCCAGCAAAAAAGTAAATACTTGAGAAATTATTTTACCCATGAACAGTTTCCGAAATCACTAGTTATGTTCATCATTCATGTAGAATGGACTTTCAACAGTGTAATATAAAGACATGAAATTGAAAACAGGCCCGAACAACTGTATGGTACGTGCATGAGAACCAATCAGCATCATACTCAGCCTGAAAAAAATAATTGTTTTGGCCATATAGAGAAGTATGACAATATAATAAGTTTGTGCTGCTACATCTGAAAAGATTTTTCCATAGCATTTTAGACCCTTAAAAGTATGAACACAAGTTCAAAGTTACACAGAATAAACTCCTTTTCTTCTAAACAGTGGAAAGTATGCACAAGTAATAGGAATACAGTAAGAAGAACACGGCCAACTTAACCTTCTAGTCAGCATGAGATGGTAAAACCACTCGGCTTCGCCATGACACTACTAGCGCTCCATTCTTTAGGAAGCAGGCAGTTTTTAAATCATGACCATGGTAGACTATCACTTGCCAGAGACAGAAGTCAAAACTCCAGGTAGTCTGCATAACCTGAATTCAAACTGAACTTAATTAAGTATTTATACATTTATTTTATTTGTTGCAACAGTGAGGCATTTGCATGAGGAGTTCTTTGTGAAATTCCTCAAATACATTCCTTCTCTAACTTGCCTACATTTCCTTGAATCCATGCAATTTATTCCCCTCTTCAGGAAAAATGCATGTAAACCTAGTTCCCAGCAATTCTGCAAGCTTATTTTCTTCCTTTGTTTGTTCCCGAAACTTGTCTGTCCATAAATATTAACATAATATCTACAGTTGAAATATCTAGACACCTAGGGACTCTGCCATATGATTTATGGAACAGATTTAAATGCAAACCAAAGAGCAAAGCTTTTTTTCATATTAAAACCTCATTCCATAAACATGATTTCCAGGAAAACTTCTGCCTCGCTCAAAAATAAATATCCTATATAAATAGGCCCAAATATATATCCTATATAAATAGGCCCAAATGCCCAGGAAGTAAGAAGTGCTATGCATCTGTTTTACACTAACTATCTCTTTCTGAAATTTGGAGGTTAAAAAAGTCAAACTCTGATCATAACTCCTAATTATAGATACCCACTTGAAATGGATCCAAATTCTCTACCTAGCTCAAAGAATGCAGACCAGAAGTCGCCCACGGAACTAACTCTGAGTAACAGAGAAGCATGATGGCAGCTGCTGGAGCAGCTGGTACGGTCAGACACTTCCAACATGAAGCCTGAAAAAACCCCATTCAAATGTTTAGGTCAAATCTAGGCTTTCCCCATAGGAACAAACCTCTACAAAAGTTAATTTCTTACATATAACTTTGTCTTTCCAAATGCAACAAAGTCCTAATTTGAATGTGAAATTTTAACGACAATTATAAACATAACACTGCTAATTAAAACTATGACTCCCCATACACAACTTAAACTGAACATAAGCATTCATTTGACACAAGGGTACACCCCACTGCTTCAAAGTTGGCTTACATTTCAGTACCTGTGGTGCTTTCTGCTATAAACTAGGTGGTGTATTTAATTAAACTCTTGATGTATGCACTGTATTATCTCAAATTACTCTCTACAAAAATTTCTTAATGTAACTTCTTAAAATGCAAAACTAGCCATATGTAGTTCATACAAGCTAGGTTTTTAGCATTCCCCCCCCCCTTACAATATTCCCCAATGGAGTGAGAACATTTCAGAAGTATATTATTAGTACAATTTGTGACAGATTAGAATCTAGTTCTTATTGCCATGTCTGTTTTGTACTGTCTAGTAAACAAAAGTCAATTATATTAAGAACTTATACAAATCCCCAAATTCAATAAATGCAATAACATTAACAAACCAATATACCTTCAAATACACACTGTCAAAAGTTCAAAGCCATTATGATGGACAAGAGCATTCACAGGCACTGACAAAAGCTTTGATCCAGGAAAGAAATATTGACCAACTTGTTTTACTTAGAATGCACTCTCAATTCAGCTGTTTCTGTTAAAAACAAATGAAACCTTTGAATGCACATCAAAGTAACGACCCAGGTAATTCATCTCACTGAAGTTAAATATCATTGCAAGAAAAATCCAGACAAAATTTGCATGTGTCTCAAAGCGAACACTAACAAAGTAACCACTTCATTCTGTACTGTTCTGTGTAATAGACTGCCAATAACAGCCAGCTTAAGTTCAAACACAGTCTGGCGACCATTGACAGAGCGACCACAGTTCCCCAGACAAGTACCACTACGTGCACTGCAAACCTTCATTTGCTCTCTGGTCCCAAGTCCTGGATTCAAAATTACAGGAAAAACCCCACCATCTGCTCACTTGGACACTACCAAGTTTTAATTCTCACTAAAATAATCCCATTAAAGGCATTAACAAAAATGTTTCTAAAAGAAGGGCGTTTTGACCCACAGTCTCATATGCTATTAGTAGTAGCGGAGAGTTGAGGAAGAAAGACAGAAGATTATTTTCTCCACGCCAAAACAGAACGTAGGAATTAATACACTGTCTCTTCTTAAATAGAGATACACACCAGCAAGATGAAAAGAGAGCCAAACAAAAACCTACCCAACTTCTCCATTTTAGGAAACAACCTTTATAATAGATTTAAGAACTAAGAATATCCATTTGAAAAGAGCTTACTTGAGATTATCTTTAGCTTCCAAGGAGGAGAAGGAAGGTTAAACACCTCACATATCACCTTTGTCTAAGTCAAACAGTGGCAGCATATTGGCTAGCAGACATAAGTATTTACTACAGAAGAGCCAAACAAACTAACCCACCCTAACCCAGCACCCATTTAATGCCTTACGAAGCCTATCTGCTAAAGGCAAAGCTGTATTTCATTTTTATTATTAGCAGCTGGAATGTAACAGAGGAGACTGAGAGCATCAACAGAACTTGAGTACAGCTTACAAGTGTTAGCTTCTATCTCAGGTAAAGACAGACAACGTGATTCTCTGCTAATCTGCGTTAATCACCACCCAGCATATGTTTATTCCATACTTCAAACTCTTAAAAAAAATGGATAAAATATTATTAAAAGATGACTATGGTAACAATTTGAGGCTGTGTCTGGAGGAAGAGTTCTCAAATTTATCACCCCAATTTTTAGAGGGTTTTTCTATGGTCAGCTCCTCCTCTTGATGTGTCAGCATAAAACACAGTAACATCAGAATATGTCATGTATGCTTCAAAAGGATGCTTACCTTCTTATAGGGACTAAAGCTAAAAATTTTAAAGCGTAACTGTGGTATCTGACCATTTAACAAAAAACTGTGAAGGTCTACCTACCACTGCAGACTTTGTCCTGTTTCTACTATGTAAACTCTTACACAATAGGATAAGCTTTGGAAATCTATAGAGTTTCTCAATGCAGCTGTGATAGAATTTGACCTCAACTATTTATTATTTGTTCAGATGTATCATTCAGCAACTGGAATCCTCCTATTTAGTGTATCTACACTATATAAGACGTATTTAAGATAGTGAGATATTAATACACATTCTACTGTTTATATCATGACACGACCTTTAGACAATGCTAATTTTAAAAAGGAAGATTTAGTTTCTGCAGCTGAGAAAAAACTGATTTGCGCGCACAGCTGAAGCAGCATTTCATATAACACAAAAATCCTTGGCGTTCTCTACCAGCCATCCTTGTATTTCAGCTCGGATGTGGCTTCAGCTGTTGTGTCAAGCCCACCAGAGGAAGCAGCGATACAGAAAGGCACCGCTGGGGAATCAGCTTGCTGGCAATTAGGTTCTGTTTCCCCTCTTATACACTGTATATCATATAAACATGAATCAGTTTAAAGATCCTTAATGAAATCCTGTTTACTGAGTAAATACAATGTTTCAGGCATTAACATTTCATACCTAGAACAAAACTATATTCATCTTAGATCAAGCATACTTGATAAAGCCTATCATTTGACTCAGGTTTTGTCCCTTTACTATTCAAAATGACTGCAAGTAAGATGCAGTATAGAGAGCTAGGAACAAATTTTGAGCAGGCCAGCTTTTCTCTTCAAGTATGCCTGTGTGTCTGGGCAGAGAGAGATTAAGAATCATCATAAACCAGAGAGTACGCAGAGGGTTCATGCAGCAAAAATGACAACAAAACCATCTTTCTGTGTTGGACACTATATCGGGTAAAGTCACAGATCACATCACAACTACATTCATTCAGGCTGTATTTTCACTTAAGTAGCAAATGAACGTTATACAAAAAAACCTATTTAAAACAACCAAGGGATTCCACTTCAATTACTTAATAAAATGTTGTTACTATCTAACGAGGTGTGCTTTAAAACAATGTTACTGATAAACACAAGATACTTTGTTCTCTCAGCTGGATTTAAGAAACAGTTGGCTAAAGTTCTCCCACTTTTAAAATCACAAAGAAAGGGATAGTTCAAATTTTAGTGGTTGGTTGACTTCTCTCTGAAGTTACAGATAAACCTCAAAGTTATTGAGCAACATACTTAAAGCCAAACCAAAAGGAGGATGGACTGTTAAAAGTCTGATCAGAGAAAGACCTTTTACTGATCTAACTGAATCTAGAAGTATATATAAAAGTATCACTTAATTTTAAACACTGCACAAACCCTGAGTTGTGGCAAGCCAAAAAAAAACCCAAAACCAAAAAAAAAACCAACCCCAAAAGACAAAGAAACCCGACTACTTTTCTCTATGGGAGAACAATGTAATTTCGATACACGTATATGCAAATGGGCATGGGAAAATCTCACCAGGTAGGAAAGAAAACGAATGAGAACACAGAACCCTTCTTCCTGCTTCCAGTAAAGTTCAGAGTGTTGCTACCAAGTTAGTGAGAACGGGAACTGGCCTTGAGCATTCTGCACACACCGAGAGGTCTGTGTTGTAACTTACTGGAACAGAATCACTGCTAACTAGTCCTTAATCACAGCCATCCTCATAAAAGTGAGATTTTTATCCTCTGCAACACACCCAGGGTTTATATCAAAGTGTACAGAACATAATGTTTAAGGAAACAAAATGGTAAGAGATCTTTTGTTTGAAGTATGGAGTTTAGTGGAAAAGAAAATGTTTTAGATGTTACTTAGATTCAAGGCAACGCATTCAAATACAGAAGCTATTCGCAGACGTACTCAGAAAGATATTGTGTTTTACTCAGAAATATTGTGTCTTAGGAAAAGGAGACCTCGGAAGATTGCTTGCAACCTCTAAATCAGTCAAAGAGCTGACAGATGCTTTTTCTCATTCACAAACTTCCTTCCTTTTACATTTCCTCTCCATTATGCTGAGTGTATACATTTTATAGTTTTCTCTGTGAGTAATTAAACGTAGGCTTTCAGTAGGACTTCTGACCCACCTCACTGATCACAATAAAAAAGTAACACAGGTAGCAATTCCTGTCTTCAAAACCTATAAATACTATTTCAAAGCTTACTATAAGCCAAGAACTTTCCTCCTTACAAAGCTTATCTATTACCAAATTTAAAGATCTGCTCTGTGTTCTAAATAATTTCATTAGCAACTTCCAATCAGTACCTAAAAGTAGAGGATTTACTGCACATACACAGAACAAGAGTAATTGTTAGGTTGTACTGCAGCTTGCAACAGCTTCATTTCAGTGCAGCGCACAGATGCCCAGTACAGCTCTGCAACTCTTGCTCCCAGAAGTATCAACAATCTGCAGTGACTTCTGCTGACACAGCTTGCCTTAGCTGGGGCTGCACGTGAGGCTCATCAACCACAGAAGAAGATTGGGTCTAAAATACAGAACTCAGATAATTCTTAGAATTTATAGGCTCTTTCCCATTACTTGATTCATAGCTCTTTCCACACTGGAAAACGGTCTTTTAGGACAAGAGAAGAAGTCCAATTCCTGAAAATAAGAGTCACCATTTTGTGAACTAAAAATGAAATATTGTGCAAAGACAGATTTTGAAAATGTCAACCAAAGACAACGATCTTGTGTAACATGCTGCACTGTGGCAGCACAAGAAAACCTGAACTACTTCTTTTCTTCTAGGCTAACCTAATCATAACCATCTTAATCACATTTTAATAACAGAAAAAGAATCCAAGTTTGCAACAAGCTGTCATCATTTGGGACAATTTCCATTAAGGCTAGGCAATCTCTCTCAATTTCACGAAGCATTAACTACCAGCATTAATAGGAAAGTATTAGCTGTAAAGTTCCATTCTCCTCAAACTTGAAGCATTAGAATCAGCTCCTTCTTGAAATCAGTTTCTACTAACTGCTCCATATCACTTGTATCTTCTAAACAAGTTTACAGAATAAAATACAAGAAAATAAACAACAATCATGAACTGCCTTTCTTTCAAGAACCTAAGAACAGCTGAAAATACTATCTAACATTCAACACCCTGTGAAGTGTTAACTTCAAAGCGTGAGAATCACCCCAGACACCTCTAGAATGGAAATTCAACAGCTGTTTCACAGCACATCACAATAAAGCAGAACCACGTAAGAAAGAAAAATAAAGATAATCTTTATTCCCAATTGAAAGTGCAGAAGGAAGTTAGATTGAGAGAAAAAGCTATGAAATACTTTCAGCTATTAAGCTGAAAGATGGCCAGAAAGTCTGGGTTTATACAGGCCTGTTCTGTTACATGTACTCTTAGACCCCTAGGAACTGCCACTGGATCAGGGACACTGCTGTCCATCTCATTTTAATGATGACTTCCTCAGCACAACCTCCCCGAACAATGTGGGAAACCCTGTCTTCGGTATTATCTGTAAAGGCAGGAGTGCTTCCTACTAAATCCTCCATTCCTTCCCAAAGATTTATCCTCAGAGTTCCATGCAAGTACTGAAATGGCCTACCCCGACTTGATTCACGAAAACTGAAAGGATCACAACTATAATCATGACGGCTGTAGGCTACGCTAAAAAGAATACATTAAACTCAAGTTAAATACAGTCCAACGTACAGCTAAGCTACAATGCCCACAGCCCCTGCTGTATTTAACTCTCCATGTGATCTGAGATTGAGTTTGGTCCATTCTACTGTAAAGGTGGGGAGTGAAAATTAAATTCAAGTCGAATTGTGACCTTTCCTGTAGCGCGGTTTTTGGACTGGCTGTAAACATACCCTGCAACAGAAAAATCCATCAGGTTTGCATCCTTGCTTCCTTTACACTGCATAAAGATGACCTGAAAGGTCATATATGTATAAACAAACAGAAGTTAGTTTTCTTTACTCTGTTCTTAGCAAAACATTTAAACTCATGACATATCCATCCTTGTTTTTTTAGGGGCCACTGAAGTTTTTTGGACTAAACAATGAATGTACCCCTCAAAACAAGCTTAGGATTCTTTTTTTTCCTGTTGCCCTGCCCTGGACAGAGCCACTTATGTAAAAGGAAGCCTAATCATAACTGCTGCATTTGGTTTGTGCTTGCGCAACGAAAGGCAACGGGGAATTGGGTCCTTTGTTTTTAACACAAGTTTAACTCGGATGACACTGAACTACTGAAAGAAACTGATTAACAGATATACTACATCAATTTCCTGTATTAAAGGCTATCAAAGCCATCATTCTTATTTTCTGCTTCTCTCACAGGGACAAAAGGGTTTGATATTTTTATCACACCAAAGCTTGGCTTTTTAACTTTATTTTTATTAAAGACATCTTTACAATGATTTCATGAAAACGTTTCTAGTCTTTTGTCTCTTGCAAGGCAGCAAAAGAAGATTTATTTAGCTAAATTTGCAGTCCCCTTTAATGTAATACTAGGGCTTTGTGCTACACTGGATTAAAGCAGCATCTGTTCTTCTCTGGAAACCTGGAGTCAAATCCCAGCAGTGCAGTAAACTTGCCATCTCTGTCTGTACCCTAACTAGAATCGTCCTTCTTCCACGTAAAATTCAAATGAATTCCTGAAAGACGCAAAAAGGGCTATGTAACTAAAATATTTTTGGTTACTAAGCCTTGCTAAAAAAGCCCATGATCAGTAACTATTTTTGCATAACAAAGATGTATGAATTGCACAAAATCTGTATTTACATAAGTTTTGACATAAAATGACAATGTACAGGATCCTAAAAATGAACTTTCAAATCCAGTGCCCAATTCTGCTGCACAGTCTTGTTTGACAACAGAAATAAAGAAGCAAACTTGGGAATATGAATTTGGCTTGTGGCCCATACTCAGTTTAAACATAAATGACATCTAAACAAAGCACGGTTAACAAAAACAACGCATCAACACAATTTCTCCCCCAACCCACGATTCATCTCTTCATGATCCCAGTTGTTCTGCTGATCAGGTAGTGTCTGGGTTAAGGGCCACATCCTTGTATATTTAAGGTAACGAACAGAGCAATCAGGGCTCCATCTTGATTACAGTTTCTGAGGTCTCCTGCAGTTCTGCTATTAAATAAACATTAAAAGCAATAATTGACAACTACTGTGATTAAAATATGCCCGGCTCTGAAATTAATGATAAAATCGCTATTGATTCTGACAGAAAAAGAACTATGCAAATGCTGAAAGAGCAAAATTGCACCCTTAACATCCTTCACAAATTATGGTAAATTCTTGCAATGAAGAGGCACAACCCAGCTAATCTACATCCAAGTATCATAACGCTCAAAACAACAGAGTGGGTTTTTTCTCCTCCAATTGTGGTCCTTCACATTTCTTTCAAAAAATACAATATTCAGAAATACAGTAACTTGAACCATTCCTTTACACCTGTCAGAATCATGCAGAAACTGGAAGCCACATGGGTTTACAACAAAGAAGGTGCATTAGTTTGGATCTTGAGATTCTATGAAGGCCTAGTGGATAATTTCCAGGACATCTTTATGGCATTAGTATTTCCAAAATAAAGCTGCCCTGATAGCAGGCTAAATCCAATTTTACTCACTGAGAGGCACACAGCTGAGGCTATAAACTTAAGGCAATGCAGCGTCTTGAATTTCATTTGGAACACCACGCAGTAGGCAAAAGGACATGTTTTACTAGGAAAGCAGCATCTCACTTCTAGCACTCGTTTCCCAATGTTCTGCTAGAGACACCTGAAGTCTGAGTGTCACTGGTGTTAAATATCAAGCAGCACAACTGAAATACGCGAGGAGACATTAAATACCTACAGGTAGCATCTCCACAAGTGTTGGGTTTGGTTCAGGATAACACCTTGCATCCACCAACAGAGGACCGGCTCGTTTTAGACCAGCTTTTATAATTCACAGCTACTTCTTATTGGTGTTCAGGGAAAATAAAGTTTGCAAGCATAATTAGAGTAATCACATAAGCGTGCTAATCAGCTATACAATTATGAGATCCTCCTCTTCAGAAAGTTGGATCCTTGAATTGCCACTTTTATACTTCAGAGGAAACATGATGAGTACAAAGGTAAACCGTTGCTCCACCCGAAGTCCTAGCACCTAACCTCTAGATCCTCAAAGGCATGAAACAATCCCAGCCTCCAACCGATGGAAGAGTAGTCTCATGAAGAATCAGTATTTGGAAGAATACTTTCTCTAGCCATATAAATAGAAATGCAATTCCCTTGACAGAATTTTCATTTTGAAAATATGAAATGGTCATAGGGTGAGAAAAAAACCACCTAAGGCCACAGGGCTGCCTATCCTAAGAAATCACTTCCCAGTTCTCAAGAGGAACATCCTGCCAACTGCTCATGAAGATACCTTCTCCAGCAGAGAAGGTCTGCTTGCCCAGCAGTAACTCGCTGTGCCAACTCCTAGCAACCTTCCAATATAGATTTGTAACAAGAACAACAAACCAGAGTTACTGTTCAACTTGGTATTTGTACTTTTCAGGTGAAAAACCGAATCCTTGGGTTTCCTTACCCGAAAGTTGCAAATTATGCAATGAAACAGAATTGCAAATTGTTTATTAACTGCACCAGGATTCCCAGAGAGCTCCTAAAGGGGCAAAGAAACAACTAAGCACTGTTGATACACTGAGTGCTATAATTTTCACTGGTCAGCTCCAGATCATGGACTACAGTTAGTACCTTTGATGATAATGAAGTCTATTTCAGATTAGTAGATATAGGAAAAAAATTGATGATAGCTGACTTCAGACACGAAGCCCCAACACTGAGCATCTGTTTAACTAAGAGGAAAAAAAAACAACAACCAGCTGACTACCATATAACAGTACTCTCAATATCTGCAATTTCAGGAACTAGAACAGGACATCACAACGACAAAACAAATCTGGTGCAAAAGTAGAAGTAAAATGGGAATTGGGTCATTTTATTCAGCAAGGCTTAAGTTCTCCCTAAGCACTAGAGAGATGTAATGAATTCTGTGTTTATATGAAGGCTATCTGCCACAAGAATAGACACAGTTAAATACAAGCATCCAAACTAAGTACTCAGCAATTCCTCTTTTAACACATCAGGCAGAATAATGAAGTTTAACTGAAAGGAAGTGCACAGCAATGTGCAAATGGAGGAAAAAAGTCTGAAACAATGACGGAATAGCAAAAAGTAACTGTGTTAATATAGGCAAATCTGTCACTATAGTAACATTTATGAATTATGTTTTGCAGCGAGCCATGCAAATGTAATATCACTTATGCAAACATTACCAACTCCACACAGGAAACTTATAAGCTCAACTTTATTATTTTTCATAAGGGTAAAAATGGGCTTAAAGATCATTAAACGTGTGACTAAACTGTACTATAAAACATTTTTCTTTATAAAAAAACCCCATTTTTTTCCTTTCTTTTCCAGAAAAGACACTGTTGCATTCATATGGAGTTACACTGAATCTAGTCACTTCCTCCTTTTATGTTTTTCCACACATGCACACACCCAATGTAAGACACTGCCCATCTTTATTTAAATTGGTTATTTCTTTAACAGTCAATCAGCTCAGAATTTCAAACTACTTGGTGGAATGAACTTTTACGATGCATTGGAGATAGATTTATTTTGCAAGTGCACTTGCCAGGATACCTATTTTGGTCTATCATAACCTACACACAATACCGTACAAGAAAAACTAGTTTGTACCTCTAGTTTTCAAGTGGCTCATATGACAGAGTACTGCGTTTTTGTAATTTTGATGCACGTTATTTTAGTAGTTAACAATAACATCATAACAATGGACACAGTACAGAATTAACGTGACAAATCCCATTTTCTGTTTGGTTTGGGGTTTTTTTGTGTTTTTCTTTTTTTCTTGCATGTTATTCAGTATCCCTACTTAAAAGCCTTTGAACAAAACTTTTTCTTCGTGTTTGTTCTGGCTGAGGGCACGAGTGGCGAGCGGCAAGTGACCGCTTCCCCTACGCAGGATCAGTGAATTCAAGGCGCCTTCCCGCGCTGGCAGTCACAACGCCAGGTCTCCCGGCCGGTTTCGGCCACCGGGAACAGTATGTCCCAGAGCTTTGAAGTCGAGCTCGCCGCTTGTTTGCCACCCGTCATGTGATTACTTGCACTGTACCGTACTCGATGAAAAGAAGCGTTTTCGTGCTTGTGTACACCCCGTGCACGCATCTCAGCGGCTAAGTCCGACCCCATCCCAGCAGCACCCTTCTCAACGAGCTTCTGCCGGCTTTCTGCCTTGCCTGCCACCGACAACAGACGCACGGCTCCACTTTTCATACCACGCTTAACCCACTGCGATTTCCAACCCGGGTCTCCCCCC
>NW_009649485.1:1993552-2020518 GCF_000708025.1 Charadrius vociferus | reverse complement strand
GGGGGGGAGAGAAGGAAGGGAGGGGAGGGAGCGCGCGCCCGCGCGCAGGCGCAGAGCGCGGTTTCCCGGGGAACGCGCGGCGCCAACGGTCGTTCTCCTCACGGCCGCCGCCGCCTCACGGGCCCCCGGCGGTTGCAGCATGCTAGAAAAAGTAATTTTTGGGGTTTTGTTTTTGTTTTTGTTTTTTTTTTTTCCCTGTCGCGGTATTCCTGGCAAATTTATTGGCGCAGAACTCGAGTTTTGTCACCAATGTTTAACAACATCTCGGTAGTGAACGTTATACTTAAGACTATTCCATCTTCCCGGCTAAAGCTAACCCATATTTTATTCCCGATACAGAAATATAATTAAACCTTAGATTAAGCACAACACTGGAATTTTGGTTTATCCAGTAATTTACATAAATCACTGTTATTTAATGTGTTAATAGCTAAAATAAAGTTTATAAACCCCCAGAGTGCAACAAGCTCAATTTGTAATTATGAGCACACAGCAATTTGTATAACGTGCCATCTAAATCTACAGTAATTATGACCCTGCTTAAGGGTAATTCCCAACTTAATCACATTTAATACACCATTATTTCAAAGATCTAAATGGCTGAAACGGGCATTTATCTTGCCTTTTGCTTGAATAAAAGCGAAGAGTTACCCAGAAGAAAAAAAAAAAAAAGGAAGAAATTACTAGGAAGTAGTTTTTTTCCTGCAGAGTATAAACACAGCCATGCAGCACTGTACAATAAAATGCATACATGGGTTAAAATACACGTTATTCCTCTCGCAGCAGGCTTTGGGGGGATATTAATCCAATTCATCCCTTGAAAGAAATATGCTGACCCATATGGATCCTCCACCTCCTCCCTCCCACGATGAATTCTCTGCTTCTCATGCTCTCCCACCCATGCTCACCTGTACACCTAACAAAAACTAACTGTTCTTTAAAAAAAAAAATACAGGGATGCCTCCGTTTCAAGGGCATACGGCACAATGCCCTTTCACAGTGCTCTCCTATGGTGCATGACGAGAATTATCAATAAGCAGTAATTGATTCTCTAACTGTATAAAACAGTACATCGCGATAATTTTCCCACACGACCTAGGATTACATAGGAATTCTCAAATACGCCAGGTAATTCTTTAAAAGCTAACACGTTACTGTTCTGATCCCAGTTTTGTGTCCCCCACAAATGGATTTATCTTCTCTCAGATACATTTCCTCATTTCCTATGGCTGCGTACTAGTTCACTTAATTTTTTAATGCCGATATACAAAAATCGACATTAAAACAACAGCTACAACCTCAGTCCATTTTTTAAACTGAACTTATAAAGCCTTTAAATAAACACATCTGGGAAAGGGCTTTATGTTGTCGGTTGCTATGGAGTAGGCAAAACAATGAATCTTTGTAGTCATTTTGCTCTCCTAAGAACAGATACGAAGCCTATTTAAGGCAAAGGAAATCTTCACTGACTTCAAGGGTTTGTAGACTCAAAGCTATACTTTTCAGCTACCTACCTGAAAAAACTGCGCCTTTACAAAATATAAATAGCATTATCCCTATGGGAAGGATGGGAATATCGAAGCACAAAGAGTATAAACCATAGCAGAGAAAAAATAGAATAATTTTTCACAGTCCCCTTGCAGATCAGTGGGAGAACTACAAATGAAATAGATCTACAAGTTCTGCTTCTTTATGCCCTCCCATAAAATAAGATACTTAGCTCTACAGAGGGAGAAAAGAAAAGCCCTCTGTCACTAGCCCTCAAAAGAACCCCTGCCAGCAAAAGGTGGTGCTCTGCGGCAAACTCTCTCCTTAGCCCTGGCTAGAAGATTTGGGTAAGATTTTGGAACAAAAAAGGAAATTTCACAAGGATAACAATGTTTCAAACAGCACTGATTTATCCAGTCTGGAGGCACGCAAACCACACAACCCTGTAAAATGTAGCAAGTTGTAAAACACACATTCAAAATCTCAGCAATGAGAAAAACAAAGCATGAAGAGGATTAGATCGCGGTCAAACCATTAGACCAAAGCCAGGATTCCTGACTCAAAACTGTCTGCTGTCTGACCCGGCTTTGTCCCTCAAAGTCAGCAGCTGATCCTACAAACCCTCACTTGCGCAGAGAACTGTTGTGACCTATATTAGGAGGTGCACTACAACACTGACTGGCTATTTACACCCACAGGAGCAACATCAGAAAAACAACATCAGGCTCACGGAACAATTATTTTGGTGTAAATACCATGCAACCTTCCTTTCAAAAAAACCTGAGAAGGGGGCTTTCAGCACCCATCAGTGTTGCCATGACTCACCCCAGCAGCAAAACTGTACCTGAGAAGCAGAAGCTGCAATCCAGGTCAATCGGCAGGGAGCAGTGGCTCTTCAAGAGAAAACACCTTCTTCTCACAAATGCCTGTACAGAAGGATGGTGGATGCTTGGAAATCCCCCGAAGAAAGTACAGAGGCTGAGAAGGAGCCAGACAGCCCCTTTAGAAAGAAGCTCATGTGTAAGCCAAGAAGGCCACTCTATTATGGCCAGAAATTATAGATCGAAATGGCGTGAAACGGAAAGGGAAACCTCTAATCTGCATTCCTGGGGGCAATAAAGGCAGGACTCTGTACTGGGAATACAAGGTGACTGCAATTACAAGTTTGCTGATACCATTATCCATATAATAGTCCTTTGTCTATTAAGAGTAAAATACATACAAGAGTGGCTCCTTCATTTTCCCCACTTGGGAGTGCCACGGTCTCTGATGAATCCAGAGTTCCCACAGCTGAAGACACACCTAAGCGTTTCCAACACCAAGTCACTGGGTTCCAGGACTTTGCTGGCTGTGCGTTCGGGGCCACTACTGAGCAAGGGTGGTGGGCACCGAGTCCACGAGGCTCAAGACTGAGGAGCTCAGGATGTAAGGAATACATCCTGATGCTCTAAACCAGCAGACCTCACAAAGAGAAAGCTGACGCCATGAGCGTCCAGACTGTTACTTAGTCATAATAAAGGACTGAAAAAGGGAAACAATTCTCCTTTACTATAAGGAAACGGAGCAGATCTGTGGTCAGATTAAGCCAGTACTGCCACAGAAAGAAGGGGCTTTACCTTCCCCTCACCTCTGCACCTTCACCCCCACCTTACAGGTGCATGTGTTCATGTCGATGTGATGGGCATGAACAGATCTAAAATAAAGCGGATTTTGGCAGGTCTGTTTGGGATGTTTCACCTTATACAGAGCAGAGGCATTCGCCAAAGTTGCACACTGAGTAGCAATCGGTATCAGTAAGACCCACTGAGTATGTAGCAAAGGCACAAGAGAAAAGCAATGCAAATGTTCACTTTTGTTCTTTACCTCTAGGTATTGTCTCCAAATGGGACTGGAATGGACAAATTATTATGATTTGGGACTTTTTAATATTACCAAGCACCCCTGTGAAAAGGCCGTAAGAAGAATCCACTGGCACCAGCTGATATGGAGCTCCATACACAGCTTATGCAGTAGTTAGCAAACTAGGCACCAAATAAAATATCTTTAAATGAAGCTGGACAGAACATGAACATTGAGATGATACATATAACGCAGGCAGCTAATACACAGTATATTAACACTCTTAAAACACCCTGTGTAAACCAACAGAAACTGACCCATCCTTTAAAGATACACTGTACCACAAGGTTCTCCACAGCCACCTCTTTTTTTCCTGCTTTCATTTTATGGTAGTAATAATGTGCTGTCTGCGAAAAGCATTTCTTTGGGATTAACGGACAGCTGAGATTAACAATGCTTAGTTATGCTTCACGTCATCAACATCTCAAAAGCTCTCAATCCCCAAGAAAAGCATAGTTTTTATTTGCTTGGTATTTAATGGTGTGTTTTTTTTCCTGTTTGAATGATTCACACAAATTTAGTAAGATGAGTGAGCTTGTGTGTGCACATTGGGTTTTGTGTACACGTTAAAGTCAAGAAAAATACATGACTGATTTTAACATAGCTTTACTAATATTTTCTACTTCTGGAAAATACAGAACTGTGTTTCTTCGAATAAAAATGGGAAAGAATTACAAATCCCACAAATACTGGCTGAAAGCTTGTGAAGGTAATTCCTAGTCAGTATTAAAGTAAATACCTGAATGTTGCTAATTTATGTTCTGTATGGAACTGCCTTTCCACCAGCATTTGTGACATCCGGCTCAGTATAGTGTGCTATATTGAGAAATCCCGTGTGCAGTGCGTACCATGTAGAAGTATATATTTTCCATGGTTTGCCTTCCTTCAAGCACCATTCTAATCCCAGAAATTTTTCCACTTGAAGCTCAGATTATGTTACAAATGTTTATTTTGATAGCAACCACTAAGTTTAAACTGCTACTAAAATGACAAGCACCAGTGAAATGTCTCATATATAAATAAAAGCAACTGACCAACATCCAATTTTAAGGTAAAAAAATCACTTCTTTTACTGAGTGCATATTTAAACAAAGGAGTAAAAAGAATGTTATAAGGAAGGTCTTATTATTGACCTAATAAGGTTAGATTTAAAGGTATTTATGAAAATATTTTGATGGCTTCTGTATCAGTGCATGACTCTGCAATACCACAATTTTTAATTCAGGAGGTTATTTATCTACATTCACATTTTGTCACATGCCATCAGCATGGAGATGCACCGGTATCACTCAGATAGAAGGCTTGATTCAAATGCAGAAATATTTACAGACACAGATCTGCTTTGTGGCAGTTGCACATCCTTGGGCTGAAACCACCAGTGACTCTGCTGGCACTGTCGAGTCCCTTTGCACAAAACTCAGTGAAGGCCTCCTGCTTACAGCTTTATGTATAATGCAAAGGGTGATCACTAAGGAAAAACAAAACAACGAAACCACATTCCGCAGCAATGATCACATCGCAAAACGAGTTACTGTACTACAGCAACCCTATATATATATACACAACGCAAGAAATATCTGTGGCACTGACACTACCACTGTGTGGTAACAAAGTCTGAGCCTCTGCTAATTGATTTACGTCTGTGAACTAGATTCATAGAATCACAGAATGGTTTAGGTTGGAAGGGACCTTAAAGATCATCCCGTTCCACCCCCCCTGCCCTGGGCAGGGACACCTTCCACTAGACCAGGTTGCTCCAAGCCCCGTCCAACCCGGCCTTGAACACATTACCACTCAGTAACCATAAAAACTCAATCCTAGCGTAAATTATGCAAACAAATATTGACTTTTTCCATGGTAACCTTTATAGCTAATAGAAACTCTGAATGGTGTTGTGAGCCAGATATAAAGTCAACAAAAATAGGAGAGGAACCAATAAACACACACCTTAGAGAAACGCTCCACAGTAATGTGGAATGAAAAGCATTAAAAAAAGTATTTTTGTTCCGCAGTTTCCGGCACCGGCAGCACAGCGCGTTTCAGTGTTGTCTCTACGCAATATGATGAACTCAAAAAAATCCTGGGCAGCACTGGTCGCTTTCCCAGGGAGACGGGCCACGTTCCCCTGTGCCAGCCCTGCCCACGCTCTGAGCAGAGCAGAGGTGGGACGAGACACAGCAGCTCAGGCTCGCTGTCCTGCTGACTGCGCCGGGCAGCTCCCAGCCAGCTCCCAAGGCACCTACCTGAAAATACACCTACTGCACACCTCTCTCAACTTGAAAACAGAGGAAACACGTGAAAGAGTAGGGTAATGTTACATTGCCTTTCTAGGTGCTATTAAACAAGAGGGAAGAAATGGTCAGAAAATACCCAATTTAAATTATAGCACTGGATTTTACACGCAATGCATCAGGGATTTAGAAGCAGGTCACGTATTACTAGAGAGTGATAAATTCAAGCATAAGGAGACTTAAGTATTTGTTCCATCATGCTCATTCACAGATTTCTCCCTAATACTGTTCCTTCACCTGTCATGCTGAGCTCACCAGTACAGAACACAGACATACAGCTGCCAGCGTATGGATGAAAGCATACCTTCAAATCACCTTCTTGGTTAATAATAACCTATCAGGTCTGTTAAGGTTAAAAAAAGGACCAGGGAAATTCCTCTTTGAAACTCTTCAGTGCGCAAAACTAATTACATTTGCTACTATGTTAAGTGAAAGAAGAAACGTGTGTCCCCACTACTAGATGCAGAGGGAACGCCCAGCAAGCAGCCCCCGTGCCACGGGCCTCTGTTTAAAAAGCTTATATCAGATTTGCCTTAAACCCCTGTAAGGCACCATTAGCAAATGCCAACAGAAGAAATAATTTGCATATGACTATGCACAGGACATGTTTGTTCATAGATGAACAGGATAATGGGAAGACATTAGCCTACTAAGTTTTCATCTTTTAAAATTATTACTTCCTACAGTCCTTGTTTTGAATGTAGATAAAAAAGTAAAAAAACAGTGATGGTCCACTTCGCACGAAATAACCCAGCAGTTGCTAAGGGGAGAAGAGAATGGTTTCATTGAACGGCACACACCGCTGTGGGCCAGACAGGGCACTCTGCCCACAGCCCATCTTCCCTCCGCCTCGCTGAAGGGAAATTTCCACAAAACAACAACAGCCACCTGTCCCGCACCGTCTGTAATAAGGGACCTATACCATAAACAAAAGCATATTTTAAATCCCTGCCCTCAAAAGGCAAAAATGGCAAAAGAAATAACATTTTTGTCATCCATAAGTATAACTACATTACTGGAGGCACTTTTAACTTTTGATTGACTTTTTGCCCCATCATTGAAAATATTTAATAAATTAAATCTCATCTAAATCTTAGACAAAAAAAAATGAAAATCCATTAAGGCAATTCATTGCATGGTGTAGTTAAGGGTAGGTACCCTTTCAAATGCAAACAGTTAATTTACAAGAACCACCCCAAGGTGTCTTAGGAAAAGCTGCTAACCAGTCTAGAGATTAGAAACAGGAAGTCATTTCAAATACAAATTTATTTTCTTTACCACCATAAAATGTCCTTTTCCCCCCCTCTTATCTAGACACCCATGCTACAAACTGCAGTAACTTGGCAAATAAAAACGACCCTGGGGCAATAAAAGAGAGGAAGAATGCATTGTAAATGGGTGATCTTTGGCACCCACCATAAGACTATTGAGTGAATCGGTTTATACTTATCTTCATTAATATGGAGGAAACATACTTTGGACTCTAAGGGACTCCAATTTCTCCTCCTCAGCTCCACACACATAGGACTGCAAAAGCACTGGCAATTTAATCAATTTGTATCCTCTTTTCATGTTAACTGACTAGAGAGATTTCCTCCTTCTGTAGGGCAGAATTTATCTCGGTGTGCTCAAAGCTCTGTTTGTCAAGAATCCAGAAAACTAAATTACAAGCAACATTTTATTTTGTTGATGGGATTGCACAGTGGCAACTGAGGGCAGAGCATGGCCACTTACACGCAGCTGGTGCCAGCTACAACAGACATAGCGGGGTAAGAGAAGATGGGTGCAACGCAGCTCCAGCCAGCAGTATCCTATGGAAACCTGACCATGGCTTTCCCATCTCATAAGCTTCACAGGTACTGAAAGTACAGATGAAGATGAAATAGGCTATTTCATAGACTGGAAGTCATCAGGAGTCCTCAGAAGGTTTCTGGTATGAAGAATATTTCACAGACTGCAGCTTTGAACTCCTACCCTTAATCAAATTTAAAGCTAAGCTTAAGGTGCAAACCCCACCATGCACATTTGAAGGAGACCACCTGAGAGTGAAGTGTCAGCCGCTGTGGCCTATGTGCAAATCAGCCCAACCCCTCCTAATGCCCCTCTGGCGTTTGAGAAGACGGCCTAGCAGCCATGTACAGGCCTCTGTCATCCATGCCTATAATCCCCCAAAGACATTTACAATACTTCATACTATCAAATCGCCTCATATTACTTTGGGCCTCAAGTCTGTAACGCAAAAATAACCTATTGAGCTGTCGGTGCGACTGCTGACGCACTCACCGTGTAACCCCAGGAGCACACAACTGTACTACAATGCAAGCGTGCAATTAAACCTACGGTTATTCTGACAGCCCCAGATTATTCTGCATACGCATAATGCAATGGTTATTCCTGTTTGCAACCCCACTGAAAAGAAGGAAAAGAGTGTAGGACAAGCAGTTGTATGTTTAGTTATCAACTTAAAAAAAATGGTATTTAAGTCGAGGAGGAGACTTCCGACTTCTTAGAGACAGAAGAAAAACAAAGATAACTGTAGCTCAAAAAAAAGCATTAGAAACCTTTTACATTGACTTGATTGGATCACCAGCTTGGATATTATGCCATCTTTCGTTTAAATTATGAACTGCAAAGTAATTGAAATGTGAAGTATTGCTCAATCAGTTTAAAATTTAATCTCAAGAAATTCAACCACACTTGATTTAAAGTAATGTTATTTTTCTTCCTACCAAAAAAAAATAATCAAGAGAAATTAAGAAATTTTAATCTTGCTACACTGTATTGTTTTTAGAATAACTTTCAGATACTCTCAACTGACAACAAAATCCTCTAGTTTTTATAGGTAGACAATTACAAAAAACTTTACTAAAATAATCACAGAAGTAGCTTAATGTGTCCAAACTGTATCATTGCTTGCTTTACAGTAATTTTTCTCCTATATCACTTCACAGTCTTTTGTTACCCATCATAATGAGTTTCAACAAGTACTTATTTTCAGATACGTGGCAGATCTTTAACTTATAACTGGCAGCAAAGATTTCTATAGTTCTTCTGCATATTGTAGACAAGATATTTACGTGGACAAAATATGACATCATTCATTTTGCTTTGACCTTGCTTATAAAGTCAGCAGAGCCTATCCTGATATTCTTTAGTTAGTGATGTTTCCTTACATTAACTTTATATTGAATGTCTACTTACAAGCATATTTTCAGTATCGATAGCGGGAAGATGTTTGTTTTTGGATTTTTTATTGATCAAATTAGCTTTCCTTAATGGTGAAGTACTCTGAGCATTTCTTTATCCCTTTTTGTACTGTCCTGAAACCTCTCCCATGAGCCAGAAGGAACGAAACAATCAAACAATCCAAGCTGGAGTTATTTCAAATGGATTCTTTTTGTAATCCGCAGGAAAAAAGTACATTTTGAAGGATGTGGAAAGACCATCTGAGTACTACAGACAATCTAAACTTCTTATTTTTTCCTCTTAAAAGGGATATTGTGTAAGTGTCCAACAGCACCTACCAAGCCTTTCACAAGACAGAATGAGTAACATGAGAAGACGCAATTGCTCATTTCTGCACAAACACCTTTGTACTATGTTGAGCCACAGGGTGAAACCACAGATAGACAAGATCCCCCCCAACCACATCTATATGAAAATTGAAAGGAAACTTAAGTGCTTCTTCGGCATCCATTTTTCAACGCACCATTATCTTTCAATGATAGAGTTGAGAGGTTGAGGGTTTTATTTTTTTTTTGTTTAAGTCTGAAGAAAGCATTCAAATGGTGACGTATACTCCTAGTATTTGCATATGTCATTCCCTGTACTTTGTAGCATTAGGATTGTTGAAAGTATGTTGTGGCTTAGAATAGTTGAAAGGAAGAAGCAATGTTAACACTGAGGAAAGGTGAAGCCTCCCACAGAATATCCCACGGTACTGGGACCCCTCCAGGGTGGCCTTCAATCAGCTGCAACTTGCCTAAAACATAACCCTGAGAGCTCTGACAAAAAACTGCCCATTTCACAGACCTACATTTACCCTACCTACAATGCAAACAAATATATGTAAAGCAAAAAACCCCAAATGTTTAAAATAAAGGCGCTGAATTCTAGCCTCACAAGCACTCCCTGCAACTGTGTTCCATGCAGAAACTGGTATTTAGTGCAATTGCTGCTCCTGTCTGGATGCTCAGAAAAAAGATTTCTCTTTCAAATGGTAACGACACTACAACTGTCAATCCTGCCCACAGACAGGCCACAGAACACGCATGCTAGTAAGAAAAACGTCTTCATTGTTTCTTCCAAATTGTCTAATGTTATTTCACTGTGCAGTAACCATCCAAGTTCGTTCTCGCCTCCTTTTCCTCCACCACCCAAACACAAGTTGAACAGTCTGTCACAAACTACTATCTCCCTGTAAGCCAAAGATACACTCTTGAGCAGACATCTGGTGAAAATTTCTGCATATGCTGTGCATGGCTTTACATAATGCTACAGCGGGCCTGCAGGGAATTATAATGGCACACACATTCTTCAGCCGAATCATTTCTAAAAATGAAGGATTAATTATTTTAAACCTTTTAATAAAGCAGTCCAGACACTTCTGTGAAGTTTTCAAGCAGAAATAACTTCTAGTCTGTTATGGACTTTATTACACCAAGTAAATCACCATATAAAAATCTCAGGGATTCATTCTTTACTCAGGTTAATTCCAACCGTGTGTCAGATTTTCTCTGTCCAGAATACATTTTCTTCTTAGAATACTCAGCTCTGTACTTAAGAGGGCTCTGCATGCCCATATGAATTCTACATGCATGTGAATTCTACATAAAGCATTCGTGAGTGCATCCACAAGTGTGTGATATCAACGTAAAGAGGGAGGCGATAAGCTCTCAAAAAATTCACATACAGTCTTAATTTGGAGAATGTATTTCTGCTTTTATGCTTTTCAGAACATGCTAACTCACGTGTATGGTCGTGGTCGAGAGAACAGCATCTCTTCCATAGGTGGCAATTCCCCCTGTGTTTGTGAAGGCAGTAGAGAAGACCTGATTTCATATGAAAGCAAAAGCTGCCGAATTCAGATATAAATGCTAGCTAAGAAGGCTTTCTGGATGTCTGGTAACCACAGTTAGTGCTTTGAATAGCTCTGCTAGCAGAGAAGAGTTTGGCAAAATCCCAGATGGGGGACAAATGCCTGAAGCAAGTTAGCTTCTGCTACAGGAAGCATCCGGAAATACACTGAATGTTCGAAGTCTGTATCATTCAAAACATAATTTAATCAATTTACCAAAGCCATTAGAACGTTCCCCTCCGGGTAAAAGGCAAAGGCACAAAAAAGCATCTCATCTTGGTTCATTTTTTGTAAAGTGTAGTTGGACACTAATCAAGAGGCCAGACAAAAACAAGCATGATGCTGAAATGAAGTTTTTCTTGCTGCTGTAGTAAGAGAATTTAAGATGTGATTTTTAATTTATGTGTACACTGTTAGTTGCTGCACGTAGCCATGTTTTGACAGCTTTCTCTGCACCATTCTCTCTTTTCGGACCTCAGCAGGCTTATTAGAATTAAGTCACCCATGCTGTCAATTAAACAGTTATAGAAACCTGCTTACATTTTATTTGCTGTGTTCAAAAATGAGTAGGCTGTTAGTGGATCTTGCTATTTCAGAGAGTTTTGAAATTATATTAATATTCCACGGGCTCAACCAACAGGCACACCAGCATTGCCATTCAGAACCAGCTGCGAGCTCCCAAGCAGCAGCAGAAGCACCGTCAGCAGAGCCGGTGTGCTCAGCCATCACTGCAGGCTCACCCTGCCTCCGCGGCACAGAAATCCGCCCTGAGACACCCACCTAAGCAGCAAAGCCTGTACCAAGCTATTAGCTGAGAGTGCTACATAGCTACTGATGAGCAGTTCGGCTCCAATGAGTGAAAATGCTTATTTTTACCATTATTGCTGTATTTACAGCTAAATTGTACCATACACCAAGTATAAACCCTGAAATCTATATACAGCTCTTGGCAGTTCTTCCTAAAAAGCTGTAAATCTAAAGCTCTATAAGTAGCAAGCAATCTCAAAAATAAAAGTGGAAGTTTGCTGGAGGAAACACCCTCTTCACTCAGTCTTCTGATTCTATTTAAATAGTACAAATAATTGGATTTTCCAATTATGATTTCTTATAAAAGGGTCAATATGGATGTATGTTTTTGTTTTGTAGTATGAAAAGGCTGGTGTAGTGTAAATGATCCAGGCAGCCTTTCAGGCTGAACCAAGCAACGCAATGTCGTAACTCCTCAAGTAGGATAACAATACCACGGAGTTGACAGTAAGCAGAATAACCTTGGAGGCTTGAGACAGGTGCTGAAAAAAGCTGGAACAAAGCCTCCACTGAAATAACTCAGTACTTATACCCAGCTCCTACAAGAATACTCTAAGAGATAAAACTTAACTACCTTTGCCAGATGAAAGCAGAAACAAATTTAGCTTTGAGAAACATGTCTCTCTCTGCTTCTTTCTGTTCATGCAAATCTGGCATTTTAGATTAAAATTCTACAGCCAAGTAGACTAGGTATTATTTTACCTGACACTGCTGAAGAGCATTTAGGTCAGTCTGCATAAAGACAGAGCTTTCCTGATGTCAGCTTTTTGGCACTCTGTCTGCCTTTGGACTGTTTCTCCCGCTGCTCTCTGATTAAGTTGCCATTTTCCCATACGAGCAAGTTTAAGATCAGGTGACGTACTGTGCATTTTGCTTAAACTGTATTATTGTAGGAAAGTAAAAAAATCTATCAATATTTACTCTGGAAAATGGTTTCCCTCAAATCTCCCGGATTCATCTTCCTAGAATTTACTCCTGGCTGGTGAGAGAGCACTGTACAATCCCAGTCAGAATGCTGAAGTAAGGGACCTTCTCTCTCGCAGACAAATCTGCATCGAAATCATCCTGCTGCAGTGTGGGGAAACAGCACAGCAGCTTTGCCTAAAGCCTTCCCTGAACAAAAGGTTTAAGCATCTCTAGGTACTTTGCCGTACCCTAAGATGAAGAGAGTATTCTGGATGTACCAATACACATATAGATAAACAAGACAAGGATTGTTTAGGGCACGAGCACCATGAAGATTATTATTAGCACTACTATTTTTCTGTGTTCTTCCAATATGACTTGTTTCAGAGTTGCTCTTGATAATGAAACAGGTGTGCATCTCACTGAAGTAAAAGCATATGAAATGAAGGGAGAAACACCGGTGAATTAGAAAAAACTACAGTAAATGTGTTCAGCGATGTCCAACACTTGCATCAAACTTCATAGTTCCATTGAAACTGAAACGGCTGTTATCAAAGACCAGTTGAGTGTCCCAGCTGATGAGATATAGAACAACTGTGTTATTTCGTTCATATTTTCTAAACCGCAGAAAGAAAAAAGTGAATTTAAGCTCATTAGTAAACACAACACATTTTAATTATTTTGTTTCTTCTGTGTGTAGTAAAAGCTAACGTATTTTTTTAATTCGTGTTCTAACTCAGATTTTGCCTTTGTTATATTAAGGTACCCGATAAGAAAAGACAAAATCTACATTAATGCCTTAAATGCAAGTGCATTTTGTAGCAGAATTTATAAATATAAACAAGATAAAACTTACAAATGCAAAAGACACCATTTGCAGCTAGAAATGTTTAATTCTGAGGGACTAGGAATAACATTTTCGCATTCATGCAAGTCTTAAGCTACATTAAAATAATACTTATGTGCAAAGTGTTAAAAATAACAGGCCAAACTGGTATTGATTTGAGGTGATTCAAAGTATTCTCTGCTATCTTTTCTAGCCTCAGTTCAATGTATGACTTCTAGGTCCAAAAATATCTTTTTGTATCAGTAGGAATCTGGAAAGTGGTTTCCCAAATAATAATATTAGTTTTATTAATTCAATATCCCCTTCCCTGGCAGAGTTCATCAATATGACTGCTAATACTAAGTGCTAGGCTTTATCAAACACCTTTCATGAACAGACAATGAAAGAAAGTTTATCAAGGTCCTCCTTCAACATCCATCTAGATGATGGGCCACGGTACTCATTGTTTTGTACATGAGCAACGGACCAACAATCTTCAGAAATTAGTTTAACATCACAAATTATGCTTTTGCCTTCTTTTTTTTTTCTTCCTTTTTTTTTTTTTCTTCTTTCTTTTTTAAATCAAGCAGTCACCTTAGAAACCAAGTCAGGGTTCAGAGCTTCTGGAAAATGACCAAAATCTGGTTGCAGGACTAAGGGTGGGGATTTCAAAGCATTGGCAGCGCCTGCTTCTCACGGGATACCAAAGGGTGCTGAAAGCCCAACTTCTATTTGTGCTCTTGAAAATACACATCTAGTGTTGACAATACAGGGCTTTGCTTTTGAAAATCTCAGCCATGGTGAGATTTTCTCAGTCTAGGTGGCTGGTGTTTGCTTTGTGGTTTTGTTGGTTTTTTTGGTTTTTTTTTTTTTTTTTTTTTTTTTTTAAGCAAATAGTTGCAATAGTTGAACTTTTGCCATCAACAAAACAAAACATCATCATATTTACAACCTTTCCACCCCAGAGACCCCCTGGCTGGGGTAGCAGATGAAACTAAAGTATTGCAGTGACGCTAGCATTTTTCCATGCCTGAACTCGGAACTTGAGCTCTCCTATTCATTCAAGGCCAGTGAAGGCCAAGACCACAAGTCTCTTGTGAGATGGTGATCTGGCAATAACCTGACTAGTTTAATTTCTCACTTCTAGGATCACCAAAATGTTTGGGAGAAAGAGGAATGGAAAACGAGAAAACTCCCAAGGATCAGATTTCTAAATAGCTCACAAACTCACCCGGAGCGCTCTTCCTCCTCCACGCAGTCACTGTAACTATGCTGTCAAATTTGAGAAGCGTATACATGTTTTTCTGTTTGGTTACTTCATTTACGTATGCAGCACCCAAGCCCCCAAACCACAGCCAGAAGGACATCCCTTTGGTGATGAAAAGATAGAGGTGAGGCAGATTGTCATGTTAGTTTTCACTCTAAGCCAACATTTTAAATGGCTAAATGTAAAGGTATGCCATAAAGTATCAAAATGTAACTCCTTAAGAAGAACGCAGAGATAACCAAAGTAACTGATAATCACCTTACAAGGACCATTTATTTCTTCTTTCTAACTAGCATGAGGTATGGGGTGTTTTTTCCCTTGCATCTGTCACTTCAGATATAAGTAAAGAAATAACATCACGGCAAGAAGAATGCAGCATGAAAGAAAGAGTCAATACAGGCTGTGACACCCAGCAAGCTTCATAAAAAGCAAAGCATTTAAGATGAAACGGGACTAGAGAAAATTCTTCCATATAATCAAACTGCCATTCTCTGCCTAGGCCGACTCCTGCATCATCAGCAGTAAATACCTGCTGATTTGACAGATAATCATACTGTCATATCACCTTCATCAACAAATTCTCTTCAGACAGTTTCCAAGCCGGTAAATAAACAACAACATAACAACCTAATTCTCCGGTATAAACACGCAGGCGAGTGCAAGATGAACTGCATATTGTGCTATTAAACTCTTTAAGTACCATTTACAGTTAATTGCCTTTCACAGTGGAAAAAAATTAAATAAAATCCACCGCAACCAGTTCCGTGCTAGCTTCCCAAGCTCTAATTGCTTACTCAAACTGGGATCAGAAGCTAACGAGAATCTCAAGCATTACATTCAACAATGGCAGCTCCGCAGAAGTGTTCAGTTTTAGTATTTTTCTTTGCTGCAGGCCAAGAGTTACAGGGAGCAAAAGCCTTATGTCTTCTGTTTCTCGTGAAAGGTTGGCGTGCCATCATAACTACAAAATAACATCAGAGAGGCCTCGCGGTCCTATTTCAACTCCAAAAGGCAGCTTAGACTTTGTATTTCATAAATAGAAGAATTGAACTAGGTGGGAATTGTGTTTTAATGAATATATTCATTATAGAATATTACGACTGTATTTATAAGATGATGCATTATTCATGCCCCAGAATCCAGTCGGCTCTTTTGCTCGAGCCATTTCATCACAACACAAAATGCCGTAGTGTTTACTGTGGGGTCGAGAAAGCCCTGCAGCTACGTGGAGTCTTCTTGGCCCTGAATTGCCCATGGTCTTATACTTAAATCTTTAAAGAGTAAATAACACTTTATTGATTAAATTCCTTTTAAAAATAGAATTTTAGTCCCTCAATTTTCTGCGTGTACATATAATTTTGCAAAGATGCATAATAGGGTTTTGGGTTTTTTTTGGTTTTACTCTCAAACCCCAAGGGTGAGGCAAAGGAGAGAGCAGTGCAGGGTGGGATGCACCAGTAGTTTTAAATTATTGACTTGAGAGCAGCACGTGAAATACTGTTCTTAAAACAGCTGAAAGGTCGTCTTTAATGAATTCCAAAGGAAAAACATTTACTTCTGAGTTTCCACTTAAGCAGGTGCACACTGTAAACAGTTGTGTCCTATCCATGATAACAGAAAGATAGAAATAATTTTCAAGACAACCAAGCTGCACAATTTGTGTTGTATATCTTCCTGTTTCAGGCCACACACTGCAGGGGACTGTTTGGCTGTTTTTAGAAATGTACTTACGCTAACATATTCTATTTTATCCCACGTGTAGATACATAAATATTTTCTAGCTCTCAACAGCTCTTCACCTGCATCAACTGTTCTTCTCCCATAGGCTATAAGGCTGTCATTACTCCAGGTCATGTTTATTTTCAGGTCAAGTTTCCAACGGTAACAAGTACATCCAACTTCCCGTAGCAGTTTTCTATTGGTAATCTGCTTCCATTACCTCCAAAACAAGCTGTAAAAAATGCATTTAAAAGCCCTCACTTCAAATTTATTAACACAGTGTGGATATATAGACTGGAATAAAACCCAGGCAAGTTCTCTTCTCACTTGCTTTCTGGAAGGAACAATAAAACTAACCCATCCTCTGCATGATGCTACTGACTTTTCTTTGTGATATTCTGTCGAGGGTGTACTGATGGTTTTACAGTCCAGCACAGGAAGGACCAGATGGTTTTGGATATGGGCATTGCCACATGTCAACCCATTCAGAAAAGAGCCAATTTGAGTAAAACGGAAATGTCTTCTCTTCTCTGCCCTTACCCTCCATCCCTCCTCCATGAAATAAGCTCTGTGGGAGCCAGCTCATGATGACAGGTTACATCTCTGCTTTGAAAGCCTTTTTTGGGCCTCCTCTCTTCTCTATACCTGCTCTGTATTTTACTACACTGAGAGGGGGGAAGAGGGCGAATTCAGCCACCTGTCATGAGCCAAGTATCAGCTTGTGAATGCCGGTGGCCATTTCAATCCCGCGTTGATGCCGTACTTGCCTCTCGACAGCAGCCACAGTGCCTTGGCAATGTGCGACAGCTGCTCCGGGTTTGCGTAGAATTCAGGCTCGTCCATGGGGAAAGCAGCTGCAGAAGTTTATCTCCACTCAAGAGCCTGCAGTAATTTTAGGAATCAGGAACAAAAACTTGAACCCCTTCTGCCTTGAAGTCATGACCCAAATGATCCAATTCATATGAACTGGAAGACAGAGCTCTGGTGCCTGGGTGTCCAAAGCAAACCCAAACACATCCTAAATCCACTGCGGCACACTCCAAGTCTAACACGTGAGCGCTTATGAATGGCTTTCTTTAACCTGACCGAAGAGGCTGCCTAAGACACCGGGCCGCAAGAGCAGCTTTTCAAAGGTGTTTTTTGAAAGCACTCCTCCAAAACAGGTGGTCTTCCTGAACTTGTTATGCAATGGGCCCACAAACAGTTCATTCAGCGCGGTCCTGAGGATTAGTCTTGTTCAGCTGGACACTTGGTGCTTAATCCTCGCCAGGCAGCAGAGTGTGGTAAAGGCATTCCTCAGATTTGCTGACAGGAAGAATCTGCTGCCAGAAGTCAACCAAATACGTAAGCTTTCAGAATACAGCATTTCCTTAGACACTCTGAGCGTATATTCTCTATTACTCCTGGTAGTAATTACATCAGGCAATTTCACATTCAGTTGTCATGAAGCGCCAGCTCACTCGACAGAAAACATGTAAGGTGGCATTTTAGTCCTATTGCAAATGACGGTTCAGGGTCAGCAGCTGGCCACAGCTGAAGGAAACTGTGTAGAGGAGAGTTCCATCGTGCTAGTGATAAAAAGGGCTCTGTCACAAATTCTAGCAGCAGTTTTCTCTGACGTGAAGCAACGGTTAAGCTTTCAGTAGGTATGAACATTGTTGTCTTGACTGCCTGTCCATATACACACATTTAATTACTGTAGACCCACAAAAGGGCCAATTATATTCTGATTTAAACTCCCTCTCTTTTTTCTGCCCTTTAATGTGCTGAAAAATAAAAGCATGAAATAATTTGTATTCATCATCAGAATGGCTGGGAGAGGTTCAGAAGCTCAGAGATGCAACCAGGCCAGGACAAAATTGTTCATATTCGTGAGGGAATTTTAATTGCAGACGTTTTGCACAAGCTAGTAAGGGATCTGTGTGCTGAGACTGCAGGAAAAATATACTCTCTGAGAATTCTATTCTAAATTTATAAAATTAAAAAAATTATTAACATTAAATTAGGATTACATCACCACTGAACATACAGCCAACAGGTCATATCTCTTGGTGGTGGTGATCTCAACCACAAAACTCACTACTCCACCCTGTTTTGGCAAATAAAAATAAGCAGTTGTTTGGAGCATTTTGTGAATATTGAAACTTTATTTCCTCACACTCCGGTTAAATATTTCTCTTTTTTTTTTTTCTGATAAAAATGAAAAAGACAAAGACCTTCAGCTATTAGAAAAATGTATTCCAGGCCCTCTAAGGATGTTACAGGGTTCAGGGACAGTTTCTGGAGCCTTATTGAGAGCGATCAAACCTGCTTTCGTAAGTTCAGGAGAACTCCATATTAAGATAGACATATATGTTATTATAACCTTAAGTTCCTTTCTCTTAATTTAAGGTCCAGAAATGTGCAATGCTCTGGCAGCCAAACAGCACGGATATTTTTACTCAAAGAAACCCTTCATAATTGTTACAGAAAGAATCTTGGCAAGCATCTATAGCAAAGCACACATCAGGAGCTAAAATTTATATTACACTTAAAGAGAAACTGCCTGGTGGCTCCTCCGTGCTGACAATGCAACTATGTCATTTGGGGGTGGAAGGTAACTCTGGTTTAAAATTAATAGTTTAGTGTAGGAGTCAGCTCTGCAAATGAAGTCAGATGATTTGCCCTCCTGTAGAACATCATACGAAGTCTCTGCTGACAATTAGTTCCATCTCCCTTGGCTAGGTCTGCGCCCCTCTCGCCGATCAAGTTCTCTCTGAGACCGTCTCAGAGCTAGTATGGTTTAGCACAGCTGCTGTGCTTCGCAAGAACATCACTAAAGTATTTCGATTTGAAAGACAAACATGTTTGTACAATTAAAGCGCCTATTCAACAGAAAGCAGCCTTTGTGGTTTCTGGCCCATAAGGACTTCACACAACTCTCTGGCCACGCGGCCATATAAGCGTACCCTTATTTAAAAGCCGCCCTGCTGTAGCTATACTGCTTCACGGTGCAGTTATGCACGGTCCCACCAGCTATCTGGGGAGAGGAAACCTGCTTCTGCTTCTAGATCAGAAAGGCCCCATCCCAGAAGTCATCATATAAAGTATCTCAGCTGGCCAGACTTGCCCTCGCTCAGGGTTAGGTAAAGGTTTCTCAAGTTGGGACTGTCAGAATTTGGCAGATGAAGGTCAAATATGGAGAAGGGAGTTAGGTACCGCACAGACATAATTTAATGTCAAAGAAACGCCTTTCAGAGCTGTTCTACCATTCTTCAGCTAATAGGATGGCTATTTAAAGAAAGAAGGCTCTTTGCAATGATCCAATCATTTTGAACAGGACTACTGTGTGACCAGCTTTGGTCACAGATTTTTCTATTCTTATTTAGGGAACAGAGACCATCTAGTTATTTCTGCACAACTGAATAGATCAATTAAAATATTAATTTCCATTAGTTCTGATTCTCTAGAATACTTCTAGATAGAGCACCCGTCAGGACCAAAGCAAAGGTAGCACAATGCTCAGGAAGTGCTGAAGAGTTTGGTATTAAGCCTCTCGAATATTTTCATTTCACTTCATGCTCACAAGCCTTTATTTCTTTTACATCACCATTAAGAGACAGTCCCTGCTGTCCAGACAGATTCACAAATTAGTGTCTCTACTGTTAGTGAAATACTGCTTTGACAAGGACAATCAGGTACAATCACGCAAGACAAGCCCTCTCATCAAGTGTTCCAGACGCATGAAAACAGGCAG
The DNA here is from genome assembly GCF_000708025.1 of Charadrius vociferus. Classification (NCBI taxonomy): domain Eukaryota; kingdom Metazoa; phylum Chordata; class Aves; order Charadriiformes; family Charadriidae; genus Charadrius; species Charadrius vociferus. The sequence continues at coordinate 2,000,502 of NW_009649485.1, read as the reverse complement.
GCCTTTTCCTCTAGGAACTGCAGGAATTAAAACACACCAAATTTTAGCTGTGAAAGATCATGTATGTACATTTAAGAGATCTAGGTAGGTGTGGGAGGAGACGTCCACAACATTCCCTCTGAACTGCACTATTGTTTTTAATATTTAGACTGCTCTCAAAATATATTCAGATGTACAAACCACAAAATACCACACAGCAAGTCTGAATTCCCCTTCCTGCAGGACTGCTAACTTCTGCATCTCCTGACAGATTGTACCTGATGGCTTTAGGACATCAGATCAGCTTACTATTTGACCAACTGACCTCTGTAGACTTCTGTTTTTAACAATACCCACTGCTCTAGATCAGACACACCCACGGTTTCCCCTCCTCTTTCTAATAGCACGCTTTTGCCAATACGGTACCAAAAGTGTGTTCCAGAAGCAGCGACTCTCTGTACATAGTAAGCGGACAGAAACTTTTTTTCAGACACCATAGTTATCTCACACACTGGCTGGTCCCATCCATGGAATGGAGTACTTTTTGCAGGAAGTTTCAGTCAGCATCACCGCTGCTGGCCTGAAGATTGCACTCTACCGATCAGCTCTTTGTACGAAGCAGTGAATCAAGGTTGCAGGCTGGCTGGCTAACAAAGATTAGATAAGAAAATCCTGCTATATCTTCATATGCTTTAAAAGTATGAACATTTCTTCACTTTGATACACTTCCTTGTTTTCTGTGCTGCTTTGAGCTGTGAAGTTCATGCAGCAGCCTCATTTTTCAAATTCAGTATGGGTTGGGTGAGAAATAAATGGACACTCGGCTATTGTTCTAAACAGAGAGGTCAGCAGAAACTTCTACCCACCTATGCGGGTGCTGTAGCTACCCTGGGGCATACCCAGGAACCCGTGATGCTTATACTCAGGCACGGAAGGATACACATCCAGCTACTTCTCTGCAATGACCTTAACATAGCAGGAGGGATGAAGTTCAAACCAGCGCTAGTGATGAACTACCTATCATTGTTCTCAACTTCTTGCTTTTCCCTTACATTGCCATCTGGGGTTGCTCGAGCCTATCCTTGATATGAAAAAAAGACAAGGAACATCTTCAAGGGAAGAATCAGGCACACTGAACTCAAATCTAAAACTCTAAGGTGAGAGAAGGCATGAAGAGGTATGAAGTAACAGCTCAAACCCAGGGAACGGAAAACAACCTTCAGCCCAAGAATTGATAGGCGTAAGCTTGACACCATCTCACTGGGGTCTCTATGTAGGCAACTACATAGAAAACTGGTCCTGTATATGAGCTACATATTAGAATATATTTTTTCTCTGATGTCACTCAGTAACCTCATCACTGCCCCCTAAAAAAGGATAACTGCATGTGACAGTTTTTGCTTGCATCTGCTGGTATGATCACAATAAATTTACTAAGGTGCAATGATGGAGAGAGCAGACCACACAGTTCCTTAGAAAGCTAATATACTGCTGGAGAACCGAGACCAACAAAGCATCTTCAGAGACCATAAAAACGGCACATGTGCAGGTGACCCCAAATCATCATATCTACTGTGTTCGTAGGTTTGTAGAAGCTTTTAGAAAAATTTTGTTGCATGCCAAATGTTTTTTCACCCAATAAACTATGTTACAGTTAAAAAAAAAAAAAGCTTACTTTTTCAATATCCCAAAGCATGGAAAAGAATAAACCCAAAACTCTGCCTATAATGATAGATACATATACTTTTAAAAAAAAAAGTGTATGGAAGGAGTTAATATTTGCTTTACCTCATCTGACCTACTACTTTATGTTTTACGATTTGTTGCTCCAAGTAAGCAAGCTCTATTAGATACGAGTCTATATTTAATATAAAGCACCTAGACAATCGCTAGACAGTCCATGAATTTGAGAGACAGAATTTACTCAATTCCATTCTAATTTCTATTGTGTATAAAAGTGTTTAGAGTGTGAGCCTTGCTAAGAGATGACAGAATATCATTATACAGTAATTCAAATGCTTTAAAGGCTGCTGAGAAACCTCCACTGAAATGACAGGCCTTGTGAAGCGCTTAGAAATGCTGTTTCATCCATTCTAGATGGGTTTAGGCTAAGAAAATTCATATAATAAGATCATATATTTACAGCACATAGGCTAACCTTTAAACTATTTCTGTAATCATATTATCCAGAATTGGATAAGACTTGCAGCATCAGTATTCGCATGGTCTTTCTAAGCGGAGACTTTTTTTTCAGTTTGTTATGAGAACCAGAAAATCAGGGAGGACATTCCTGCAGGATGGCATCGTCCTTATCCACAGTCCTTCTATCAAGTTGTCCGAAATTCTTTAGCAAGACTGAACATTAGCTTCCTTTAAAAACACTGAGCTCAGGAAAGGGGAAACAGCTTGACTTACTATTTATGTGCCAAGATAAATACAAATGTCAGAGGAAGCGAACATTTTAAAATATTGGGTAAACATACCTTAAGAGGGTGGCTCACTTTTCCTAGATTGTTCAAATGCCCATACTACTTTTTTTTTTCCCATATGAAACCCAACTGAAAATAAAATCTATTCCACAGCACAATTCTACTGTGATGACAAGCAAACAAAAGAACACAGCCTCTGTCCAAAGTGCAATTTGGTCAGATCACATCGTGTGATGACAAGCAAACAAAAGAACACAAAAGTGCAATTTGGTCAGATCACATCAGCCAGCAGCAGATGCTGTTTCTTTTCACCAATGTCTGGTTTTCTTTACCTGGGATGATGTTCTTACCACAGCACACATTGCACCTACTGACTGCTTTGTGCTCTCCAAGGCAACAGTCAGCTGAAAGTGTGATTTAGTCCTGTTTTCATCAGAAAGCAAATCTGCTATGGTTCAGCCAAGATATTAGTCAATCCAGGCAGTAAACAGTATACACAGTTTTATCTATGAAAGTCTGAGCAACAGATAAGGGAGACAGTGCAACACTGTAATGATAAATCAAGATACACGGTTCTTCAGCTTTCGTTCAGCAAATGCAACTCTTTGCATCAGTTTGTCCTACTCTAATACCAAAGTTGAGACCTGTTGATTCACTGAAAGATATCCTTCAGAAACTTACATGTCAATATTGTGTTAATCTTGGTTTTGAATGCCACTTTCCCTTTATAAACAAATAGTTTTCAAACATAAACAAATAAACAAATAAAAGTCAACTTTCTACATATCTCCACTGTCATACTTCCACAGTACCCTCCAGTTTATACTCTCAGGAGTGACAAGACAGGCTCTTTACCTTCTTCTAAAACAGTTAATAATGACAGTCTTGAGAACACGGACACAAGTGCACTACAGACACTGGATAAAGAGACAACCTTGGTTATTTGCAATCTGATTAAAATCAAAGGTTACATAAATAAAAAATTCTACTCATTTGCTGGTTTGGTTCACACACTGGATTTCTTCAAGAGGTCCTGTTTGGTTTCCAGGAACCTGTTTATCTAGGTAGAAGCAGCTGGGAAATTTTGCTAGGTGCTGAAATTTTTTGCAGTGGGCAAAGCTATTCAGACCAGATATTCTGAGCGGAAGAATACGCAAATGGATGATGTAACAGTACCCAGGAAATAGTATGGAAGATACAGCATTCAGACAAATAACTGGAGTTTGCAAGAGAAGAAAGCTTATAAAGCAAACGTAAGGATGAACTGCATGCACAAGTGTTTCAAACTCTGATGCTGCTCCTGACCTCGAGCACCAGTTATGCTACGTGTCAGATGCAAGCTCAAAAACACTGCTGGCATTGATATGCAAGCACGCAACCAGGCATCTTGCTTCATTTCAGACTTCCTAGATCTGACATTGCTGTAGCAAACAGCTTGTACTAGGATGCAGAAACCTCAGTAGCAACGCGAATTGCTTGGGTTTTGCTCCTTTTGCATACTAACACTCTGTATTCTCTAACAGCTGACAGCTACTTCATTCACTTCTGCTGACGTTTGAGCTCTGGACCGAAGCAGAAGTTGCACATAAATCTCCTCTGCGAGTTCCCTTATCATTTCAAAAAAAGAGCGGGTGCGGAGGCTAAACCGGAAAGCTGGAGTTGGGCTTTTGCTCAGTCCCCTGCAGAAATGAGGACAAGAACAAACCTACAGTTAGACCCGTGTGGTAGCCGCCTGGCTTGAGCACACCCGCCTGCTGTGGAAGCTGCGCGAATACAGCAGCTCCAGCCCTCATTCGGACTGCTGAATGCATAAGCAGGCACTTGTGAAGAAACAAAGTCCTCTGCGTTTCTGTTCTTTTTCTGCCCTGCTACCTACTGCAGAACGTTTGGAATGTGAGTTTTGTACTAATAGAGGTGGCGGGACTGACAGTTGAACATGGTGCGCGGTCAACAGCATGAAAAGTCACCCCGGTGCGCTCCACGCTCTGCAGCATCGCACTCAGCACCAGCTGATCCCGCCTGAAGAGCCGGCTCCAGCGCGGGAGCCTGCAGCACACATCTCGAGGGCTGCTCTCCCCACTGCACAAAGCCTTCCTCATCCTCACTTGGAAGGGAAGCCGTTCCTCAGGAGGCAGCTTTTTCTGGGTGCCTTCGCTGAGCTTGCAGCCAGCAAGGCTGCCCAGCGGCGCAAAGGTCACGCTGGGAACTGGATGGAGAGAAGCAGTTGTGCCGTTTAGGTGGGGTGAACTCGCATACCCCATTGCAGGCGTATGTTTTGCTGAGCGAAGAGAAGAAGAATTTCTGCAGTGTGGTGTAGTGTGGAGAGATTAACAGAGCAGCCAAGCAAGCAGTACTGGTAAGCTATAAAGTTCAGGGCAAGCACTGGGGTGGGATGAAGTGAGAAAACAAATGGCGTTACAGGAGCCCCATGACAACAGGACTCAAAGTAACACACAAACAGGAAGGGAAGGAAGGAGGAAAGGATAGCTGAGCGAAATTTAACCGTGCAATTATTTTCTTTGGCTTCTTTCCTTTCCACTCAGCCTCTCGTACATTAGTAGGCTAATGTTACCATCTTTCTGATCCCCAAGCAATGCTTTTGAAATCCATGTGTGCCACTGATTTAAGAGTACAGTGACACAGATAAGCTGTTCTATGGGACACAAATGCCTTACGCTCAGACATTTAAAACAGCTCGCCCCTCCCCATTTCCCATCTCATCATTTCTGCTACTGATAAGGCAATGGTGTTTTATTTTTCCATTAGTCTATTCATCGTGTTAATCAAGAGATGCAAAACATCACAGTTATACTAACGCGTCCTACAGACAGTATCCAACTAGCAAGGTCTTATTACCAGGAAATGTTTTCCTATGGCCCTTCACTGGAAAGAAACACATCTGAGGCCACACCGCTTTGGCAGCAGTTATCAAACAAGGAAAAAGAGCACAGTGTCTAAAAGGCAATATTTTTTTCTTCCCCCCCCCTTTTGGAACTGAATCCAAGAATATCCGCTAGATGAAGCCCCGTGGAAGGGGCACACAGCTGAACCAACACCCTTTATTGCTCACTCTGAGTACCATAATAAACGCACAGCGGCACAACAGGCCATTTCTCAAGCTACATTCTTTGCTCCCCGTGTTCTCCTCTGCTGATTGCTGCCTTGAAGACTGTCTCAATTGATTCTAAAATTGGCTTAAATCTTAGGAAAATACTGTTGAAGCACACAACTTCAGTATTAAACTGTCTGCCTTGAGCCCAAAGAGGTCATCATAATCAACCCCTTGCCTCCCAAGAAGTTGGGTTTTCTCCCCTTTGTCCTCCAATATAATTGCATTATAATTGCGCTGCTTAGCTGTGGTTAAACTGACACTTTCTGTGTCTGCAAAGTGGACTTCAGCGTTGCACTAACGCTTGGGAAAATTGGAAAGACTGGGAAATATGTTGTCATGAGTTTCCTTTTTCTGTTTGCCTGCAAATATTAGTTGCTTCCAATATTTTTATTGCTGTGCTCAATATTGAAAGTTCAAGACAGTCCAGCTATGTTTCCCCTACATTTTAATAACACATAGAAGTAAAACGTGGGATGCAGTAAGTTATGCTGTAATGTTTAACATGTGATTACACCCATTTAAATAATACTGTCAATTCAGCATTGCCTGCAAGACATTGAGTGTAACTCACTCAGAGTTCTGGTTTCACTTGAAAGAGGTAAAAATGTTTTCCAAACACCATATTCTGCAGATGTCACGTACACAGCATGTACACACACACAAAATCACACTTTTAGAAAAATTATGTCTCTATCTCATTGTTCAAGCATATGAAATAGATACTGTCTAATGCGCCCAGGCAGCTGTGAGAGCACAGCACCGGGTACGAAGATTTCTAGAATCTAACTCTGCCTCCAATATCAACTTTCCTCTGCAGCTGAACAAACTGTTCTTTCCCTTCCTCTCCCTCAGTCTTTCCATCTGGAAAAAAGAAGACATTTGCATCTGTACTGTGGGTGCCTGTGCCGTGCATATAAATCAGAAAATGGTTATAAAAATGATCTGAAGATGAAAAGTTACGTATTTCTGATTTAACGCCTTTATTTACATTTTTGTGGAACACAACAGAAAACCCGACAAACCCTGCAAACCGAGCTTCATCAGAGCCCATGAAACTCCATTTCCTTAAGGCTGTGGCACAGGCACCTTGTGCCTGATATTAAATATGAGGGAGTTCTCATTCCAACCCAGGATGAACATCTACCAGCTATCACAGCAGAAGCGATTACAACAACCGGCAGCAGACTCGGCGCTCCTCCCCAGGCCCTTGTCCTGGACCCCTGAGTGCTGCTACGCTGCGCAAGGACTGCCAGCACCCAGAGGAGCCCTTCCTATTGCCAAATGCTACTACACACCAGCTTCCCAAAACCCTCGGATAGCATCATCTTGGTACATGTTCACACTGTTCACATTAGCAAACTAAGCTTTCTAACAAAGCAGCTAAAACATTTACTAACCTCCAGGCTGCTCCTTTCCATGTTTAAGGCCTG